>NW_004444012.1:7079163-7154786 GCF_000243295.1 Trichechus manatus latirostris | reverse complement strand
TAGTGACCCTACAGGACAGAGTAGAACTGCCCCATAGGGTTTCCAAGGAGCAGCTGGTGGATTTGAACTGCTGACCTTTTGGTTAGCAGCCTATCTCTTAACCACTGTGCCACCAGGGTTCCTTAGTCAAGTTGACACATATCTGGGGGAGACACAATTCAATCCATGACATCGAGGTATTGGCAAAAACCTGGACTTTTCTATCCAGTGTCCTTTCCCCAATATGATCCAGTGGAAAAGGAATTTTCTGCATGAGAACAAAAGACTCTAGTGCAGCACAAATGCCATCTCATTATGAGTTCTGCTTTAATATTTTTCTGATATTATGGGGATTTAAACAATTTGATAATCTGTGAAACCAAGTGAAAACATCAAAGTCTTCTTCTTAGGGTTTAAGTGTATGAGCACTAGAAGTTCTGATTTTTCTTCAGCCTTTGATTTTCTGGTTTAAAGTACAGAGATAAAATGGGGATAATGATGGATGAAACTAGAACACTGTTGGTGATTAGAAAATGGTGAAGTCTAGATTATATTTATGCAGTATAGCTAATCATTGGTATGGAAGGATGAGCAGAGTGCTAACATGAGATTAGCTGAAAGATTTCAAGGAGGAGGTGGTACTTGAGAGAATCCTTGAAGGGTGGTGAGATGCGACACCAAGAAATTAGGAGAAACATAGTTTACAGCAGAATCTTTCACCAGGGGAAAAATTGTTGGTAAGTGTTATGGATTGAATTATTTCCCCCAAAATATTTATCGAAACCTGGCCCCTATACCTATAAATATGATCTTGTTTGGCAATAGGATTTTCTTTGTTGTGTTAATTGGGTCATACCTGACTAGGGTAGGTTCTCAATCTAATCACTCCTGAGTTATAAAAAGAGCAGAAGGTACACAGAGACACACAAAGGGAGTAGAGGAAGACAGATGATGGAGACAGAAGCATCCACAAGGATCCATGGCAACTACTAGAAGCTACTGAATAGACAACGAAGGACTTCCTCTAGAGCAACACCCTGAATTTGGACTTCTAGCCTCCTGAATTGTGAGACAATAAATTTCTGTTCTTAAAGACATCCACTTGTGGTATTTATGTTATGGTAGCACCAAGGAACTAAGATGGTAAGAAACATTTTATATCTGGAGGGCTGAAATAAACTCTTTCTACTACTTTCCTTGGAATATGTCAAAAATTTCTCCCAAAATTCCATTAGACCAAATTCTGTTGGATGTTTCTTTTAGGAGCAACTGGATTGATCTGCAGCTGGTGCTTATTAGAAAATCAAAGATGAAGATGACTTACTAAATTGGCTAATGGACCACACTAAATTCTTGTAGATCCTAATATTTACAGTAAGTATGAAAACTATTGACTTAATCCTTAATCTGCACATTGCCTTAAAAAAAAAAAAAAAAGAAGACCCAGATGTTTTCCAGGCAGAAAAAAAGAGTGAAAAGGAAATTAAGAGAAAAAAAAAAAATTTGCCTCACTCCTCAGATGATGTTCTCCTTGCTGAAAGGTATGTCCATCTGATATTCCTTGGCCCATTCATAAAAATCCTTACAAAGTGTGTCTTTTGGGGAAATTAGATTATTTCAACCCTACCAACTTCTTTTAGTATTTTAACCTTAGTCATTTGATTCTATCTCAAAAAAATGCAAATTCTATGATAATTACTTCCTTTTTTGTTCATATTTTAAATCCTTAGAATCTTGCTGTACCTTTATTCAGGTAAAAGGACACTATATCAGGTAAGACTGAGTATAATTCAATCATATGGCCCCTTGACAGCAGTCTAAGACAGTTTCATGCTTTTCACATTGTCTGTCTTTCAACAGGGCATGCAATGGGCCATGAAACAGAACCCTTTTGACAAGTTTGCTCCCAAATGCAGTTATTATTATTATTTTTTCTTTTTTAAACAGGAGAAGTAACCACAAGCAACTGGATATTTTGGTCAGTTTTGTCCAAAGGATTTAAAATTTTGCTCCATTAGAAGCTTAATGTAGAAAATGAAGTATGAAATCGATTGCTCAAAACTGCGTTAGTGCTATTTTGGCGCCAAGGCTAAACCACAAGAGGAAATGTCCAAGCCCCTTTCCCAACTGGTACTAATTGTTTTTTCATTTCCCTTGCTTCAGGGAAGAACAATTTAACACGCTAATGAGTAACCTGAATGTCTCATATACCTCCCTGTTTCATTTGGAACCCTGAGCTAAGGTCTTGACTCTTCTATACATTGTCCAGGTCCCTGGGAAGATTGTTTAATTTTCTTCTCTTATCTTATTTTTTTCAGATGTTGTCTGTAACCAGAAGTACTCCAGGGATGACATTTCCATTATAGACTGAGCATTAGGCCATGCCAGCCAGTCAATTCAGTCCAACCAGTCAAAGCCACCCGTTGTTAAGGTAAACCAAGTATCCACCAGACTGCTATTAAAAATTATTAGCCTATTGAATCCTAATGCCAAATTTGTTCTTGTTATTCATTTTGCCCAGAGTGTTACAGACTTCTCTATAATTATATAAGTGCAACTGTTTCTTCAAGGCCAACCTCAACTCTCACCTCCTCCCAGAATTTTTTCCAGTCACAATGCACTTTAGTGATAGCTGCTTCATTTTAATTTATTTAAATACTTATTCTATTGTTTTAAATCCATTGACACACATAGACTACTGTGTATTTATTATATCTTTCATTTATATGCTGTATTTCTCATTATTTCTAAAATATTCATGAACAGAAAGATGTTTACCTGTGTACTATTGACTATGCAAAGGCATTCGACTGGATAACATTGCGAAGAATGGGAATTCCAGAACACTTAATTGCGCTCATGAGGAACCTGTACATAGATCAAGAGGCAGTTTTTTGAACAGAACAAGGAGATACTGCATGGTTAAAATCAGGAAATGTATGTGTCAGGGTTGTATCCTTCCACCATACTTATTCAATCTGTATGCTGAGCAAATAATCCAAGAAGCTGGACAATATGAAGAAGAATGGGGCATCAGGATTGGAGGAAGAGTCATAAATAATCTGCAATATGCAAATGATACAACCTTGTTTGCTGAAAGTGAAGAGGACTTGAAGCACTTATTGATGAAGATCAAAGACTACAAACCTTCAGCATGGATTATACCTCAAAATAAAGAAAACAAAAATCCTCACAACCGGACCAATAAGCAACATCATGATAAACAGAGAAAGGATTAAAGTTGTCAAGGATTTCGTTTTACTTGAATCTACAATTAACACCCATGGAAGTAGGAAATGAGAAATCAAAAGACACATTGCATTGGACAAATCTGCTGCAGAGTCCTCTTTAAATTGTTCAAAAGCACAGCTGTCACTTTAAGGACTAAGGTGTGCCTGACCCAAGCCACGGTGTTATTAATCACCTTATATGCAGGTGAAAGCTGGGCAATGAATAAGTAAGACCAAAGAAGAATTGATGCCTTTGAATGATGGTGTTGGTGAAGAATACTGAATATACCATGGACTGCCAAAAGAACAAACAAATCTGTCTTGGAAGAAGTACAGCCAGAATGCTCCTTAGAAGCGAGGATGATGAGACTTTGTCTCACATACTTTGACATGTTGTCAGGAGGGATCAGTCCCTGGAGAAGGATATCATGCTTGGTAAAGTAGAGAGTCAGCGAAAAACAGGAAGACCCTTGACAAGATGGATTGACACAGTGGCGGTAACAATGGGCTGAAGCGTAACACAATCATGAGGATGGCACAGGACTGGGCAGTGTTTCGCTCTGTTGTACACAGGGTTGCTATGAGTTGGAATCAACTTGACAGCACCTAACAAATAAACTGACACACTATGCATGTCTCATGGACCTTACAGTCCATTGGGACTTCTAGGTTAAAAACCACCAACAGCAAGGCAGTGAGATAAGTACTCCACGGAGCGTGGCAACCCAGGGGAAACATTTCAAACAGACTGGAAAGGAAGTCTAGAGATATCAGGAGTCTTGATATATGAGTTAGGCAAATAAATATGGGAAGGAAGGAGGGTACTATAAAAGATAAAACGATGTGGAAGCAGAGGGGTGTCTGAAAGCGCAGTATGTATTCAGAGAATGACAGATTGTTCAGTGTAGCTAAAACTCAGGTTGGGAGCTTGGGGAAATGAAGATGGCCATGTTGTAAAAGGCCTCACCTGCCGTTCTAAGCAGCATATTCCCTTTCGCAACTGAGAACCTTCGAAGGATTCTAAACAGGGAAATAATGCTATCATAGTTGAATTTTAGAAATATTGTGATAACTGCAGTATTGTGGGATAGTTTGGAGAGCAGTGAGACTACCACAAAACTACCTCAATTAGATAAGACAAGAAATTGATAAGGCCTGATCTAGAAAAAGTATTGATTCAGGGGAACTTAAAGTGGTAAAACAGAGGTTGTCAAAACATTAGCTGTAAGGGGTAAAGGGTCCTGAGTCTTCCTGGATGACTCAAGGTTTCTGACTTTTGTAACTGAACCAAATATAAGGCATGAAAATAAATAGGGGATAAAGGATGAGGAATAGAAGGAGATATGAAGGAAGAAGTTATCAGGAAGGGGTTGAAAATGAGTTCAGTTTTGAGCATGTAGTTTTTGACATCTAGTAGGACATTGAAAATAAATCTCAAGAGAGAGATTTTTAAAATCATTCCAGTGTCTTTTGAGGGAACAAATTGATAGGGCCAAGAGTTTATATAGGCAGATTACTTAGGAGTATTTTGTGATAGTTCAGGAGAGAGATGACGGTGTTTGTCTGCAATCACTAGATATTCAAGGGACCCAAGTCTGAGAAGAGAAGTTGGAAGGACAACAATGAAAGGGAAGAAAAAGTAAGAATAGGACTTATAAAGTGAAGAGCTTTGATATAGACAAAGGTTGATATACACACTTAATTCAGAGTATTGTCCTACTTGTGCACAGTGTTTTTGACCTTTGCTAACAATTATTTCAGGGAAAGACATCTAGCTCTCATCAGGGCCTGAAAATCTGCCCAAGCAACAGAAAGATATCCAGAGAAAGTCCTCACCTGACCCACATCCTGCCCAGGCCCACAAAACGTCTAGGGTATGAGAGTAGTAGGACATCTGAGATACAGCTGGAAAGTGTGCAACCTTATTAAAGAATTCTTAGAAAGGACATGGAACAAATTTAACCCATTTGGTCTCTATGTGTCATCTTCCCATGGACTGTTTGAGTTCCTTCAAAGACATGCAATTAAGGAAAAGCAGTAAATATTATACTATTGTGCTAATGCTCCAATTGGCAGGCTCCACAAATAGGGTCCCTGGGAATGCACCTGTGGATAGAACTCAAGGTCCTAAAGTAACAAACACACAAGTTATCTGATCACTTTTACTGCCAACTACAAACTTACTGCTATACTCATTTCCTACTTGCTTTTCTTTCCCTTTCCCTATTTTTTATATTTCCCCCAAACTATATTAGACAAGTGAAGTAATTTTCAGCCTTAAAGGAAGACAATTAAATGAGAAAACAAATTAAATGTTAGAATCTTTTCCTAAAAACCAAATGTTATGAACTTCTGGAAAAAAAATTCTACAGTGAATTCGACGCATGATCCTTCATTTTTAATCATTTGCATCAATCACTTTGTTTTTAAAAACGTTTAAAATTTTTAAAAACGTTTAAAATTTTTAAAAACACAAAGCAATGGTATATAAAATACGATTCCAAGTTAAAGCCTGCTATGTGATGGATCGCTTTTGTGTGGCCTTTCTCGCCATGGTCTTTTAACTCCCACCCAAGGGATTGGGTGGAACTGTGCGAATAAGGTAATTGTGGCCCACCAAGGAGATTGGTCATTTTCCACCCAGCTAGGCTTAAAAGAGAGCCAATGCCAGAGTTGAAGGAGGATGTCACCACCACCAAGGAAGAAAGGCCATGAGCAGAGCATGTCCTTTAGACCTGGGATCCCTGTGCTGAGACCCTCCTAGATCCAGGAGACACAGAGAGAGCTGTAACACCAAAGAGGGCAAGAAAGCAAGAAGCAGCAGCAGAGAAATGGCAGCAGCAGAGGCAGCAGAACCAGGAAACTGGCGAGAGACCAGCAGGAGATGGCCCATGGAGCGAGAAAGCTGAGCGCCTTCATGCTGAGGCTTACTGGCAGAGTGGGGTGCCTCTGGGAACGTATCAGCAGAGCTAAAAGAGTTTTGTAATGCTTTCCCCGAGCAGGGGAGAGGCTGAGGGTGCCATAGAAAGGTATACCTGTGAGCATGGATGAGAAGCGGCTGTCCTGATGGAAGAACTATATCCTGAGTGTTCCTGAACCTGAATAGTAACCTGTTACTTCCCCAATAAACTCCGTAATTGTGAGTATGGTCTGTGAGTTCCGTGTGGTCGCTGCAAGGAATTACCAAGCACAGCAGAGAAGTAGAGAGTGCCGTGGGAGGGACGGTTGGTGTCAGAATTGGTAAAGATGGTGGAGAGAGGAGGCATGTCTGACCTCTGCCTCATGGGAATCAGCCTTGGGCTGTTGATCTTGATTCTCCTTCCCCCTTGTGAAGTTAGAGGAGGTCAGATGCTGCCCCCATGCCATTTTTACAGAGTCTTATTAAGATATATTCTTTACCTTCAAGGTAGGGGGACCTGTCAACCTTTGCCCAGTGAGATTCAAAATTACTATGGGCCAGTGACACACTTAGTTTTTTAAAATAGGATAGAATTGACAGGAATAAATGAGAATAGAATGGAATGGAATCAAATAGAATGAACAGAAAATATAGAGTAAAAATCAGTTGTTTCGTAAAACTTTGGTGTCAGTACACGCCTCAGTGTTTGTCTGTGGATGGGTGCATGTGTATATTAGGTCATGATGTAAAACGTATTTCTTACCACGGGTTAAAATTTTGAAAGCCACTGCCTTAAATAAATCCTGATATATGTGTACAAAAAAATCTGTATATGTTTCTTGCAGAATTTTTATAATAATAAAAACTATAATCAACCTTGATGTTCATCGATAATGAATATTTACGTAGTGAATACTATAAAACCTGTTAACCAAACCCGTTGCCGCTGAGTCGATTCTGACTCATAGCGACCCTATAGGACAGAGTAGAACTGCCCCTTCCAGTTTCCAAGGAGCGCCTGGTGGATTCGAACTGCCAGCCTTTTGGTTAGCAGCCATAGCACTTAATCACTACACCACCAGGGTTTCCAGTGAATACTATATAACAGTTTAAATGGAACAGAATTATATACATCAACATAGGTAAGCTTCAAAAAAACAATGACTAAAAAAATCAAATTATACAATCAGTACATACATATTTATAAATGAGAAAAACTACACTAAATATTGTTTGGGAATATGTAACATGAAGCAAAACTATACAAACATACTTGTAATAATCAACACAAAATTCAGCACAGTGGTTTTCTCTGTAGAGGATGGAAATGAGATAATGAGACAGAAAGGGAGAGATGGAGAGAGGGGGGAGGGTACGCAGAGAGAGTGAGAAAGGGAAGAAGGGGGAAGATACCAGGGAGGGATAAACAGGGCCTTCAGGTGTCTTGGTATTTTAATTTCTTAAAAATCTGGGGCAACTATGGCAAAATGTTAAAACCCAATAAAGCTTGGGATGGGTAATAGCAATAAATACAGTAGCTCCCTTAGTGTTTTCTATGTTCCAGGCACTATGCCAAGCCTTTGACACATAGTATTTGCACAGCTATTTGTTAAATCTTTTCCCTATACTTTTCTGTACGTTTTAACGACTTCACAATTACAAAAGAAATAAAAGCAGGGGCAAAATGTTAACATATCAAATCTGTGTAGTGGGTATATGGATGTTCATTATACTATTCTTTGTAATTTTCTGGATGGCTAAAATCTTTCATTAAAAAATGATATTTTTATATTGCAATGTAGTTCCTCTGCCTGTGCCAGGAAGGTCTTATGACAGAAGATTATTGTGAACCAGTTTTCCTCTTTTGAGAGCACAGGCTTTTCTTCCCTTGATGTTCCTCGTGGTCATTTATTTAGTCGTGGACTAAATATTTAAATGAATGAAAAAAAATGATATTTTTAAAAACCAATTATTAGAACAAGAACTGGTAATTAATCCTGAATCTGAGATCCTAGAATATAGGAATGCCTAGAAGGGTTTATGATGACCTGTACACAAATCCTAAGTATTGCTGTTTTCCTCACCAGAGTTCCATTAAAAGGTTCACTGTCACTCTGTAAAGAAGCAGACAGATTATCTATAGAAACTCTAGGAATGTAGCTCCCCTCAGAGGAAACAGGAAAGTTGCATCAATGCATTACTTGCCCCAGCCCTATGCCATCTAGAATCATTTTATGATTTATTTATTTCTCTCCTCCTCTTTTCCAAATAACTGAAAGGCATATCCAGAAATGTGACAGAGAAGGGCCAGAAGTTCCCCAGCCTTCTTGAAGAGGAGGGCTGGAGATGAGGAACACAGAAATCAGTCGTCTCACACTCGGTGGGCTGCGGGAAAGAAAAGAATGCTTCAGGGTGCAGCTTCATCTTGACAGCCTTTTTTGTGGCCTTTGCATCTGGAAGGTCATCACTGATCTGAGGCTCAGAGCTCTACTGGTTTTATTACGAAATGGAAATAGTCAAAGTCAAAATAGTTCATAAACTTCAGATGAGTTATAGCTGGACACCCGGCGATCCTAGTGGGATGTGTGGCTTCTCTTCCAGTGGTTGTGTTGGCACTGGAGGTGGTTTGGCTCGGCTTAGGATGATTCTCCAATTGGACCGTTGTTTCACAGACTTGATCAGTTGTTTGATGAAACTGGCTGGACTAACCTCTTATTCTGATATCATGTAAATACAGCCCAGCTCTCTTTCAAACCCTGCACCTTCCTTCCTGGAAGAACTTGGCGAAGAGCCTGGCTGAGATACAAAACTGGGCACATGGATCCAACTCTTTAAGATTCAAAGCAATACCATGTCTCTCTCTGTCTTCCTCTTAAATTAGTAAGGATTTCCTTTTAAAAAATGAACAGAAATAATGAGTAGGTTTTTGAAATGGTTTGGAAGCCCATTCTTGAAAGTACAATGTCAACCTAACCTTAAGTCAACCTAAACCTGAAATATTTAATAATAATAACAATAATATTAACAATGCATTGACTATTTGCTAGGTACCAGGTATTCTTCCAAACATTTCACAATTATAAGCTCATCCTTACAACAATCCTATAAGATAGGTAATTATCACTCCCATTTAATAGCTGAAGAAATTGAGACTTGGTGAAATTGGCTTGCTCTGGATTGCAAAGCCAGTGGTGGAGCTAAGCGGAACCTTAGAGAGTATGTAGTTCAAGTCTCTCCTTACATGTGAGGGAACTGGAGATCCTAGCAGGGTGTATTGTTAACATAAAGAAGTCCATTTGGTTCTAGGAAGATTGCATTCTCGAGCCAAGGACCCAGCTTTGGGAGAGACGTGGGAAATAGTGGGAGAGATGAGGATACTTATATAGGCCTCCATATCTGTTAAATCAACCTTGGGCTCACAGGACAGAGGTTGAAGCCACGTTATCTTGCCTCCAGATAAGGAAACTGAGGGTCAGACAAGTCAAGTGGCTTGTCTATGGTCAGACATTCAGTAAATGGAAGGCTGAGATGTAAGAACCCAAGTCTCTAGGCTCTTGGCCTGGTTTTCTTGACTGTGAATTCGGCTTCTAGTCTCCATATTTATTTTTTCCTTTGATTTATTTAATTTGCTTTATTCCCCATATTTTTCAATTTTTCATTAGAAATGGGCTCATCCTCCCATTCAGCCTTATTATGAATTGAATTTTGTCCCCCCTAAAATGTGTTGTAAATCTAACCCCTAATGTTAATGAGCCCATATCAGTGTAAACTGTTTTAAACCAATCACTTTTGAGATATAAAAGAGCAGATTATGCACAGGAGAAACACACACACACACACACAAATGGGGAAAGATTGATGCTGCTTGGAGATCACCAAGGAACCAAGGACAAGAAGCTGAGACAAGATTTTCCCTCAGAGCAACAGAGAGAATATTCCCCTTGAGCCAGCACCTGAAATCAGGCTTCTAGTCTCCTAAACTGTGAGAAAATAAATTTCTGCTCATTGAAGCCACCCACTTGTGATATTTCTGTTATAGCAGCACTGAGAAACTAAGACTGGCCTCTATGGTGAGTTCTTCAGTAAAATTCCAATTCAAATCAGGTTTCATTTATCATTTTAGTGTAAGGAATTCACCAAAACAAACCTCTACTTTGGTGGGGGATTGCGGATTTCTCATGCATTGCGGGGGCCATCTTGCTTTTCTGTGTGGTTTTTGGCAACACTCGTTAGCAGTCTTTCCATAGGTTGTGTAATGAACGGCGTGCAGAAACGTGGGTTTGACCCTTCCTATGAGTCTATGACAACATACCCAGTGACTCCTTTCATTCATTCTTTTCTACAGAACAGAACTTGGCTTGAAAATATAGCTGGAAAAAGTGCAGAGGTTGTCGCTTTGGGAATTTATGTGGTGCTAATTAATATTAAACAGCAGGAAACAGATACCACAGCTACCCGTGACCCTCTCTGCCCTGTCTCCTTCCCTTGCAATTTCTATGGAAATTGCCAAAGAAAACAAAACAGTCAGGTTTTCTTTTGAGTTTTTTTCTTTCTAACCAATTCTTGGAACAATAATGGTCAAATCTCATTCAAAGTAACTTCTTTTTAAGAGTCTCTTCAAAAGGTCCACATATTTAGGAACATGGTTTAATTAAAGAATTAATTAATTTAAAAAGTTGAAAATAGAAGAACCAGGACATTTGAGCATGAATGACTGTGAGTTTACTCAGGGTCAAATGAATATCAAAAAAATACAACCCTACATTCCTTGAATTTTTCTGACCCTTATTAAACAGAGGGGTAAGGCATTGTCTACAATGTGGCAGTGCAAGTGTCCACAGTGATCAATTTGTTACCCAAAGCAGGTCCTGATCGATGCCTCTTCTCATCAATAAAGACACACCGAGAGGTGAGGAGGGAGGAAGAGCGTTTCTTGCGAGTGCGCAGGCAAGGAGCAAGGAGGTGTACACCTCCAATTAAGCTCCCCGAAGAAACGGACGTGGAACCTTTTATACCATCTCACAAGGAAGTACATACAAACATTATGGACTACATAGGTTATCAGGCGCAGTAAGACAAATTGCATTTTTTCTTCGGCATGTAGGCTGGTAAACTGGGTTTACCTGGCTTGAGCAACACCCCAACGCTTTGAGGACAATGGACAGGATGGGGCAGGTTCCGCTTGATCTGAGCAGCTCCCAACTGAGCCACATCCATCGCCATCACCTAAGCTTTTGTTTGCTAATGGACAGGAGGAGCAGGTAAGCAGCTCCTGTCTTCGTTGGCTATCAATTTCTCATGGCTTAAATATGTACTTTGAGGAGCCCTGGTGGCGCAGTGGTTAAGATCTATGGCTGCTAACCAAAAGCTCAGCAGTTCAAATCCACCAGCTGCTCCTTGGAAACCCTATGGGGAGTTCTACTCTGTCCTATAGGGTCGCGATGAGTCGGAACCGACTTTAGCAAGTCTGTACTGAAGATCAGTTTGGGGAGAATCATTTGGCTCTTCTGGGAAATTCAAAGTTTCCTAAGTAATGCGAGAGGTAAATATAGCATCTTTTAAATGTCCCCTTCAAGGATTTCTCTCTGCCTTAGTATAGAGTAGAAGGCACAGTCCATGCACCATTTTCTTTGCTATTCATTGCCATTATTGATTTGACCAATATGGCTACCTAACAAACACCGGAAGTCTTGAAAGGTGTTGTTTTAATTGAATTATTTATTAAGAATATTATTGGGACAATCTGAAGAATATGTTCTGCTGAAATACTCATCTTGGAAAGTTGAATTTGATGACCCTAGAAATAAGGAGGTGCCTGGGAGGAAAAATGTCCTTGAATATCTACAATTTTAAAATACCCATGAATGGTAAAGCCTGCCTAGGGCAGCACAACACGGTCACTGGCATCTCAGCTTCACTATGTCTTATTTCAAGAAGGACAGAGTTTGTCCTTCTCTATAGATCTCAATTCAGAAAGCACGGAGAAGATCTTCAGAGGACATCTTTCCGAAAATAGTGAGAACACGAGGCGACAGGAATAAAAATAGTGGTCCAAAGAAAGCACTGCCTAATGACTGTGAGCTTTGAATCCCAGCTCCCTGCAGCTGTAGGGCATTTGCTTGGAGCAAGAATTCTCAACTCTGCTTGTACAGATCATGCAGGGAGCGTTTCAAAATACTGCTGGCCAGATTCCCACTGACCGGGCAGTGATTCAATGTTATACATAAGGCCACAGCACAAGGACTCTATAACAACTAACAACAACAAGGTCCCCAGCACAGACCAATTTTATCTGAATTATTTGTAGTGAGGCCCACATGTCTCATGTTGTGGGCTGGTTCCCATACAGGTGTTTCATCAACAACGACTGTGGTAATATAGGCCTTTCTACCAGGCCTATTACTTAAAGTAGGAAAATTGAAGCAATAAGACACTGAGAAGGAGTCCCGGTGTCGCAGTGGTTAAGCACGTAGCTGCTAACCAAAAGGTCAGCTGTTCGAACCCACTAGGAGCTTCATGGGAGAAAGATGTGGCACTCGGCTTCCATAAAGATTACAGCCTTGGAAACCCTACCGGACAGTTCTACTCTGTCCTACAGGGTCGCTATGACTCAGAACTGACTCGATGGCAATGGGTAAGATGCTGAGAAATTTGTTTTTGTATTTTTATTTTGAAAAAATAACCTTTTTATAACCATTAAATAAGACGTGCTCATTGGAGAGAAGTTGGAAATACAAGATAGTGACAAAAAATGAAAAAAAATTTACCCACAATCCCACCAATCAGATATCTCCACTGATAATAGTTTGGTGTACATTCTTCTAATCTTCTCTCTCTCTCTTTGAAACATCCTGAATTATGGGGTTCCTCCTCACCATTAAGTAGTCTTTGAAAGAGAAATTTGGTTTTAAGAAAGAAACAAAGAACTTCATGATTTCCAAGAGTGACCCTTTGAAAGTTCTCTTGTGTGCTCAATCATGTTCATCAGTCCATATCTTTCCTGCCTCCTTCTCCTCATTACTGTCAATAATAATAATTCCTATTCCTAGCTGATAGCCTAATTCCAGGTCAGCCTGCATGAGATTACACTACCCAGCTGACCCCATAATATGGAAGGTCTGGAAGACGTTTCACCAGGACAGCCAGACAAGTCAGGATATGATCCCACTTGAGCTGCAACCTTTTGGAGCCTGCCTGAGGAAGTGCTGCCACTGCTTTTGGTGGAGGAAAAAAGACCCAGCTTTCAGAGGCAACACCACCAAGTTTCTCCCTACGAGACACCGGAAGCATAAAAGGTAGCCTGTGAGATGGCTTGTATTTTTGTAGATACTCTCTGTGATTCTGGATCTCAGTGTAAAACTCTACTCAACAAGTGAAAGGAGAACGTAATTTACTCTCATCTAGAACTAAAAAAAAAAGTAGTCTTTTATCAGAATAACATGCCAGTCTAATGACTGATTTCTTTCTTTAGTGCCCTTCAGAAATGCAACCCTGCTTTGAGGTCCAACAGACATCTGCTGTGTGAACAGGGAGGAGGAAGAGAAGACATTGACGGCAGGCATCATTGCAAATTCTGCCAGGGTTTCTCTCTTCTCCAGTGCCTTGAAAAACATGTAAGCATACAAGAGGTCATATGTGTTGCATATTCGAGGATATTTATAAACATCTGAGAAAGCACTGAATCAAAACTCTGGAAAGGCTTCAGAAGTACAGGTACCCTGGCCTCTTCCTGGGAAAAGAGCAATCCCTCAGGCTAATAGACCCACCTAGATAAGGAATATTCCCTCCCCAATAGAGCTTCCCTCTCACCCTGCTTTCTTATTCCTGTCTGCTATCTTCCCTGTATAAAGGCTAGGCTACTCATTAGAATCACCTTGTTGTTGTTAGGTGCTGTCAAGTCAGTTCTGACTCATAGTGACCCTGTGTACAACAGAACAAAACACTGCCCGGTCCTGCGCCATCCTCACAATCGTTGGTATGCTTGAGCCCACTGTTGTAGCCACTCTGTTACTCCATCTCATTGAAGGTCTTCCTCTTTTTCACTGACCTTCTACTTTACCAAGCATGAGGTCCTTTTCCAGGGACTGATCCCTCCTGACAATATGTCCAAAGTATGTGAGACATAGTCTTGCCATTCTTGCTTCCAAGGAACATTCTGTTTGTACTTCTTCCAAGACAGATGTGTTCATTCTTTTGGCAGTCCATGGTATAGTCAATATTCTTCTCCAACACCACAATTCAAATCACCTGGGGAGCTTTTAAAAGCTCCTCATTCCCAGATCCCATCCCCACCCAAATTACTCAGAATCTCTGAAGGTGGGGTGTGGGCATTGATATTTTTGAAAGCTCCCCAAGTTATTCTAGTGTATGTCTAGAGTTGAGAGCCATTGCTTCCAGTCGATGGAACCAAAATTGTTAGTTGTTAGCTGCCGCCAAATCAATTTTGACTCCAGGCCACCCCATGTGTGCAGAGTAGAACTGCTCCATTAGGGTTTTCAATGCTGTGGCCTTTCAGACACAGATCACCAGGACTATCTTCTGAAGTGCGAATGGGTGGGTTCAAACTGCCAACCTTTTGGCTAGTAGTCGAGTTCTTAACCATTTGTGCCATACAGGGACTCCCTGGAACCAAAATAGCAAACAATAAATAAGAAAACAATGGAAGGAGGAGAGAACATTTTTAATAGGCTAGTTATTATGTAAAACACTTTCCTGCTTTTGGTTTTCTTGTCTCTTTTCTTGGATTTTTTCTTCTAAGGAAATCCTTAGATTCCTTTCTCTGGGTGCATCTCTTCCTGGCTTAGACATTCTCCCTCTCTTTTTTCTCTGCATTCTTCCTTCTGCTAACAGGATTGGTCAATTTCCTGTTTTCCAGCCAGAATTCTCTCATTCACTTTCCAGGCTCTGAGGCCTAGGAAGTTGCATGGGCCTCCCCTTGCTGACCTCAGATCTAAGGTTCATGGGAAGAGCTAAAGAAGCACCCACTTGGTGAGGGAAGGGGTGATGGCTTCCTTACTCAATGCAGAAGTCCATAGCTGGTCCCCGAGAGGGATCTACTTTTCTCAGTAGTGAGTCCAAAGGGCTCCTAAACCACTTTCTCTCTTTCCATGCCTAGAAAGCAAGACATTTATTCTCCCAGCACAGCACTCCCTCAAAGGAATCTGTTCCAAAAAAAGGTGACAGAGCCATCTAAGATATATAGAGAAACTCATTCTATTAGGTGCAACCTTTGACTAATTATAATTCCAGAGACAGAGAACAAAAAAGGGGTTTGATGGAGTGAAGATAATGTATACACCAAATCTGGGACAAAGGGTCCTTCCGTGGTAAGTACACCAGACAGAGAGTCAGAAGATCTGGCTTATAGCCTATACCACGTCACGTTTTGTTTGTGAGGTCTGAGTAAATTGCTGGGCATTTGTAGATCTTGTTTGCTTCATCTCTCACATAGCGTTATGGATTGAATTGCATTCCCCCCAACCCCCACCCCTCAAATATATGTGAGAATCCTACATGAGTTGGAATTCACTTGATGGCAATTAACAATAACAACATACCTGTGGATGGGGTCCTATTTGGGAATAGGGTTTTCTTTGTTAGGTTAATGAGGCCATATCAGCGTAGGGTGTGTCCTAAAGTTAATCACTGCTGAGTTATAGAAACAGCAGATTAGACACGGGATGGAGAACAAATGGGGGAAGGCAGATGCTATGTGAAGATCTCCAAGGAACTTAGACTGGACAGAGAGAGAGACTTCCCCCAGAGCCAGTGCCCTGATTTTGGACTTCTAGCCTCCTAAACTGTGAAAAGATAAATTGTGTTCTTTCAAGCCACCCACTTGCGGCATTTCTGTTACAGCAGCACCAGGAAACTAAGACACAAAGGATCAGTGGGTCTCAAATTTGTTTATATATTCCCAAGTTTTTTCTTTCACAAAATCGTGCATAGAATTTCAATATGTTAAGCAGATAAAAGCAGAGCTGCTCAGGCTGAAATGGGATATCAGCAACCTGGTGGTCTTCTGGTCATCCCCTCCTTCATCCTCCGAAACAGCCCCCAGGAGACCACTGTGGAGTTCTTTAGAGCAAGTGTGAAAACTCTCCTCCCATCTAATATTCTATAATTTTATAAAATTTTTGTTCCAGCAATATCTGTAACTTACTTTAAAATATTGATCAGCATAGAAGGTGTAAAAGGATTATTTGTATTGGGTTAAGCTCCACAGCAGGAGTAGCAAGACAGTCTAATTGATAATTCAGACCCCATCAGTGATCAGTTAGCATTATTCAGGAAGATCCCCCACCCCCGTCCAGAGGTGCCTATTACAATCATTCTATTGTCCAGTCACTTTTATAATTAGCAGAATAAATGTTAGAAATGGCTAAAATTAATTTTCATGATGAATGTAGAATAGGGTCCTCACTGGTAAAATTAAAGCTATCTGGATTGGCTAAAATATTTGAGAGACCCTCCCCGGCCTTACCTGAACAGAACATAAGAGTCTAGGGAGGCCTACAGACACCTCTGGAGGTGTCCAAGGATTGGCTGTAAATGGCCTTGGTTGCAGCCATTGAATTAGAAGGATTTCTGGTTGCTTGATACTGACTCTTTGAGTAACAGAATCCTACCTCCGGAATCTTGATGTATATACCTTCTGAACCTTTAATGCCCTGTGGTTGGAGCTATCTAAAAGGACAGGCCTTCAAAACAAGCTTATGAACTTCTCTCCTTAATTGTTCATGCTTATATAAACATATATATACAGCCAACTATGTATAGCCATCTGTGTATAGCTATATGTATAGCCAACTCTGGCCTGAGACGCACTCTCCTTACAGTAATCCTCACCAACCCATATTTCTTTGGCACCTATTTTGAAGAAGAATAAAGTCGTATATATGGCCAAATTGGCTAGGTCAGTCCACAATACCAGACCTATATCAGACCCACTAATATGTATTTTGAAAATGTTTTTGTATCTTTACTGGATTGTTCTCCCGGGTTAGGGCTACCTACAGCGAATGAGATCCAACTTATCTACACTTGGGAGAGGAAACAGTATTTCTTGCCGACTTTTTCTTATGGGAAAAAAAAATTATTTAAAGAACTCAAGATCACTTGCTCCTCCAACCTTTTTTCTCTGGCCTTCTCATCTGCGTCATCTCAAAGAACACTTATAAATAGACAACTGGGATAGGGTATCTGTGTTGAGAAATTAACATGTGATTCTCAAATCCTGCTAACCCAGCACTGTACTTCACTGAGGCTACTTCTATTCTCTTTGTTGGTTGATTCCTCTCATTGATTCAAATTTAATTTCAATCCCCTGGCTTCCACAAAGTTCAAGCTTTGTGATGACTGGAAAGATTCAAAGTAGTATAAGAAACTTTATCTGGGATGGTGGCACCTGGTTCCCTCTCCAAATTATCTACCTGCTGGAAGTTCACCTCCTTAGTATTAAAAAAACCAAACTAGTTGCCATTGAGTTGATTCCACCTCAGAGCGACCCTATAGGACAGAGTAGAACTGCACCATAGGGTTTCTAAGGAGCAGCTAGTGGGTTTGAACTGCCGACCTTTTGGTTAGCAGGTGAGCTCTTAACCACCTACAAATCCTATTCTGGGCTTATTTTAGAAAACCAAGCATATTATATCAGGATCCTCATCCAGGAAGTTTCCCAGACTTCAAATCAAACTTCTAAAAGTGTGTTAACAGAGTAGTTATTGTGACGGAAGAGAATGAAAGAGAAAGCTAAGAGATTTTGCCTAATCTCTTAGTTTCCGCTTCTCTGGCCATCACGGGCTATCTAGGCTCTCTGGTCATCACGGGCTAACTCGGCTTGGAGGAGCAAATGAGTGCAAACGTTTGTCCACAGTTTCTGGAACACAGTAAGAACTCAAAATTGGTAGCCATTTTAATTAAGAGTAGTTCTCTGAGCCTCAGTCTCCCTCCTCTGAAATATTAGTTCTAACAACTGAAATATGTAGTCGAAAAATACCATATACGATAAGGTAAATTTTATTATTCCTTCCAGTTCTGATATCCTATGAAATCACAGCTTTACCTACAATTCTTAATATCTGTAGCAGTGCTCTTGAAAGATTCTGAAAGATATTCTTATGGGTCTGGAGGTGAAAGAAAATTGAGGTGGGGTAGGGGATACTGGTCCCCTTTCCCTTATCTAACAGAACTTCAGACAAAGGTCTTTACAATTCCAGACCAGCCTGGGGGTCTAATTTTCTATGAATAAGAATAACACTCCCTGTTTTTCCCTTAACCCCTAACAAATAGCCAGGTGTTGGAATCCACCACCACGAACCACAGAGGGGAGAAGCTCATCATAATGAGCAAAGTTTACAGGGATCTGTTCTCCTCATTTGGCCTCTGTATCTTCTTTGCAATTTAAGGAGAATAACTGCTACTGGCAGCATATTTGGAACAAAGTCTGTTTAAGGAAGACAATAAGCACTGATGAGGCCAGAATTGAACAGTAAGGATTTGGGATGGGGATTCCTCTGTATAAATGTGCCTGGAAGCTAACGAAAAATGAGCAGAGAATAGAAACAGCCTTGGTTAGAAGGATATCTGATAGCCACCGGGTTTGCATCAAAAATCCTGCAAACCTTCTAAAAACACAAATGCAAATGAGAACTTTTAACACCTGAATAAAACTAACCAAACCATTAACCATCTCTGAGTCCTGGTGGTAGAAACTCAAGTCTGAAAGAAATGATTGCTTTCTTACTCATGATGGTGCAGCTTTGGGAATTTGACGCTACAGATTATCTAAATTTGAACTTAGAACAGACCGTTACAATGGCAGAGAAGAAGCATGGAGAGCAGTTTTGATAGCCGTCATCACTTCCCAGAGCAGAGGTGGGGAGACCCAACATGGTTGTGCAAAGAATTTGACTCTCCTAAAGACTGGCTAAGTAACTGAGTCTCATAGCTTCACTTGGTGGGATGTGAAGTTCAAGGGCATCACCCATTTAATAGGGCTCTGTGTGGCAGGACAGAGTTAGATATTTTCATGCACATCAATTAATCCTCCAGTAGCACCTGAGGAAGGAGCCCTGGTGGCTCAGTGGTTAAGTGTAGCACGTAGATACAGGCCAGGACTGCTATAAAGGAGGACAATGCAGAGCCTTGGAAGCCAAGGGAGAAAACGAAGCCCAAGACCTGGTTGATTGAGACAAATAAGCAGCCAGGGATACCACATGTAAGTGGTTCTAAGATAACTCCCCCCTCAAAAAAAATTGGGGATCAAGTCGATTCCAACTCATGGCGACTCCGTATGTGTCAGAGTAGAACCATGCTCCATAGAGTTTTCAATAACTGATTTTTTGGAAGCAAATCACCAGGCCTTCTTGCAAGGCATCTCTTGGTGGACTCAAATTTCCAACCTTTCGGCTAGTAGGCAAGCACTTAACTGTTTGTGCCTCCCCGGGACTCCAAGATGACTCCACACACTGCTAACTGCATCTTTTAATGAGAAGAACTGGGATCTATGGCCTAGGCCTGGCATGCATAGAGTTAGGGAATCCAGAGTTCCCAGCCTGCAAGACTTCTGCCGCTGCTTAATGTTGTGTTTCCCCAGCCCTGGAGCTGAAACCATAAAATGTGCAGTATTTATTTAGCATTAGACCAGGTTCTAAGGATGCTTTTTCTGGAGCTATTTTGTGACCACAAAATTGAAAAAGGTTTTGAGATGAAATGCTAGCCCTGTACCCAGGTTGGTCTGTCATTTTTTCCATTAGAAGCCACTGGTAATATGGTTGCAAGATGTATTTTGCCCCTTTTTAAAAAACCATTTCTACTTTCTGCTTTCCAACCACCAAATATGTCGGGAGTGTCATAATTGTTTTTCTCTTTAGAACATTAGAAAGGTTGTTTTTATAATAGAAATAGCATTTCTTTAGTTTTTTTCTTTTTTTAATCTCCACTGACTGCCATTCCAAACCATGGACTTGGCTCATTGCATTTCCGTTTCTAGCTGTGCTCCCTGGCAAATGAGTATCTGAGAACTGCCCAAAATATTTCTGAGGAGGTCTATCTCAAAGGCTAGTCAGATGGAAGACTAAAAGATGAAATTGGACTTGAAAGGATTAATTCAGGTAAGGCATTTAGAATAGTCTGGCGTATGATAAACACATATCGTTGGGGTTGTTAGCTGCCATCAAGGCAGCTCCAATTCATGGGGATCTCACCTGAAGTAGAGCGAAACGTTGTCTTGTCTTGCACCATCTTCACGATCACTGGTATGCTGGAATCTATTGTTGAGGCCACTGTGTATTTTGAGTGCCTTCCAACCTAGGGGGCTCATCTTCAAGCAATATATCAGACAATATGTTGTGCTCTAAAGGGTTTTCATTGGTTAATTTTCAGAAGTAATCACCAGGCTTTTCTTCCTAATCTGTCTTAGTTTGGAAGCTCCACAGAAACCCGTCCACTATGGATGACCCTCCCGGAATTCAAAATTCCAGTGGCATATCTTCTAGCACCATAGCAACATGCAAGCCACCACAGTACAACAAACTGACAGACAGGTGATGGAAGCATACTTAAGCACTAGTTATTACTACCGTGAGATTCTAAGGTGATTGGAGCAGCTGGTAGATTCAAATTGCTGACCTTTTGGTTAGCAGCTGAGTTCTTAACCACTGCGATGGAGCAGCAGAGGCTGGAATGGACCAAGAAAGGTCATTTATCCTTACGATAGGACAAAGATCCAAAACAAATGATTACTGGGGTTTAGAAGATTTCTAGATAGCTATTAAAATGTGACCACATTGTGTGTGATAGGCTTAGGCCATAAAGAGCCCAAGGAAGAGGTTGACCAGTTGCCAACTGGGCAAGCGTACCTGCAAAATGGATCATAGGGTGGGAAGTGGAGGAGTTTAGGATTATTAAAATCTAGTTGCTGTAGAACCCACATACTTTGAAAGTGGTCTGACAGTAACTAAAATATAAAGGTGCTTGTAAGCATGACACAGGAAGAAAATATTAAGATTCTGAAAAGAGTATATGTGAGATATTCAGGCATTTTGGAAGTTGTCAAAAATGTGGAAATAAATAAATGAGCTCCCACACAGGACTCTTTTTTCCCTTCACTTAATTCCTTTCAAGGTCTCCAGGTTTTCTTGTTGGATAATGTGATTGGAACATTTCTGAATAAATGATATGGCTTCTACAGATCGGTCACTAAGTATTTAAACACCTATTTGTAGAAGCATTTGCTCTGAGGAGTATGCAAATCACTCACTATGATAAAAGCTTTTTGGTAACAGCAATAAACTTCTCTGTCATTCAAATTATTGTCAAAGATAGAAACAATGCGTATCACAGGATGTCAGATAAATAAGGAACAGGGGTCTGAACATTTTGATCACGGATTCTACAGAAGAATCCTTATGAAAGGTGGGAAAATGTAGAACAGAATTTCAAATTCTCATGGACTCCAGATTTTCTGGAGCCATGAAGGCTGGATGAAGCCTTGAAACTACTACCCTGAGATCATCTTTAAACTTTCAATCAAAAATATCCCCTGAATTCTTCTTAAAACCAAACAATAGTTTAGTTTAACTAGTAAAAAAGTATCTACCTTGAGCATTATTCTCTTTTAGGAACTATTTATATGGAATCAAATTGACAACAGCAACTCAAAAGATTAAATAAGAACCTTAGGGGGCAGTGAGTTTATGTTAATGGAGGAGGAACAATTCAGAAAAGGAGGGTGAGAATGGTTGTACAACTGGAAGAATGTAATCAGTTTCACTGAATTGTACTTGTAGAAACTTGAATTGGTATATGTTTTGCTGTGTATATTCTTGACAACAACAAAATAAATTTAAAAAAAAATTTTAATTCAAAGAAAAAAAAGAAGGAATGGAGCTGCAGCCCCCAAAAATCCATGCTTACGATGCACAATCTAATCAATAACTTTGAATGTGTCTAAGAGACTTGGAGCAGAGCAAGGAGAAGGATGAGACAAATGTTAATAATTGGGAATGGATAGATGGGACATTTTGGAGTTAGTGAAATTCCCCTGCAGGGTCACTACAGAGTAGGACATGATGTATAACCTAAAAGAAACTGGTAATGAGAAAATAAACACAGTCTCCAGTCAGCCTAGTCCACCCTCTACCTGGACGTTCCACAGCCTTAAAGGGGCTGTACCCAGATTAGAATTCTACAAAAGTTCTGGCAGGGAATGGTCATAGTCCATCCCCTTGAAACAACTGCTAACCCCATTCCCATTAGTCATCCCCATGAGATAACAAGGATTCAAAAAAGAGAGGGAGAGAGAATTATGGGCATCTTGGGGGGTATGCGAAATATATAGGTGAGAATACCCAAAGAGCCCTTGGAACATAAAGAGGAAAGAACTGCTCCCGGAAAAGACCGCTCATGTCGGGAATCTGGAAGACCAGGTTGCAAAAGTAGGTCAGGACCTAACTCTAGTCAACCTTGAAAGCTCAGAGCTTCTCCCTTTGGCTATGGGAAGTGAACAAAACATTTATGAGCTGGAAAGGAAGTGACATATTAACGTGTGTTTCAGAAAGACTACTCCTCTGGTGGTAGGGAACAGGGAGAACTGCAGTGGCAGGGAGACCAGACGAGAGTAGCAGAGGCAGAGAGAGCAGGTTGTTAGGGCCATGGACCACACCATGGTACCATGAGGCTGGAAAGAGGATAGGTCTTTTAAACTTCTAAACTAATATCACATAGTTGGTCATCATTTCTTTTAAACTATTTATTATGGAAAAAAAAAAATGAAGGTACTTCTACATTAAAGTAGAGAAAATAATAGAATGAGCTCCCTCTTACCCATCATCCATCTCCAACAATTAATATGATTTTGCCAATCTTGTTCCATCTATCTCCTTCCCAAGTACTTTTATATGTTTAACTTTTTATTTTTAAATAATTTCAGACTTATAGAAAAAATATTACAAAAATAGTACAAAAAATTCCCATATGCCCTTCTACCAGATTCTCCAAATGTTAACATTTTACCATATTTGCTTTAATATTCTCTCACTTACTTATATTGCTGCTCAAATTGTCTCAGATTTGCCAGCCGGAGCCCCTGCAAGTCGGCTTTTGAGTCCTTCTGACATGTCCCCATCAATCTTTGAGCACTTCTTCATTCTGACACGATATAATGTTTCAGCCTCATTTTGCACTTTTCCTGCCATAAGCCTAGAATCAAACATTTCTTCAAGGAGTCTTGGTTCCTTGTAGTAAAGAATGATATTTAGAAACCATAATCTGGGCATTAGCTTTATGCGTGTTTTTGCTGCTAGATCCTCTCAGCACAAAGGTCTAGAAAAAAATTATACACACAACTATACCTGTAACTACATGTGTATCTATTTTTACCTATAAAACCAGGAAACCATGACTTGATACTGATACCTCCAGTTCCAATCCAAAACCATGCTAGCCTTACTTACCCCTTTCATAATTATAATTTCCACTAGGAGAAACCTGACTCTAATCATCCACAATATAGTTAAAACTACACTTTTTAAATGAATTATCTGTCGGACTTCATAGAATAATCCTGAATTCCCAACAGCTTTCTCTCCTTCGCTGGCTAGACTTAGTGTCAGAGGGGAAGAGGAGGAAACAAATACCCACAGCAAGAAACAGTTTGACATACACATTCCTCAACATTTCTAAACACAAAGGCAAACACAGGTTGAAGTGATGTTTCCAGGGCAGTTAAGGTCTAGAAACCTCACATCTGTCCTTGGATGGGAGTTTATTTTCTCAGACTATGTCTGGGCTTGACATTCCAGCTGCTCGCCCTTCCAGTGCGAAGGGATATGGAGAAGTTTGCTACCAGCCGCTGATGGAGAAAACAGCTGCCTCCAGAGTGGGGATAAGCCACAGTGGTGGCTGGATGGCCCTCTCCATTCCCCTCATCTCCTCCCCCTCCCGCCAACACAACACACATACACATCGGCACACAAATGAAGGGAAAAGGGCCCCTGTTTGTTGTTAGGAAATCCTACTGGGAATGAGAAACTCTCCCTGTAAGTAAATTCTTCTTTGGTCAGATTTCCTTTAGATGATGATTTGCATGAAAATCAATTCAACCTCAATTATTTTGATTATTTTTAAGTTGTAGCCTGTGTGGGTTTGTTCAGTCCCCTGAGAAGTTAGATGTGTGAGTGTCTGATCTGCTACTCATGTAAAATTACATGGGCTGACCACCATTTTATTTCGGTAAGTTTACCTGTAGGGGCTACTTTCATTTATCAAAGTGCTTATCAAGCTCTTTGTGCCAGACACTGTGTTAGGCACTTGAAATACAGATATTGATCAGAAAATCAGAAATTTAAAGAGCTCACGCTCTAGTCACCAGAAACAGAAATTAGGACCCGTTACCCCTAAGGGTTAAACCATTTCTGGTGACCTTAAAAGCAACCACCTGGTATGGTATGATACAGACAATGCTTTGCCTTATCCTTAACTATATCCCTGACAACTCTCACCATGTCTCAAGCTCCAACATTAATGCTTCCTTTGCTTCCTTCTTATAGACTTTGTGATCTCCTAGAGTTTCATATTAAAATATAAACACTTTTCCCTGGCAGGAAATATACCTTAAATCGTTATGGCAAATGCTATATTAATGATATTATTTAGCAGTTCGCTCAGAGCAAGTTCTTAAGAGTAGGAACTCTTAAGAAGGAAATGCAGGTCAATTGAAGGTGAGAGCAGAAGATCCTATTAGGCACCATTATCAATTCCATAGTTTTGTGTCTACAAAACCTAAAATCAGTTGAGAGCAATTGTTTATGCCTCTTAAAATATTTTCTGTAGTCCAAAATATGTGTTCTGTTTTGTCACTCCTTGAGAAAAGGAATATGAGGAACCTAGTCAGCTACTGTGAAACAAAAACAGATTCTAAACTTAGATCTAGGTAATCTCCCACATATAATTAAAAAGTAATTACTTTTCTTACACTTTTGTACTTTCAAAGTATTCTGCAATAAACTTTATCACTCTGCTTTCATCATAGAGTGGGAAGGACCACTGAAAAGGGGAGTATTATTGCCACAGTATATGTTGGTTAGGATTCTTGATGGAAATGACATAAGTACAGTGTAGCTTAAAGAAAAAATAAATGTATTAACTCACAGAGCTGAAAAGAATTCAGGAATAGTTCTGGTGGGAGATAATTCTTTATGGTTCTCTCAGGCTTCTTCATGTCTTATAAGCAGAGGAAATGATTGCCTTTTTTCTGGACTATCTTTTTAAGAATGTTTGTGTTGTCAATAGCTAGTGTCTCACTCTGGAGCAAAGGGCAAGTAGACTTACTGCCCATTATAAAAGATCTGAATTTTCTAAGCTCAGGATTCCTCTTCTTTAACTCAACCTACTGTGTGTTCAGGTGTCACCTGGCCCTTTTCACATCACCATTTGAGAATTGGGACTCAAGGAATTAGAACAAGAAAATGCTGATACTCTGTCTACTGCTATTGGTGTGAGCATAAAGTCCTTTGTCTCTGACCCAGGAGTCTCTTATCTTCTGCAAGCATCCATGAAACTACAGCAGGCTAACTTGTTAGCTCACAAGTACGATAAAATCTCAGACCCTT
Source organism: Trichechus manatus latirostris (assembly GCF_000243295.1). NCBI lineage: Eukaryota > Metazoa > Chordata > Mammalia > Sirenia > Trichechidae > Trichechus > Trichechus manatus. Next base: position 7,129,065 of record NW_004444012.1, on the reverse strand, counting down.
CACAGTTCTTGTCAACTCAAGGGATCAAAGTAAAGACTAATGACTGGAGAAATGGTCTCTGGTCTCATTTCCTGCAGGACTCTCCAACTTTCCATAACTCATCAGTTTCTGCTTATTTATGCTCACTCCCAGTGTGTAGGCAGAGAAGAAAGATGGCTTTTACCAGTTCCAAATCTTTGTTCTCTCAGCTCAACTCTCCTAGGGCTATTTCTTTCAACGTATATTGTTCCCAGGAAAACTCTGATTGGCCTAATCTGGATCATGGTCCCCCAGGACCAATATTTATTTGAAAGGTATATTCATGAAGAGTATACTCATTAAGAGTATATTTTTGGAAATCATGTTCTTGAACATGAAAATTCTTGTGAATAGATTCTTTTTAAAATATGAAAAATAAGGAAGAAAATAACTTTACAAATTATTTATATCAAAAACTTTATACTTATCAATAAGTCCTCAGATGCCCCTCAATTTTCCCCCTCTCTTCATCCTTCAATATTCAGCTATAGCAGGGATCTGGGGCCGAGCCAAAAGCAACGTTCCTTAAATGGCAGTTAGGAGGTAAAATAAAACTGAACAACTAACATTAAATAGTTAAAAGAAAAGTAAATTGGATGAAATAGTCATTTGGAAGGTAGATCATTCAGCAAGTTAGTTTTAAGCAAAATCATCTAAAGCCCTTCTTCCCACCCCTGCTCTGACCCCCCACTAATATTGACACCTCTTCCTTTACCCTCGTTTCCTTATGTCTGTCTCCCTGATAAGCTCATAAAAGAATAGAGATTGCACCTTATGCTTCACATAAATTAAGCACTTGTTAAATACAAAACGTTTTAATGTCCATAAAAGAGATACCCAAGTTCCTATCCTGGTGGTAAACAGGACACCTTATAAAAGAACACAGAAGATTTCCCAAATTCTGATACATATGATTACAAATAATTCTTTTACTATAGAAAAGAATTACATAAGTTCCAAAGATTTTAGTAGATTTTATTTTCCTGTTTATTAATTTTCAGTTTCAAGCAACTTCTCAAAACTTAGCTCATTTAAACCAAATAGAATAAAGTTTGCTATTAAATTTCCTAAGGATCATTGATGTCTCATTAAAATAAGCCCTATAGCCTCTATTTTGAAACACTCTTATTTGTACCTTCTCTTGCCAATTTTTTTTTAACAAATTGCTTAGTTCAAATACTGAAATTTTAAATGAATCTTTGCTTAATTTTGATGGTGATGTTAAAAGGATGGATATAGTCTGATGTTTTTGTCTCATTCCTTATACTTACTGCTGTTCTTTTATCTTTACTAAGTGGGAAGAGAGACCAAGCTCCTGAGCCAGAGCCTCAGGACAAACACCAAGGAGCCAGTTTGGCTTCTGCAGGGTCAGTGAGTCATGGTACAGTCATAGATCCCCTGCGGTTCAAGCCCATTGGCAGGCCAACTGAGGGAAAGGACTGCAGCTTCTGTAGCAGGACAGGGCAGCCCACTGGATGATGATGGATTAATTTCACTGGTCTTGGTCTGTTTTCTTCAGTGGAGACCTACACATTTTATATATCTTTAAACTGTGTTCCAATGACACAGCTGATAATGAATTTTATAAACCATGAGGATACTAGAGCAAACTCAGACCACAGTGTCTGTTACTTCAAGCATCTCCTGACTTCTGTGAACCCAAGACTTGTCTGTACATTAAATAAATCTAATAGTGTAAGCTTTTAATAGATGTGTCTATATCCGGCACATCAGGAGAAATGAGATGATCATGGATTTCATTAGGTCAACCCTATAGATGCAGGTTTGTGGAGTACATGGAATTGATTACAAAGATTACTTCTATTCCTGACCCAAACCACATTTCCTCACAATAGAAAGTCTAGTACATGGGGTAGTTCAGGGAACCCAGACAGTTTTTCCTTCTGACTCTCTCAGGCTGACACCTGAAATGCTTCCATAATGGCACTATTATGGAACTATTCTGACTATTCTTACTGTTCAAGGAAATAAGATTCTGTTTTGGCTACCAGGTTCTTTATAAAATGTCAATAAATTAGAGTCAAGAAATCGATGTCTCTCATCTTTATAGCTGACATTTAAGAGCTTAATGATTGTGTGAGACGGTAAAATTATGAAGGCCTCGGCAAAAGAACTACAAGTGATTTTCTTTTTTTTTTTAGTAGTATAACTTGTCACCTAGAATATTTTGCTTATAGTGCAAACCAATTTTTTTAAAAATTCTGGAATAAATAAATTGCTTTGTGATAGCACTAACTTTGGGATACTTCTTGATCAAAGCAAATACAATCTTTTCATTGAACAGTGGAACAGAAAATTGATTAGCAAATAATATGCTGACCAGTATTCTTTACCAACATGAGAGACAGACAGACATTATAAAGTATTAACAAAAATAAGACCAAAAAAAAAAGCAAAACAACAAAAAATACCTGGTTGAGGGGAAAATATTCAAGAAGAAGAAGAAACTCAAAGAAAAAATAAGAAGAAACAAATCAGTACTCACGCTCAGTTGTGAAGGACAGTTTATGATACTCATTGAGTTAGCTACCTGTACCAGTTGCCATTCAATCAGTTATGACTCATGATGACCCCATCTGTGTCAGAGCAGAACTGTGCTCCACAGGGGTTTTCGATGGCTGACTTTTTGGAAATAAATCACTAGGCCCGCCTTCTGAGGTGCCTCTGGGTGGACTTGAACCTTTAGGTTAGCAGCAGACCGTTTTAACCATTTACACCACCCAGGGATAGCTTTCAGTTAACTAGATCAATACAAATTGAAGATTTAAAAAAAAAAAAAAAGACCTAATAAATCTTACCAACTAAAGTTAATTAATAAAGGATGAGCCTAATAATAATCAAAAGGTTGAAGCAGTGGGCCCAAGAGAAAACTAGCATGTGATATTAGTCCTATTTCCCTATGGGGGTAGTCCTACTCTGTCCTATAGGGTCTCTATGAGTTGGAATCGACAACAACAGGTACAGGTATCCTAGTCCCTATTCCCTAAAGGCATGCTATAAACCAGTTAGCACAGCTTTAAATGTTAGCACACTTACAAGAAGAGGGAAGGTGTAATTGGAGGGGAACCATCTAGAATACTGAGAAATCTATGATAGCTTCTTCTAAAGGTAAAAACCCTTCACTCTCTGATTCAATTTAGAATTCTGTGGCAAGAAGCATTATTGGCAGACTTGCTAAAGCACAATGGGTGAAATGGCCCATTTATTTCAAAGCGAAGATGCAGAGCCCATATGGTGTCAAGGAGATAATAGTGTTAAACCCAGCAGGCAACCAGGTATTTCATTCCTTAGTGGCCTCTGGAGGTAGGCAGGTTTTCCTGCTGTCTTCTGCCTACAGACTGGCTATCCTAACATCTTCCCGGGTCTGCTTTATAGAACTAGAACTTCCCACCAGATAGTACTGTCCTGCTAGGCCAACTCAGCCTTCCCCAGTGGAAGTTTTAGGACTGGTGAGCTTATTTCCTTGTGCGAAGGGAGGCCTTGGGTGTGTTTTTGTGAGGCAGCCTTCTTTCGGCACAGGTGTGTATATCTCTCACACCTGCACATCGTTGCATTGCCCAGTTCTAATAATAGGAAAGCAAATGCCACATGAACACTGGGCAGAGAAACAAGCCGGGAGAACCGACGAGCCCCGGCGAGGCGTCTCTAGTGCCAGGGCACACATGGTGTCCTGGGCGTCCACGGGAGGTGCAACACTGTGTACCAGAGAGAGTGGCCGCCTCAGCCTGGCTCCCTACGCCCTGTCTGGCCTATGAAATTTTATCTAAATCACAGGAGGCAAAAAAACATATTACTCTGACCACAACTCACATTCCGTAGGAGGAGACAGGATTAGAACATTTCTATTCTTGCCCAATGCTGCTAAATTTAAAGTCAATTTAACTGCTGCTGCAGTCTTCCTTCAAAAGACCAAAAGCGAGCATCATCTTCTGGTGGCAAAATGCTCTGAAATATCACCATGAGCTGCATGGCTGGGCAAAGAAAGATGAGAAGTCACGAAAAACAAACACCCTAAAGTTACAGACAAGCTTTCTAATAATTCCACCTAAACACCTCTATTTATGACTTTATTCATACCCTCATCTGTCCATCCGTCCGTCCGTCCGTCCAACCAATCTACCCCTCCTATCGATCTAATATCTATCTATCTATCTGACAAGCATTTATTAAACTCCTGCTATGCATAGAACTCAAAGGTGAATGAGGCTCAGTCCCAGCCGTTAAGAATCATACAATCTAATAAAGGAGTAGGCAAACATATAAATAGTGACAATTCTCCACCAAATCAAATCTGGTATTCTAAGAGCTACCTTCTCCTTTCTACTTCTGTACCCTTCCTGAGCCACTCTCAGATCTAGGGTCTTTCTTTTTGGATTTATTTAAGGATCCTCTTTATCATTTGAAAGGTAGTTCCAAAGTACCTGTCTAGCCTTCCTGCTGCAGGAAGCCCATCAGGATCTACGAGGTCGTACACAGGAGGCATTTCACACGAACTTTACAATTACTTTCTTCTTTTTTGACCTTCTTCTTCAACCAACCTCCACTGTACTTCCTTGTACCTTTTTCTTTTTTTTAACCAACTTCTATTCTACATCAAATAATTCTTTAGGTTACATTTAGTTTCTTGACGATATCAACACCTTGACTAGTTTTCCGACTATTTTTCATACTATTTCAGACAGTCAATGAATTATATCTGCTATCAAGCTGCTGGGGACTTATTTCCATTTGCTGCCAGATCTCTGCGACAAGGATCTAAGGGGGGAATCACCTTTTCCTCTCTTCAGCTTGAGGCAATTAAAGATTCCTGGAGAGAAACATGGGTAGGAGCTGTGGTAATATAGGACCCTTTTGTAATTAATTTTTACTTTTTCTTGGTCACCGGTCTGAGGGAAATAAATTCTGAGCATTATTTTCTACCTCTGCTTGAAATACTATTATGCATTTTTATTTTACATAGGTCGAGAGGCCAGACTCCAGGTCTAAGGAATGGCCGTGAACTTACTGCTCCACCAGTACCCGAATAATCATTGCCATGGAAGAAGGAATCCAGAAGTCCTATTCCTATCCTTCCTCCGCGCTCACTGCAGCTGACTGAAGACCAGGGAAAGCCCTGCCTGTGACATCCTGTGCTTCCTTTCCTTCTTCTGTGTCCACCAATACCTGGGTGAGGATTTGGGGTAGAGTATCTCTTGGGCATGCAGTATTTAAAGCTCTTTGTTCATTTTTATGTCTCCTTCTGTCCTCAGAGAAAATGAGGCAGAATCATCAAGGAAAAGAAGAAAGCGCTGAAGAATTAGGGTTATGACTGGGGTTTGGAGAGGCTAACAGCGTGAGGGAAAGGTTTAGAAATGACCTCTTAGAATAGAATCCTAGGATGAACTAGACATACTTTTCACAGAAAAACTAAAGGAAAGAATGTGAGCTACTTGGAGTTGTCAGCAAAGAATCCAGAAATTCTAAACTGTGGTGCTCTGTACTGGGAAGGAGTGAGTCCCTAGCCTGGCATCCTGCCTCGCCAGGCACCCGTTCTGGACTGGCCCTGAAACAGGAGACTGAGTTCCCAGCATATTGAAATTACATCAGCTGAAATCTTATTTTCTTTCCATGGAAAAATTATAGCAAAGAGATTAGGGTATGATTTAGTGCATTTCAAAGGAAAATAAACATTTATTGCAATAAATAACCGCAAAGTAGGTCTAATAATACTCAACTCTAAAAATATTCACATGGATTGGAAAAATTCAAATATTTCTTTTTTACCATGCCTGATTTTTCAGAGCACTAGACAAATGATTAGAATTTTCAACCTGTAATTCAAGTTGTGGGCTGACTGACTTCATGACCCTCCGCCAAGCACCAGCCTCTCTGTGACTCCATGTCTTTCTCAGCACAATAGGGTACCTCTCTTCTCTCTCAGAGAGCATATTCTGAAATAAGTAAAATAACAAAAGAGGTTTCATCTCTTAAAAACCATGATGTTAACAGAATCCATTTTTTATTTTCATACACGACCCTTTTATCCAATGATTCTGAATAATTACGTTTCCACTGTGTCACCCCAACACACACACACGCACACACACACAAAGCAACTTAGACACAGTAGGCAAGAAGCTACAACAGATCCAAAGAAAGTTACAGACAGGCAAGTGGGGGGAATCGGAGAATAGGCACAATATCTGTTTGATAAACTTCACTTTTTTTAAACAAAAAGACCATTGCCATCTAGTTGATTCCAACTCACAGTGACCCACTAGGACAGAACAGAACTGCCCCATAGGGTTTCCAAGGAGCAGCTGGTTGATTCAAACTGCTGTCCTTTTGGTTGGCAGCTAAGCTCTTAACCACTGCACCACCAGGGCTCCTTTTTAATAAAAGCTCTCTTCAGTAAGACAAGTATATGAGTTTCAAAGACAGAAAAGGTGGCCACCAACATCTTTTCTACTGAGTAGGCCCATCACAACTTCCCTGAACCAACTCACAATGCATCAACCTCTTTGGCAAATGTTTCCCCACCTCTAATTCCGATCTTTTCTTGTGCCCTGCCCATGTGTCTAATATACTGTGCCATTATCACACTGTGCTTCTTCGCACGCTTTGCAGTTCTCAAATGTTTTACATGTCTGTTTTCCACTAAGTTGTAAATATCTGGAAGCAAGGTGCTGCGGCTGTTAATTATGAGCAACGCATCTAGCACCCAGTGGTTCACTCAGTAAATGATTGTTGGCCAATGAATCCCATCTTCCTGTAACTCCATACCTCCCTCCTCAGAACACACCTCTGGTTTAGCAATTACTATTGATACCATTCAGCCCCAAAAGTGACCATTGGTAATGTCTGGCCAGGGATTTGTTCATCTTGCCAAATAATGCGTTCTTTTTGAGCATCTACTACTAGCAGTCTTTTTTATTCCTAATAATCCCCCGTAGTTCCTTGTTGCCTCCCGGCTCTCCACATACTGAATCAATAGTAGCCACTTGGCTTGAAGTGCAAATTAGCTTTGAAAAAGCCCAGAGAAGCAGCAATGATCTTGAAAGCTAGGATTTTATTACACAGACCAGAGAGATTAATAAAAGAGAAAGGTTGGTTTGGATCCACAAGGCTGAGCGCCTGGACTTCTGGGCCTAAATCTCCTACTAAGGATCACAGAGAAATGAAAGGTGTGTGATAATGTAAAATAAAAGTTCTCCACGAAGAAGGAAAGGAAGATTGGGAGGGATTGTTGCTGAAATTTACATGCAGTGAATCTCTGAGAAATGCCCAGTTCTCTGACTATGAGGGAAACTCAAAACCTCAGAGGAGTTCAGGGGATCCCATGGCAGAGGGATGATTCTGCAGCTCTCCAGGCATGGGCAGTGTTATGGATTGAACTGTGTCCCCCAAAAATGTGTGTCAACTTGGCTAGGCCATGATTCCCAGTATTGTGTGATTGTCCACATGTATTTTTCCTATGTGTTGTAAATCCTACCTCTATGATGTTAATGAGGCAGGATTAGAGGCAGTTATGTTAATGAGGCAGGATTCAATCTACAAGATTAGGTTGTATCTTGAGTCAATCTCTTTAGAGATATAAAAGAGAGAAGCAAGTGGAGAGACAGGGGGACCTCAAACCACCGAGAAAGGAGCAAAATGTGTCCTTTGGACTGGCATCCCTGTGCTGAGAAGCTCCTAGACCAGGGGAAAATTGATGACAGGGACCTTCCTCCAGAGCTGACAGAGAGAAAACCTTGCCCTGGAGCTGGTCCCCTGAATTTGGACTTCTAGCCTACTAGACTGTGGGAGAATAAATTTCTCTTTGTTAAAGCCATCCACTTGCGGTATTTCTGTTACAGCAGCAGTAGATGACTAAGACAGAACTGGGTACCAGAAGAGTAGGGTGCTGCTCTAACAGAGACCTAAAATGTGGAAGCTGTTTTGAAACAGTGAATGGGTAGAGACTGAAAGAGTTTTAAAGTACCTAACAGTAAAAGCTAAGATTGCCTTGAAGACACTGTTGGTAGAATTATGGACATCAAAGACAATTCTGGTGAGGGCTCAGAAGGAAGTGAGGAGAGCTGTCACACTAGAAACAACAGCAGCAGAACCAGGAGACCAGCATGAGACAGCACTAGAGCTGACCCATGGAGCAAGAAAGCTGAGTGCCTTTGGCAGGCTTCCTGGTGGAGAAGGGTGCCTTCGGCACTAATTGGTGGAGCTAGGCTTATCAACCCACAGAGCAAGAGAGCTGAGTGCCTTCGGGCCGAAGTCTACTGGTGGAGTAGGGTGCCTCCAGGCACTTATTGGTGGAGCTACAGAGCTCTGGAACACTTGCCCCAGCATAGCAGACACTGGCAGTGAGGCCCAAGGGGCTGAGAGGCCAAGGAACCAGGAAGCAGAAGCTAAAGAGACAAGGAACACAGGAAGCAGAGCTACCTAAGTCTCAAAGGGTAGGACCACAACTTCTGGGGTCTCAAAGGGGAGAGTCGCCATTCAGATGGACTAGGAGGATGAGGCCACCCAAATTCAAGGAAGGAGAGTTGCCATTCCAGTGGGCCTGGAAGGCAGAGCTGAAGCCCAGGGCTGAGAGGCCTCCACTCAGAATCCAGGAAGAGTGGCCAATACCTCGAGTCTGGAGGGCAGGGCCATTGTCTAAATGGTTTCAGAGAACAGAGGATTATTTTCCAGCCTTGAGAGCAAATGTAATGTGTTCTGCTGACTTGCTTGGTACCTGTTATCCCTTCTTTTCCTCCAATGTCTCCCATTTGTAATGGAAATGTTTGGCTTGTGCCTGTTCCACCACTGTACTTTCGAAGCAGATAACCTGTTTCTAGATTTCATGGATGAAGAAGAATTTTTGGATTTTGGACTAGGAGTTGATTTAAGACTTTTGCTATTATGTGGTTTACATGTGGCAAGGACAAGAATTTTGGGGGGCCAAAGGGCGGAATGGATTGAATTGTGTCCCCCCAAAATGTGTGTCAACCTGGCTAGGTCATGATTCCCAGTATTGTGTGATTGTCCACCATTTTGTCATCTGATGTGATTTTCCTATGTGTTGTAAATCCTACCTCTATGATGTTAATGAGACAGGATTAGAGGCAGTTATGTTAATGACGCAGGACTCAATCTACAAGATTAGGTTATATCTCGAGTCAGTCTCTTTTGAGATATAAAAGAGAGAAACAAGCAGAGAGACAGGGGAACCTCATATCACCAAGAAAGTAGTGCCAGGAGCAAAGTGCATCCTTTGGATCTGGGGTTCCTATGCTGAGAAGCTCCTAGACCAGGGGAAGATTGATGACAAGAACCTTCCTCCAGAGCTAACAGAGAGAAAGCCTTCCCCTGGAGCTAGCACCCTGAATTGGGACTTCTAGCCTACTAGACTCTGAGAGAATAAATTTCTGTTAAAGCCATCCGCTTGTAGTATTTCCGTTATAGCAGCACTAGATAATTAAGACAGGCAGGAAGGTTGCAAGTCTATTGAGTTTTGGGTTTTTATGGCATGGTAGTAGGGATAGCCGAGGGAGATGGACAGGCCTGAGAGAAGCCTCAGTGTTTCTTGTTAGGTAGATAGATAGACATACAGATATTGATATAGATAGATAGATGTAGATTTAGATAGATGGATATAGATATGGAGATGGAGGTGGAGATATACAGTTATAGATAAATAACATGGGAACTTTTCAGATACTTCTAAATACAGGTAGTCCTCAACTTACAATGGGGTTCCCTTCTGGCAACTCCATTATAAGTCAGTTCTGAAGTAAGTTGAATGAATATCTTTTTTTTATTTTTATTATTGCATTTTATTGTAAGTATCGTTCTAAATCCGATTTTTTATTTGTCTTTGAATATCTGTGAGTAAACATCTGAGAATGACAACATCAGCAAATTACATATTGCTAATGACAAGACGTACCAAAAAAAAACCAAAAACAACAAAACAGACCGTCATAAGTGCAGGTCGTCATAACTCAAATAAGTCGTAAGTCGGGGACTACCTGTACTGCACTGAGATGTAGCTATATCGATAGCTATCTATTTCTCTATCTAGCATATATATATGTGTAGATATATGTATACACATATATATAAGACAGAGTAGAACTGTCCCATAGGGTTTCCAAGGTGGCTGGTGGATTCGAACTGCTGACCTTTTGGTTAGCAGCTAAATGCTTAACCATTGCACCACCAGGCCCATATATATATATATGTATGTATGTATGTATGTGTGTGTGTGTATATATATGTGTATATATGTATCTGTCTATATATATATAGGTGTATATATAGGTATATATACAAACCAAAAAAAAACATACCTGCTGCCATTGAGTCAATTGTGACTCATAGTGACCCTATAGGACACAGTAGAATTGCCCTAATAGGGATTGCAAGAAGTGCCTGGTAGATTCGAACTGCTGACGTTTTTTTGGTTAGCAGCCATTGCTCTTAACCACAATGCCACCAGGGTTTCCAGGTATATATATGTATATATATATATACATGATATAGATATGAATCATACCTGATATAGATACAGATATGATATAGATATACATACATGATATAGATATGATACATATATACGTAATAGTATATATATCTAGCATATCGATATCTTAATCTATATCAATGTATACAATATACATGCTAGTCTGAAACTAAGCCCTTCTTTATCTTCTTAGGCAGGTTTTTTTCCTCCAATTTAGAACACTCAGAATAACAATTAGCATTTATGATTTCACTTTATAATTGTCTAGAGAGCTTTTAAAAGTACTATTTCCTGGACTGCACCCCCAGAAGTTCTGATTTAATTGGTCCCGGGTGGGACTGAGGCAGCCATGATTGTCAGTGTCTCACCCGGTGATTCCGATGTGCAGCCAGGGCTGGGAAACACTGAGGGGTTGACCTAGAGAAGGGCTTTCACTTACATAGGTATAGAGAGTCAGAAAAAAAAAAAAATTATTGATGCCCAAAGTATCCACCTCATTTAAGGGACCACCCTTATGCAAGATAAGGGCAGCTATGTTTCTGGCCTCCCAATGTATAACTCACCACATCATGAAACTATGAGTCAAAAGTAACTTAATGGCACCTAAAAATAACAGCATGTGAAACCATCACCCATCTGTCCGTTTGTTGGACTGTGTTGCTATGATGCTAAAAGCTATGCCACCAGTATTTCAAATACCAGCATGGTCACTCATGGTGGACAAGTTTCAGTGGAGCTTCTAGACTACAACAGACTAGGAAAAAAGGCCTGGCAATCTACTTCTAAAAATTAGCCAAGGAAAACCCTATGGATCACAACAGAATATTGTCTGATATAGTGCTAGAAGATGAGCCCCCTAGGTTGGAAGGCATTCAAACTACACAGTGGCCATAAGAGTAGACTCCAGCATACCAACAATCATGACATGGTGCAAGACCAGGCAACATTTCATTCTGTCATACATGGGGTTGTCATGAATCAGAGCCAACTCAACAACAAACAACAAAGCACATGAAAGATACACAATAACTGACAGCTATTACAACCAGAATGCTCTTTAGAAGCAAGGATGGTGAGACTATATCTCATATACTTTGGACATGTTATCAGGAGGGATCAGTCCCTGGAGAATGACATCATGCTTGGTAAAGGAGAGGGTCAGTGAAAAAGAGGAAGACCCTCAACAAGATGGATTGAGACAGTGACTGCAACAGTGGGCTCAAGCATAACAATGATTATGAGTATGGCGCAGGAACAGGCAGTGTTTTATTCTGTTCTACACAGGGTTGCTATGAGTTGGAACTGACTCAATGGCACCTAACAACAACAACAAATTGCTATTGTTGGAGCCCTGGTGGCACAGTGGTTAAGAGCTCAGGCTGCTAACCAAAAGGTTAGCAGTTCAAATCCAGCAGCTGCTCCTTGGAAACCCTATGGGGCAGTTCCACTCTGTCCTATAGGGTCACTATGAGTCGGAATTGACTCCATGGCAATGGGTTTGTTTTGGTTTTTTGTTGCTATTATTAGCATCACTATCAGCTCCCAATCCTCCCAACAACCTATGAAGTGAATAGAGCAAGTCATGAGGTAATACATCTAACAGGAAAAGGAGGAAGAGCAAGCGAAGAGAAGAAGGAAAAGCAAAATCATTCCCATTTTACAAATGTGGATGGATACTAAGGCACAGGTTTATTCGTGCAAATGGCATATCACGTTGTAGTTTAAAATATGAGTCTGACAACTTCATTATATGACTCATAGTTAGGCAAACTCTTATACTTCCCTATTGATCTTGAAGCAAGGCAGCATGATTTGCACCAGGCTGGCTGAAGGAACACCTTAATGCCAACCTGGTATAGTAGATATCACACAGAGTTGGCATCTCTGTGAATGATAACCACCACCATTCTCTCTTCTGTTGCCCTGTCCTCTGGGGTTATTTTCTTAACCTCCCTGGTCACGCATATTTTACTTCCATGTGGTACAATCCTTGACATTTAGCTAGAGAGTGGAATAGCTCCCAGCACATTTAGATAATTTATTTGTAGTGCTACAATGTTTTTATTGCCTAAGCCCAGATTAGGTTGAGCTTTTTTCCTCATTTCCAATATAAGAGAAGTAATTGTGAGAAGTGGCTGAGTGTTATTCCAGGCATAATGGAGTCACTGACCTGGCATGCAAAAATGCAGTGATGGACACAGATGGAAGAGAAAGAATGCCAGAGAAAAGACAGCAAAGGCCTTTGCAGCTGAGGTCAGAAAAGATGAAGGAAAATTTGCCCTTTTGCTACCCATCCCAGCAATCCGAGGCAGAGAAGAGGATGGTCATTGAGTTGGCACTTCATGCAATCTAAGGTTCTTTGCTTATGAGTCTTGATGTGTCTTGATGTCCTCCTCCCAAAGAAGAGATATCCCTGCCCCTACCTGCTGGGAGGAGTTGAGTGGGTGAATGTTGTTTCTAACACCCCATCCACCAGTTCATGAGTTTCAGTGTCTAAATCACAAAGGGTTACTGGGTCTGCTAACCATGAGAATGTTGTCTCCAGTGACCTGAGAAGAACAAATCACTATGTACTTGTAAACACTATTTCATTCCCAACTAAATTTGAAATCCCAAGTCTCAAAACAAGCATGACTCTAAGTCTTCTGTGTGCACAGTACCCAATAATTTTTCAGCTTACTGGGCTCTATAAATTTGAGTTTTTGAATTCACAGGTAACATTCAGATGGGTAAATTAGTTCAGCTGCCCTGAGACTGGGCTATAAGTCTAGGCATCTAATCTGAATCTATGACTCAGGACCCAACCCCTTGCCATAGAGTAGATTCCGACTCATAGTGACCCTACAGGACAGGATTGAACTGCCCCATAGAGCTTCCAAGGAGCAGTGGTGGATTCAAACTGCCGACCTTTTAGTTAGCAGTCATAGCTCTTAACCACTGTGCCACCAGGGCTCCAGTATTGGGAAAAAGTTGGGTACCATGCTTCCTCACTGTCAACCCATCTTTCTTTAATAAACAGTTCATCGTAGCTAAATTGGTTGACCTCTTGACTGAGCTAGCCATAATAAGCTCTCAAGAATTTTGTTACATGCTAAGATTCTAGTGTCAAGCTAAAAGTATGTGGAGCACATGTCTGAACTAAATTCACAGAGAACAAATGGTCTACCACCTCCCTCAAATGTCTCTCTCCTCCTTGTTCCAGCCTCCATTTCTCCTTGTGTTACCTGTCTTTGGTTGTTTGAAAGTGGCATGCATTGTGGAAACTGAATGCCACCTTTTCTGCTGGAATATTGCTTTGATTAAGAGGTAGAGTAGGCAAAGACAGTCAACCAACCAGTTTTGTGGGTGCCAGCGAAAAAACAACTGCCAACAAAATACTCAACTCCGTGGAAAGAGAAAGAGCATAGAGTTGAAGCATGACCCCTCCAGGCCATGCATGATCACAACAGAAAATTAGGAAAGCCTAGGTCCCTGTATGGCACAAATGGTTTGTACTAAGCCAGTAACCAGAAAGTTAGTGGTTCAAATCCACCTAGTGGTACTGAAGAAGTAAGGTCTAGTGATCTACTTCTGAAAAATCAGCCACTAAAAACCCTAGGAAGCACAGTTCTATTCTGACACACATGGTGTCACCATGAGTTGGAATTGACTCCATAGCAAATGGTAGGGTTGACTCAACATTCTCCCCTCCCTTCTCTCCCCTCCCTAACTTTTCTCTTCCTTTTTCCCCTCTCCCTTCCTTGCCCCCTACATACACACACACACCCCAGAACAGGACGCAAGCCTAACGGCAATTCCATACCAAGTTGTTACCTACCCAAATTACCAGGTTCCCACTGCCATGCACCAGGGTACCAGTGAGCTTCCTGGTGCCACCCAGCAATTGAGAGGGCTTACACTGGTAAAATGATAGCTGTGCCTCTGCTGGAGTGGCCCTCAAAAACTCCCCTTTCTTATGGCTTTTTAACTCTGCAGTAATGAGTCCCTTGGTGCTGAAAACTAGGCCAAGGAATGAAGAAGGGATTCCAGACTAAATGTGAAAAGGAGAAGAAAACAAAACACCCATTTTCAAATCACAAGGCAGGAAAAAAAAGGAGCAGGAACCAGTCGTTAAAGATATTTTTTTTACAGGACTCATGGCAACTAAAATTTTACTTTGTATATAAAAGACAATTATATTCAATGGTTGGAAACTCAACAAAAATTACCCTATGTGTTTCTATTTTCTTATTTTGATTTTTAATTCCAAATCACTTCTTGTCTTACATTATAAAATTCTCTGTGATTTGGTCATTTCCCATTTTGACTATAGAAAGATTCCAAAAACTCAAAACTTGAGGTGACTGAATTGTAAAAATCAGAAGAAAACTCTCCTTTATCCACTCCTTCACTTAAGGAACTACTCAAATGTTCTCATTATCAAATGTTACCCCTTTTGTAATTTATAAGGTAGCCCATGTCCCACTACACTTTCAGATCTCATCAAAGTTTCTTCCTGGGAGTCTGTCTCACTTAACTTTCTTTGTTATTTTCTCCCATTCTTTCATATGTTCATTCGACAAATATTTATGTACTAAGAACATAGCAGTGAATAAAACAAACAAATATTCCAGCCCTTACTTGAGTAAAGAAAGAGACAATAAAGAATGTAAATATTTACAATATATATTGTATTTTCATGGAGGCAGGTTAAAGAAAAAAATCAAAGATCAAAGGGGAACAGTGATGTTATCGTGTTTGCCAGCTTAGAGTGATCAAGAACTGCCTCTTTGAGAAAGTGAGTCCCATCACTACCAGTGGTCAGAGGGCAGGTGATGGTACCATTCTTATTTTCTTATTAGGTCTCAATTGACCCTCTGACAATTTCCAACAAGCTGCTGGACACCAGATCAAGAAAAAAAATGTCCTCGACTGCTCTGACTGGGATCACAACAGAGGGTCCCGGACACAGCGGAAGAAAAATTACAGAAAAAAAATGAAATCCACAAAAAAGACCAGATTTACTGGTCTGACAGAGACTGGAGGAACCTCTGAGACTATGGCCCTAAAACACCATTCTGAACTGGAACTGAAGCCATTCCCGGAGACCACGTTTCAGCCAACCCATAGACAGGCGCATAAAACAATTACACCCGAGAGGAACGTACTCCTTAGAACAATCAAGTATACAATATCAAAAGGGCAACATTTGCCCAAAAGCCAAGATGAGAAGGCAAGAAGGCGTAGAAAATCAGGGCAAAAGGAAACAGGAAACGTAGGATAGAAAAGAAGAGAGTGCTGACACATTGTGGGGAATGAACCCAATGTCATGGAACACTATGCACAAACTATCTAATGGGAAACTAATTTGCCCTGTAAACTTTCACCTAACGCTCAGTAAAAATTAAAAAAGAAAAAATGTTCTTATTTAACATGTTCTGTGTTCACTGTGACAGTCACTGTGAAGGAAGCAAAGAAGTAACAGAAATAAAAGATAATTTTGTATGCATTTTGCCACTTCAATTAGAGTCCACCCTCTTGAGGGCAGAAATCAACAATACGAATCATCATATGCTTTAAGAGCTTTAAAGGAAGAGCCCTGTGGTGGTTGTCATTGTTAGGTGCAGTTAAGTCAGCTCCAACTCCTAGCGACCTTATGTATAACAGAACAAAACGTTTGCTGCTCCTAATCCATCCTCACAATCGTTGCTATGTTTAAACCCATTGTTGCAGCCACTGTGTCAATCCATGTCATTGAGGGTCTTCCTCTTTTTCACTGATCCTCTACTTTACTAAGCATAATGTCCTTCTCCAGCCATTGGTACCTTCTGATGACATATTCAAAGTAAGCAAGACAAAGTCTCGCCCTCCTTGCTTCTAATGAGCATTCTTGCCGTACTTCTTCCAAGACCAATTTGTTTTTCTGGCAGTCCATGGTATATTCAGTATTCTTTACCAATGCCACAATCTGAATACGTCAATTCTTCCTCAGTCTTCCTTTTTCACTGTCCAGCTCTCACATGCATATGAGGTGATTGAAAATATCATGGCTTGGGTCAAGCACACCTTAATCATCAGAGTGACACCTTTGCTTTTGAAGATTTTAAAGAGGTATCTGTCTTCACTTTCAACAAGCAAGGTTCATCGGCGTATCTCAGGTTGTTAATGAGTCTTCCTGTAATTCTGAAGCTGTGTTGTTCTCCATAGAGTCTATCTTCTCGGATTATTTGCTCAGCATACAGATTGAATAAGTAAGGTGAAAGGATACAACCTACTGCACATCTTTTCCAATTTTAAACCATTTAGTATCCCCTTGTTCTGCTGGAATGGCTGTCTCTTGATATATGTACACGTTCTTGCATGAGAACAATGAAGTGTTCTAGAACGCCCATTCTTTGTAATGTTATCGATAATTTGTTATGATCCACACGGTCAAATGCCTATGGTGTTGGATTAAAATTAGAGGTATCGAGATACACAGATGTCATTATTTCACAGCTTTGTCAACTACAAGGAACTAAAAGCAGTGATAGCCAGTAGAAATGAGCATTGGGCTCATCTAGCACCTAAAAGGATCTAATGCTCCTTGGAGAAATGCTGATTCCAGGTGTGGGGCAGGAAAAGTTTTAGATGTACCTGAAACTACTTATTGTGCCAAAAACTAAGGGAGCGCTCAAAATCTGACGGGGCCATATCAAAATGACTCAGGAGCCAGCTTGAAGGAGCTATCCGATGGCCAAATTTGGATCAATTTTGGGCATGAAAGTGAAAAAATGGCAATGATGCATTGTAACGCATTGAATTAAAAAATGAATTTATGAGTTGATACTTATACTATACATAAGAAGTAAATAAACGAGTGAATGAATGAATGAATGTAAGGAGTTTGAAGGGAAAGCCCTCCTTTGGAGAAGAATACCAACTAATAATGAAAAGATATGTCAGAATGTGAAAATCTTCATTTTGCAATCATCGTAATAATAAGAGATCCAGCAAGGAATCATCAACGGATGCTAAAATCATTGCTTAAAAAATAGGATAGTCATGCAGTCTCAAAATATCACTCACTAATTACTTAGAGGGAAAGATGACTTTATAAAGAAGAAGTTTGGATTACACCAATTTAAACAAATGATCCAACTTAATACATCAGTAATGGGACAAAAATAACACGTGGAATATTTTAGAAATCACTGAGAGTGCATCAACATCTATTAGCATTTCTGCCAAACATGTTTAGCCTAAATCTAGTCATGAGTAAACAATCATATAAATTCAATTGAGGAACATTCTGAAAAACAGCTGACTGGGACTATGTGAAGAGAGAGACTGAAGAACTTAGTTGAAAGTATATGGGTGTTTACTGGACTACCCTTGAAACTTTTCTATAAGAAGGAAAATTGAATATATTCTCAAAAAAAAAAAGATCAATAGTCCCTGAGTATAAGGCCTAAGTAGGTCCCTGGATGGAGCAAATGGTTTGTGCTTGACAATAATCTAAAGGCTGGTGGTTCTAACTCACCAGTAGTGCTGCAGAAGAAAGGCCTGGAAATCTGCTTCCATAAAGAGATTACAGTCAAGAAAACATTATGGAGCAGTTCTACTCTGTAACACACAGGGTCCCCATGAGTTGGAATCAACTCAACAGTAGCAGGTCTGGCTTTTGGTTTCTATAAAGCCAAAAGTACACTCATGTCAATCAAGTTGATGAATTTTTACGCATGCTCAACTCTCACTCCACTCTCATTTTTATGGGTGCTTGTTTTATGATTTTCATTTGTGTTCCTGGTTGCTAAATGCTGATTAATGGGAGTCCCTTATCATGATTAATAATATAGTCATGAAGAAAAATAGGAAGTAAATATGTCATTAGTTGCATAGTCAAACAAGATTGTGAAATACAACTGAGAACTAGAAGATATTGCAAAATACAAATTGTAAAGGGCACTCACCATGTTTGTGGCCAATACCTTTGCCATGATTGGAGAAAATCCCACCTAAGTATCCCCCTTCTCCAAGGTAGAAGCCAGAACTCCCTCCCCAGATTCCCTTCTCCCCAAGGCACAGGCGTGTGACTTGGGTTCTGCTAAGCAGATACATCCATGAGAGTCTTGGATTTGTAATTGATCCGTGTGAGGAGACAGTATGTGAAATCTATCCTTTGGTAAGTGTGGCAGAAGAGGCATCTGCCTTTTGGTGCAAAGAGTGAAAAAAACTTCTGTTATCTAGTCACCTGCATAATCACTGCCATCTGGAAGGTCCAGGCAGAGCTGCAGCAGCAGATGTGTCTTTCCTAGGCAGCCTCAGAGGGTGGTCTGGTCACTATTCCTCGCTGCATAGCCTCTACTCTAACTCTCTGGCCCTCTAACAGAACTGGTGAGCTTCTTAATTTCCTTTAACAGATTTCTTTTCTGCTTTAACTATGGTAAATTCTGGTTTTGCTACTGAGAACCCTGACAGGTATGATACTCTGACTTCCAGCTCTTCCATGTCCCATGGCATCTTAGGATATTCTAGATTAGAAAACTACTACCCTTGTTAGAATCTCTTCCTTCATCTTCACATCTGCAAGTTTAATCTTACCCCCAAATATATATTATGAACAGTGATAATATGAATTATTTTGTTAAACATAAAAATATGAGGCTATTATGTTCACAGGGTCATGACTTCATTTTTAGAGATGGGCCAACCTGGTGGTTCTTGGATTTTGAGAACATTTCCAAATACCTTTCAGTGGTCTTTTGCTTTGTCAAAACCTCAATCACATATGATGATTTCGAGAGATTTAATCCATATGTTTCTAATTTACACAGAGTCAAGTCATTCAAGTGGTTTTCTAAGATGGTAAAATGATGCCCGAGAAGGCAGAAAATTCTGTTAATGATTTTTTTTTTTTCAGCTGTTTGTACTGACCTGGAGTACTTCCAATATCAGAGAGTTGGAAATAGCTTCAGAACTTGGCTCAATAATTTTCCTTTACCTCAATATCAATTTTATTCAAAACTGAGCTGTGGCAATATATTTTGGGATAGTTTTTTCCCTTGTAGTATAGTCATTCTTCAGCTTTTGCACCACTGAAATATAACCTGAGTTCTGGTTGCCTTGGCAGCGCTGATCATGGGGGGTGGACTAACCTTCCCTGATTTAAAGTTTACATGACAGGGAAATGTCAGTGAGTTAGGTCCACACCAACACTGAGAGAGTGCAAAAAAAAATTCTGTTTCCACTCCATCAGCCATATTTGCTTTGAACTGAAGCTGAGGGGCATAGTTATTGATGAAGGAATGGCAGAAAGTGTTGAGATCTTCTCCAATTCTTGTCTAAACCCTCCAACTCCCCCATACAACGATCACCAATACACTTGTCTCAGTAAAACACTGCTGAATTAAGATTGTTAATCCAACACGTCGATTCACAGGCAATATTTTCTTTCCACTGCATATTTTCTTTCCTCTTTATTTCCACATCAGTTTTTGGCTATCCCAGGAGACTGTTCCCCTGCCCCACCCCCACACCAATAATTTCTATTTTTGGTAGAAATGGTGGAATAGCTGTTTAGAGGGCAGGTTAGCCTCCTGAAAAATTCCTTTTTCATAAAGTTCAACCATTTTTAACAAAAATGTTTTGAGCCCCAGTATGCACATGGTGGTGCAGTGGTTAAGCGCTTGGCTGCTAATGGAAAGGTTGGTGGTTTGTACCCACCAGCTGCTCTGCAGGAGAAAGATGTGGCAGTCTGCTTCCATAAAAGATTACAGCCTTGGAAACTGTGGGGGCAGTTCTACTCTGGCCTACAGGGTCTCTATGAGTTGGAATCTACTCCATGGCAATGGTCTGGTTTAGGTTTTTGGTGCATATGGGACTGTGCTAGTCCCTCCAGTGGATATCATATACCACTCCCGCATTGTTCATTGTGCTCCAACCATATTGACCTTCTTCCTTTTCTGGTCTCTGTAAGCCTTTCCTGCCTAAGACCTATGAACATGCTGTTCATGCTGCCTAAACCCCCTTTCTCCTTTCCTAACCTCACAAATGTTGTTGTTAGCTGCTGTTGAGTTGGCTGCTGACTCATGGCAACCCCATGCAAAATGGAATGAAACACTGTCTGGTCCTGTACCATCCCAACGATCGGCTGTGGCTATGATATTGAACAGGTTTCAGTGGAGCTTCCAGACTAAGATGGACTAACAAGAAAGTTCTGGAGATCTACCTCTGAAAATCAGCCAATGAAAACTTTACGGATCCCCACAAATAGATACACACTATTCCTAGATGACTCCTTGTTATTCTTAATGCCTCAGATTAAGTGTGCCTTCTTCAAAGAGGTCTTTCCTCACCACTCAAGATAAAGTCTCCCTTCTAGTAGCCTCATGATCATTCATTTGATTGTTTTCTTTCTCTCTCCCACAAGACTGTGAGCTGCACGAGGGGAAGGATCAAGTTTGTTTTGCTAATCACTGTGCACCCAATGTTTTTAGAACAGGGTCTGGTATATAGCCACTACTCCACACATAACCCACTGAGAGACAGTTCCCTATTCACATCTTAAATCTGATGCATGCTGAATAGACAGCATGTTTATACTCAAAAGACAAATTCCATGAATACAATACACAGTCATCCTTCCATATAAGCAGTTATTCCTTTGCAGATTAGTCTAAACAGATGTTTCCCGGTCATCTTTTCAGACATTTCTGTAAAATCAGGCCAAATAATATGTCATAAAACTTTCTTCCACAGAGTTCACTTGTGTTTATATTATGTCCACTCCAGAGCAAGAGGACGGAAAGTGGCTGTTCATCTATGTGGAATAAAAAATGCAATGAGTAAGCCATCGTTTTTATACCATTTCATATTAACCATCTCTCGGAGAGTTTCATTTCTCTATTCCATACTGTTAACTATAATTATCTGATGTGAATAAGCTTCCAGCACTTCTGTGCATGAACAGGGAAAAAAAAAAAAAAAAGCCAGAAATAGTTCCAAATTGTTCCAGTCATTCTGTCCTGTTTGGGTGACCTGCATTCTTTCAATCCACCGGTAAAATGTTAAAAATGTCTGACAGGAAGACATGAATTTAAATTCCATGTTACTGGGAAGTGTTAGGACCAGTTGTAATGAAACGTGAGGAAATAATAGCAAATGAGGAAATCTGGTGTTTCATAAGATAAGGGACTCTGCATCTTCCTCATTGATTTTCTGACATCATCCAACGAAGGAACTCCTTTTCCAATGACCTTTAATTAATAATGTTTCCTTCTCAACCTGTCTGTTCTGTTGCCTTTTATGAGATGGTAGTTGGGACAGTTGGCCAGACATCCAGGCAGTAAGAAAGAGCAAGCACTTTAGACAACCTGATGCCCTACTATCTCCCAGGGCATCATACTTCCCACTACAACAATGAATTACAATGGTAGTGGCTGCTGCCCTCAGGAAGTTCAGTGCCCTTGAGTGTGGGTGAGAATGGGGTTGCTGAGGAACTTGGACTGGTAACAATTAATCATAATCCATAATGTATTAAGTCCCATAATAAAAGCATATTCCATATGCTATGAGAGCATAGAGGAGAGGTGATTCTCAGTAGACTTTTTGAATTCCAAAAAAAAGAAAAGGCCTCAGTTACATCTAGCACTGCTCTATTCATTTATTTTTCTACTGTGTTGGGGGTCCACAAGACCACCCCCACATTCTATGATTCTTTAGGAAGACTCACAGGACTTAGCATGTAGGCATACCCGTGGCTATGATATGTTACAGTGAAAAGATACAAAGCAAAATCAGCAAAGGGAAAGACATACTAGGTAAAGTTCAGAGGAAACCAGGCACAAGCTTCCAAGCGTCCTGCCCGCACAGAGTCACAAAGAACACACGTAATTTCTCCAGAAATGAACTGTGACAATGTATGTGAAATGTCATCTACCAGGGAAGTTCACTGGGGGTTTGTCACACAGGCAATCTCTGCCTAGTACATACCATAATTACAGATTCCGAGAAGGAACACAGGTGATCTCCATAAACTCCATTGTTTGCATACACAGTTTAGGTACAATGAGCCACACTTAACAGTTCTGGGAGTGGTGAGAACCCTCCCAAAACTCAAGTTCTCAGACACCAATCAAGAGCCAAGCTTGCAAGCAGGCCTTCCTAAGGATAGCAGTTTCAGGCCTGCTATATTAACTCTTCTCTGCACGCCTACTCATTTATTTGCTTATATTGGTGTTCATACATTTAGGAAGAAGAGGGGCTGTTGAATTTGTATGCTAGTTCCAATCCATGTTACAGAACACTAAGTCTTGCTTTTTGAATGATATACAGTAATTAGGTATTACTATTTTCAGTGGTGTGCTGGACCCACTTGGTATCTGTCTTAGACTAAGCTCTCTAGAGAAGCAAAAACCAGTGAAGCATTTTATACATATATATATATAGAGAGAGAGAGAGAGAGAGAGAGAGAGATTTATCTCAAGGAAATGGCTCACTTGGTTGTAGAGGCTGGCAAGTCTCAAGTATATGGCTCAGGAGTCAGGCTGGAGGCTTCTCCTGACTCACGTAGCTGCAGTGGCTGAGGAACCCAAGATCGGCAGATCAGACAGCAGCCTGCAGGCACATGGGCTGAGGAGGCTGATGAATCCCAGATCAGCAGATAACATGGCAGGCTGCTGGCTCACAGGCTTCATACGCCAAAGAATCCCAAGATTGGCAGGCAATACGGCAGGTCTCTGGCTCAAGTCCCAAGAAACGGAGGTCAGATGATAGCAAGCTGTACACAGGATCCAGAGTGAGCAAAAGCCAGTGAGTTTTGCCAGAACATCCATATATATTGGATGCAGGTCACATCTACGAGGAAACTCCCCTTACAACTGATTGGCTGATCACATCAGATCACATCATGGAGATGATTATATGATATCACAAAATGGAGGATAACTATATCATTACATAACTGCAAAATTACATCATTACATAACTGCAAAATTACATCATTACATAACTGCCAAATTGTATCATTAAATAACTGCCAAAAAACCGAAAATCACGGCCCTGCAAAGCTGACACACAACCTTAACCATCACAATCCACCCCTCGTCCATTTGGCACCTGTCCACATCTCCTGAAACCATATACAATCTCTAAATAAATACAATTACAAAGTCATACTTGTGCCTAGCCTTATACAACTAACATGCATACAACCAAAACACTTCAGCCCCATTTCTACCTTCCATTTGATAAGTGAAGAAAATTCCTTCCATACAAGGAAGCAATACTCACAACAATTACAGTCCTCATTTCTGCAACTGGTCATGTGGTTGTAACTGGTATTTAGAACTATCTTCTTCCACCATCAAGTCCATATTCACTTTGACCTCAGCAAGCACCTCAGCTGGTCATGGTTCTTTGCCTGGTGGGGTGATCCAAACCTTCATTCCTGAAGGGTCTAGGCCATCGATAGTCATGTTGGAATTGGGCTGCTGTAATTTCCCATTGACTTTAATCACAGGAATGGTAGGATTAAGATACATCCTAGGAGATCTCCCGTATTCCAAACATACTCTTCTTTACCTCCATTATGTAATATCGATCTGATTTCCCCTTGGTAATCAGGATCAATCACACCAGCCAATACAGTAACTCCTTTCTTTGCCTGTTGATCCAAAGGCATAAGGAACACAAAGTGGCCAGGTGACATTCTTAACTTCCAGTTCAATGGAATCAGTGTTGTACCTCCTGGTGGGAGCATTCCTCCCTTTGGAACTAAGACCTCTAGGCCTAAGGAGCATATGGCCATGGGACAGGAAACAAAAATTCTGTAAGTGGGTCACTAGGGGTAATAGTGAGTGGTGCCACAACCATTTCCACCCCTTGATTCCTGGACCCAGGAATTCTGGCTATGGGAGAAATAGCACCATCTATTAGACACTGGTTTATAGCATACACAGCCTCCTGGAGAACATTGCTCCAACCCTGCAAGGTATTGCCACCTAACTGGCACTGTAATTGTGTCTTTAGAAGGTTATTCCATCATCCTAGTAAGCCAGCTGCTTCCTGGATGGGGAATATGGTAAGACCAGTGAATTCCATAAGCATGGGCCTATCGCTGTAATTCATTTGCTGTGAAGTGAGTCCCCTGGTCCAAGGCAATGCTGTGTGGGATACTATGACAGTGGATAAGGCATTGTGTAAGTCCACGGATGGTAGTTTTGGCAGAAGCATTGTGTGCAGGAAAGCCAAATCCACATCCAGAGTAAGTGTCTATTCCAGTAAAAACAAAACACTGCCCTTTTCATGATGGAAGCAGTCCAATGTAATCAAACTGCCACTAGGTTGCTGGCTGATCACTGCAAGAAACGGTGCCATATTGGGGACTCAGTGTAGGTCTCTGCTGCGGGCAGATTGGGCACTCAGCAGTGTCTGTAGCCAAGTGGGCCTTGGTGAGTGGAAGTCCATGTTGCTGAGACCACGCATAACCTCCGTCTCTGCCCCCATGGCCACTTTTTCATGAGCCTATTGGGCAGTGATGGGAGTAGCTCAGGAAAGAGGATAACTGGTTTCCACAGAATTTGTCGTCCTATCCACTTGATTGTTAAAATCCTCCTCTGCCAAGGTCACACTTTGGAAAGTTTTCACATGAGACACAAACATCTTCACTTCTTTGGCCCATCCAGAGAGGTCTATTCACATACCTCTCTCCTATGCCTCCTTGTCTCCAATTTTCCAATCATGTTCCTTCCAAGTCCCTTACCGTCCAGCCAAACCATTGGTCACAGCCCATGAATCAGTATACAATCACACATCTGGCCATTTCTTATTCCAAACAAAAGTGAACTACCAGGTGCAGTGCTCAGAGTTCTGCCCATTGGGAGGACTACCTTTCACCACTATCTTTCAGGGAGGTCCCAGAAAGGGGCTGTATTGTTGCCGCTGTCCACTTTCGAGTAGTGTCTGCCTATCGCTCAGAACTATGTGTAAAGCAAGTATGAGTTTTCTCTTCCTCAGTCAACTGATCGTAAGGAACTACCTGTGATGCCATAGGCACAGACTGGGAGAGGGCAGGTAATGGGACAGGAGTGGAAACCATTGACGTCTGGGCTACTTCCGCATGCAACTTACTTTTGCCTTCAGGTCCTGCTTGGGAATGATCTCGTATATACCAATTCTACTTAGTGATGGAGTGTTGCTGTGCACATCCAACTTTATGGCTCTATGGGTCAGACAACATCCAGTTCATGATGGGAAGCTCAGGCTACCTGGTGACTGGGTGGCCCATGGTTAAGTGTTCAGTCTCTACTAGGGCCCAGTAACATGCCAAAAGCTTTTTTGCAAAAGGTGAGTAGTTATCTGCAGAGAATGGCAGGACTTTGCTCCAAAATCCTAAAGGTCTACACTGAGTCACCAATAGGGGTGTGCCAAAGATCCAACCAGCACCTCTATCTGCCACTGACTCTTCAAGCACCACTGAATCAGCTGCATCACATGGCTCAAGTGGCAGAGAGGCTTGCATGGCAGCCTGAACCTATTGCAGAGCCGTCTCTTGTTCTGGGCCCCACTCAAAACTAGCAGCTTTTCGAGTCACTTGATAAATAGGCCAGAGTAGCAAACCCAAATGAAGAATATGTTGCTTCCAAAATCCAAAGGGGCCCACCAAGCATTTTGCCTCCTTTCTAATTGTGGGAGAGGCCAGATGCAATAACATATCCTTCACTTTAGAAGGACTATGTCAACATGCCCCACACCACTGGACCCCTAGAAATTTCACTGAGGTGGAAGGTGCCTGAATTTTTATCAGATTAATTTCCCACTGTCTTGCATGCAAATGTCTACCAATAAATCCAGAGTCACTGACACTTTTTCCTTACTAGTTCCCATCAGCATAATGTCATTAATGTAATGCATCAGTGTGACATGTTGTGGAAAGGAAAGGCAATCAACGTCCTTGCGGACTAAATGATAACATAGGACTGGTGGCACAGTGGTTAAGAGCTATGGCTGCTAACCAAATGGTTGGCAGTTCAAATCCACCAGCTGCTCCTTGGAAACCCTATGGGGCAGTTCTACTCTGTCCAATAGGGTCACTATGAGTCAGAATCGACTCAATGGCTATCAGTTGTTTTTTTGTTTTGTTTTGTTTTTGTTTTGTTTTGTTTTTTTGAGGTAGATGTGAAAGTGTATTGCTGGCCTTGCCAGCTGAAGGCAAACTGCTTCTGTTGTTCCTTCAAAACTGAATCAAGAAAAAGGCATTGGCCAAATCAATAGCTGCATACCAGGTACCTTGAGATGTATTACTTTGCTCAAGCAATGAAACCACATCTGGGAAGCAGCTGCAATTGGAATAACCACCTGGTTAAGTTTTCAATAATTCATTGTCATTTTCCAAGATCCACCTGTGTTTTGTACAGGACAAACAGGCAAGCTGAATGAGGATGTGGTGGGAATCACCACCCCTGCATCTTTCAAGTCCTTGTTGGTTTTTCGTACAGGCCAAACGGGCAAGCTGAATGGGGATGTGGTGGGAGTCACCACCCCTGCATCCTTCAAGTCCTTTACTATTTTCCTAGATAGGGGCCGTTCTAATGGCTTCCACTTGGCTTTTCCTACCATAATAGCCCTTACTCTATCTGTCAGGGATCCAATGTGGGGGTTCAGCCAGTTGCTGAGTATATCTGTTCCAATTATGCATTTTGGAACTAGGGAAATCACTACAGGATGGGTTCAGGGACCCACTGGCCCAACTGGACCCACTGTGAGCCAAACCTGAGCTAAGACCCTATTACTAACCTCCATACGCCCTCACTCTAACCGATGGGCCACAGTGACCTTTTGGGTTTCCTGGAATTAGTATCAGTTCAGAGCCAGATGATGATGCAGATGCTGCCCCAGGCAATATCTCAGACAAAGGCTCTTCAGACACAGCTGGGTTTATCTCATCAGATGGGGGTGGAGGGCTATTTGTTTTACTTGGGAGGGTGGCTTAGCAGACAAAGATGGAGTAATCTCTTCAATGGGAGTGAGAGGGCTGGTTCTGAGGCAGGAGTGATTCAACAGAAAATTGGGGCTCAGTGTTTCCACCTTTCTGATTATCTGCCCATACATCCCCATCCCAAGTTTCAGGATCCCATTTCTTCCTAATCAATGCCTTCACTTTAACTTTAGACACCATTTGAGGTTGGGAATTCAGTTGGCATTGTAATTCAGCCACTATTATGATAAGACTTGGGGGTTTGGTTTTTGACCATAGCAGCTCTGTTACTACAAGGAATGAGGCTTTCTTGGCAACTCTGAGGTCTTTTATACGGTGTTTGAGTTGTGACTCTGATGCCCTGAGCTCATTCCTTTCTTTCAACACTTTTTCTAATGAAAGTAAGACCAATCAACCAGCTTCCTTATACTTCTCATTCTGACAAAATTTTGGAAATGTATCAAACATGCAATCACCCAAAGCCTCACCTCTCACCAATACTTGATCTATTGGTGGTAATATTTTGCATATTTCCACTGCCACCCCATGCCATGGATTAGCGGTGCCCTCTTTACTACTGAAAGCAGAGTCATCAACATCTTTAAGACTAACCAGATTTGAGAACCAATTTAGAAAACTCATCCTTACAATTCTGTTTCTCTAGAACCACTCTTGGTACCAAATGTCTTGTGCTGGGTTCTCTAGAGAAGCAAAACCAGTGAAGTGTATATATGAATAAATATATATAGAGAGAGAGAGACAGACAGAGATTTATCTCAAGGAAATGGCTTACACAGTTGTAGAGGCTGACAAGCCCCAAGTCCATGGATCAGGTGTCAGGCTGGAGGCTTCTCCTGACTCACATAGTTGCAAGGGCTGACAAACCCAAGATGGCAGGTCAGATGGCATGCTGCTGGCTCAGGCTGCAGAGGCTGACAAATCCCAAGATTGTCAGGTAAGCTGCTAGTGCAAGTCCCAAGAACCAGAGGTCAGATGATGATGAGCCAGATGCCAGATCCAGAGCAAGCAAAAGCCAGCTAGTTTGCCAGAACATCCATATATATTGGATACAGGTCACATCCCTGAGGAAACTCCCCTTACAACTGACTGGCTGATCACATCAGATCACGTCATGGAGGTGATTACATTATATGACACACTGGAGGATAATTACATCATTACATAACTGCCAAAACACAGAATCATGGCCCGGCCAAGCTGACCCTCAACCTTAACCATCACAACTACCATACAAGATTCAAAAGAAAGAGAAGTATTTTTCCTTCTCCTACTCCAAGAAGACTCATCTATGCCTGGGCTCTCCAATCTTTAATAAATATAGTGATTCAAGATTTCCTGAAGACAACCACCCTCTCCCAAAATAATTATCAACAGGCTTTTGTTTTGGGAGTAAAGGCCAAATGAGAAAGGCTGGTGCTCCTCCACCGACCCAGGCATGCCTCTGACTTTTCTAACACTACCATTGAAGAGAGGTTTCTGCCATAAAACGTTCATTTAGAAACAAGAGGTTATAGCTGATGACAGGAAGTGCTCAACCTTTCCAACATGAAATGTGTAAGTACTTTTGGCTCATTGACCATCCCTGCCTTGCTCTTCGGCTCACTGTGTTCCATGGGGCAAGAGATGATATTTGTCAGTCGTGAGCATATCTTTGTCAGAAAGCCTTTGTGGCATAAGACAAAAGGTATGAACCAAACAAGAACACCGCAGAGGGAGAGCTATTCAAATCAAAGCAGACAGGTCAGGTCCCAGGAAGACAGGAAAACAGGGAAAGGGCAGAGGGTGTCCTCACTGGGACAGCTAGCCACAATGCTTAAAGACTATGTTCCCTCGTTACTGCCTAGTTGTTAGAGCATATTTCACTTGTCCAAATGACACTCGAGGATCAGACCAGTCCTACAATCCTTTGGAGCTCAGTGAAGTATCAGGAAAGCTTGTTGGGTACTCAGTTCTTACCGAATTCACCACCCTTGGAATTGTTGCTCTCATTATCAATACTTGACTTCCCAAGATTTACCTACTTTAAAAGACCAGAATAAAGCACTATCTCAGCCCACTTCCTATCCCTTTTCCCTAAAGCACTGAAAAAAAAAATCACAATTTTTTGGTTACAGTTCAGATTTTCTTGAAAATGGGCATAAATTATTATTGTCAGTGTATTGTAAGTGTATTTTTAAATTGAAAACGTGACCGAGGCATGATAAGACTTTGCCCAGTTATATACTCTCTGAAAAGGTGAGATGCAAAATGCCTCAGCTGGTAGGTAAGTGTGATATAAGTATGTTTTGAGTCATCGTGAAGTTAACCTCTCTCTGAAGGACGCTTACAAGTCTTGCCCTTGGGGATCACATTAACCCTCTGAGGTTCCTTTTTGGCTTGCTGTGAGTCTGATGCAAGTCCTAAAAGGAAAAGGATGCTTTTGAGTCAGCATTCTCATGCAGTGTGCCATTCTGAAGAAAGTCAGCTTCAGTCCCAGCAAACGCACTTGCTTTATTGCTAAATTTCCTACCTCTGCTGTGTTCCTCTTCTTATACTAGGTCTTTCCAGAAGTTCTCCTGTGTGCCTGAGATTCTGGAGAGAAATCCTGTTAATTCAACAAACCTGATTTGAGAATATTTCCTTTCAGAAAACCGCTCCTGGAAAGTTGAGTCCTCTGAATAATCTTCGCATCTCTTGTTTAAATTAGTCCAGTGCAAGTAAATAGTAATGAGACTACAGGTAAAGAATATTTGCCTTAAAAAATGGCCAAAAATAGTTTGGAGAGGTTCGTTCCTCTCGTACCTTTTCTTTGCCTTGCTTGTCACTTTTTTCTCATCTTTGGCCAAATAAATAAAGCACATAAAGCATCCATCATTCCTTCTAGTCCCTTTTGCCAGAATATTCCCTGGAATCCTTTTCTCTCTCACCCCATAACCCTAAGTAACAAAAACCTCCTATCAGTGAGTAAACATTCCCCTCCTAAACTGAAATCCTCCTATTTTAGTTTCCACTTGCCAAAGCCAGCACAAATTGAACATTCCTCTTCACTTAATATGAATACCCATCAGATAACCATTAAATGAACAGGGGCTACAGATTGGAAGGAATGCTGACAATGCAGATGACATCCCGATAACTAACTCAGCCTGATCACAGCCCAGGAGGGTGGCTGTCAAAGGGACAGAAGGATGCTGGGGAAACGCGGCCACAGTGCCAGTAACTTACAGCACTTTACCCTTGGCCAAGACGGCTGGCGTCTAAAGTCATCACAGGAATGAGACAAATTCCATTGTCCTATCTGGCAACTGCTCACCGTGGCAAGTCAACTCTCTGTGACTGTCTGAAAGGGAAAGAGTCACATATTTTCACCTGTAGGAATGAATTAGAAAGGAGAGTACCACTGACTCAACTAGGGGGCATTGAGAAAAAGGTCAGCTGACCCCTGAAGCCACTCCATTTACTGGTTTCACTGCCTCAGAATGCCACAGCCTACGAAGTCTGGTAATGCACAACACACACAGCACTCTTCAACCACATTTTTTAAAGCAATCGCAACATACTGCCTTGTTTCTAGGTTGGCAAGGGAAGGACAAACACAGGCTGAGTCTCTGGGAATTTGAGTTCTAATCCTACTCCCCTGCTCAAACTTGGTCTCTCTCTCTGAATAGACTGCTTTTTGATTGTCCCTTCACCATCAGCAAGGACCCACTATTTTGAGCTTCTGAGCTCCATGGCCAAGCTTTGCTCAACTTGGGTTGTCTTGCGTCGTGACTTAGTGATATCAGGGGAAGTAGAATAGCTAGTGTATTCCCGAGACTGACCGGTAGATGGCGCATTTCTGAGCATGTACTACCTGTAGCTTCCCAGTCTCAGAAAAGAAGAACCTTTGATTTGCAGGAAAAGCTAAGAAGCTGAGTCACTAGATCATTTGTTTGATGGGTTATATCATATTTGTGTGTAGCATGTCTTTCCATAAAAAAAGGTGTGTGGATATTTTGAGATAACTGGAAGAGAAGAAATGTATCAGAGTTTACTTTCAATAGCAGCAAACACCTACTTCTCTTAAATCTCTTACAGTCTATTAATTAATTAAGCGATATAAAGATCATAATTTGTAATAACTTACAGTTTGGAATCAATATACCCGTTGCTGTTGAGTCGATTCTGACCCATACTGACCCTACTGGACAGAGTAGAACTGCCCCATAGTGTTTCCAAGGAGTGGCTGGTGGATTCAAACTGCTGCCCTTTTGGTTAGAAGCCGGAGCTCCTGGGGTCAATATAGCTCTCCTTAACTCCCAGAGTGGTTTATAAACACTCCATCATTAACCAAAGGCCAGTGGGAGAGAATGGTTTAACATATGTACTCAGCCCAGCTGGTTGAGAAATTGAATTCTAAAGCAGACCATCTTTCCACTGAGACCTTATTACATTATCTCCTTTTCCTATGTTTCTAAAGGTAGTCAGGTTTCAATTTAGAAGCCATAGGATATTTTTGACAGAAATGTCAAGAAGATTGTAGGTGATTACTAATCGTTGGCGGTAACTCAAATAGGAGACAATTATGTCTTGACATAGTTGATAACTGGACTGATATTGGAACTGAAATATAATCACTCTCTTACTGTCTACCAACTGAAGCTGAAACCCCAGGCACGTTCAAATAAAGCCTTGAATGACTTTAATGCTGCTGAAAGAAACAAGGTCTACAGCCCATACTTTGCATTCTGCCAGAAGGAAGACTGACAGCCCTTGATGGTATTATATGTCTCATAACAGGGCATTATAATAGGCAGGGGTGGATTAGCCAGTAAGCAAGGTAGGCATGGGCTTATAGTAAGCAAGGTATGCATGTACTTAATTGTGTTTACTTACTAATCTGTAGTGTACAATTTCACCTGTTTTTCAAGTGAAATCGTGCACGACAGGTTAGTAAGTAAGCACAAGTAAGCCTGTGCATACCTTGCTTATTGGGTAATCTATCCCTGATAATAGGGCATTCTCTAGCAAAAGCATCAGTATTTTGTGAGAGCTAAAGCTATCCCAGAGCCCTGGTGGCAAAGTGTTTAAGAGGTCCGGCTGCTAACCAAAAGGTTGGCAGTTCGAATCCACCAGGCACTCCTTGGAAAACCCTACGGGGCAGTTCTACTCTGTCCTGCAGGGTCGCTATGAGTCGGAATCGACTCAACGGCACACAACAAACCCATCCCAGGGATACTTTGGGGCTTCTGACTAAGGGTCAATTTAGAAACTTTGCTGATGTACACACACACACACACACACACACACACACACACTCATACACAAAAAAACACAGAATGAAAGACTGCATGACCATACGCGAGAACTCACAGAAGGCAAATATGCCTCATTTAATTCTGTAACCCTAGAGTTAGCCCCATTTAACAGCCCTGACCTTGACAGAGAGTGTTTTATGACAAGAAGTGCAGCATGTTTTCTATCCCACTAGTGATTTTCTTCTCTACTTCCCACTGATCTCAATTTTTATTTCAGAGGCAAACGTCTTGAAGGCACTTTCTATTTCTTCACTTTCTGCTCCCCCTTCCTACCCTGAGATTTCTTTCACAAATGTGACCAAAGATCTACATATCCCTGAATCTAATGGGAACTTTTCAAAGATTACTTTGACCTCCTACCAGCACTGAACTGTGCTTTACGTATTTCTTTGTCGGATCAATGTCTTCTCTTGACTTCTGTAGTAGGTACTCTCCTGGTCTTCTATGCCATTTTCTTGTATTTCAAAATTATGTCCTTGACCTCTAGCCTTCTGACTTATTCTCTCTTCCTAGGTCATGCCATCCACTCCATGGCTCCACTGACCATCTGTATGCTGATGTCTGATCTACATCTATTTCTCCAGCCCAGACATGTCTCGCATATATAGCCATGTATGTAAAAATATGTCCTGCAGTGTTTTTCCAACTGTGGGACACAACCTATTTGTGGATTTGAAATCAGTTTAGTGAGTGGAGACAAACATTTAAAAAATAAAATATAGACTAGAAAAGAAAATATTAAAGTGCCTCACACCTAGGTAAAATATTTCATGAAACATTATTTTCATTTGTGTGGGAGTTGGAATCATAACGTTAAATATATTTCTTACTCTGGATCATGGCCAAAGACATTGGAAAGGCAGTGGTCCACTGGACATCTCCACTGAGCTATTTCAAAGGTAATACACACAACACATGTTCAAAAATGAACTCCTCATCATTTATCCCAGACCTATTTCTATTCCAGAGTCCTAGTTCTATAAATGGCACCATTTACTCAGTTACCCAAGTCAGAAACCTGAAAGTCATCAACAAATACTGCAAATTCAGCCTCCGAAATGTGTTTACAACCCAACACTTCTCTCCATCTCCATGGCCACCAGTCTAGATTAAGCCACCAAGGTCTTTCAATGTACTATTGCAATTGCCTTCTAACTGGATGGATGAATGAGTAGTGAATGATTAATTGATCATACAGTAAGAAATACACATATGAAATTATTACCTTTGTAAGCAGAATAGTCTAACAAGTAGAATGATGTTAATATAAAAGGTTGAGATAAATTCACAGTCTTTAACAGGCTGCTGCTGAGGGATTTGAGCAGTACACTTAATGTTTTAGGAATGGTGTCAACAAACACTAGTCCTTGGATTGTACTATCAGAGAAAGACAGATCAAATTA
This sequence comes from Trichechus manatus latirostris, assembly GCF_000243295.1. NCBI lineage: Eukaryota > Metazoa > Chordata > Mammalia > Sirenia > Trichechidae > Trichechus > Trichechus manatus. Next base: position 7,094,910 of record NW_004444012.1, on the reverse strand, counting down.
CTGGTCATTTGGATTATGGAGTCAGGCTAAAATGGGTTTTTTTTTCAGTTTATAGGGGGATAAGAAACAATCCTGATCATCTGTAGCTTCCATAAGAACTGCTACATAAAAGATTGTCAAGGGTTTGGGAAAATGCTGGTAAGAAAGGGTTATTGTTTTCAGTGGCCCCTTGAAATTCATGTTTTCCTCTCCTCAAAGGCTACTTTCTTAGGCAAAGACTTATACAAATAAAAACCAAACATTTATCAGAGCTTATACAATATTCACCATCTTCCCTTCCATCATCCAGTTTATACAAGTAGTTTATGGACTGAGACCTGATTTTATTTGTATTAAGCTTATGAGTGCAAACCCTCAGACTCTCAAACCAAACTGCATTGTTTCGTTTTTGCTGTCTCCTCCCACCACTAACATCACCAAGATTTTAATCTGTGGGATAAAAACCATATTCTTACTTGAGAGGAAAAGGGAAGTACAGTTTGCTATGGTAATCTGCAATAATATCTGATTGGGTTCAAATATGGATCTATTATATGATCCAACCCAAGGATTAAGGCAATGAAACAGTCTACTTGTTATGAGTATAGTAGGGTCTAACCAGCTAAAACTGGTGAAGACAAGCCCAGCTTTCCCATGTGGGGTTGCCTAGCATAAACTGTGATTCACCCTGGTGTGGGTTACTGTTATTTTTGAAGTTAATCTGACCTTCTCGACCTGAACCACAAAGTAAATAAAATGGTTTCTCATAAGTACATAGGCTTCCAGAGAATTTCTTCACTTAGGGCTGCAGGTTTGTATCTATTTCTATTAATAACAATTTCTATACATTTATGGATAGAAAAAATCTGCTACTCCCCTCCCAAGGCGATTCAAGATGACTGACTCATAAAAATACCTAACTCAGCTTCTCTGTCATACAACCAACTCTTCGTGAGGCACTTTCAGTGGAAGAAATGGAAGTTTTAGCCATTAATTACCAGGGCTAGAGACTCAACTCTTCTCTTTCTGGGGATGATGCTCCTTTCAGGGCATTTCCATCTGCAGAACAGACAGAAAGGCTCTGTGAGCAGGAAGAGAAGCCGGAGCCACAAAAGCACGAAGCCTGTGGAGGCAGGCATCATGGGCTCGGGACGGGACGTCTGCAGGAGAAGTTGAAAATGAGCCAGTGTGTGAAACTTGGGAGGCATTCGCAAGCCCTCTGAAGACATCAAAAGCCAAACATCATAAGAAGAGGAATAAAGAAATAAAAAGTGCCATTTTTAAAGCCGTCTTGGGAATACTACCAATTCCATCTAACCTAGAAATATTTAATAGCAATAATGCTATCCACAGCCCTAAAAATAAAATGGGCATGTTTTCAAAGACAAAACAAAGCATTACCTTTTGAGGAAAGAATGAAATCTTTGATAATGAATGGTTTAGAATTACATCAAGCCTTTTAACGACGTCTTTTGCCTGACGAGATCTGACTGTGAGTTGGAGGATCCTCAGTCGCCAGGTGAGAAGTTCATCTCGGAGACAGTGTCATCTGCGTTGCTGCGTTTGAATCATGCTCTGACGGCTTTGGGACAGAATGGACTATCTGCCCAGAGCGGTGCAGATGCACTTCTTCCTCAGAGTTGGAGAATGTTGAGATGGATCTAAATGTGGAGATTAAAGTGTGGTCCTAATCTGAATTCTTTTTTTGGCCAATTGCCTTTGACTCCTTCCCACCCATGGCGACCCCCTGTGTGTCAGAGGAGAACTGCACTCCATAGTATTTTCAATGACTGATTTTTTTGGAAGGTGCCTCTGTGTGGACTCAAACCTCCGATATTTCAGTTAGCAGCCGAACGCTACCATTTGCACCATCCAGGGACTCCAATCTGAATTTAAAGGATTAGTTAATCTACAAAGTTAACATTTTTAGATGATAACACTTTCGAAAATAATGGTGTAAATGGAATATTGCCAACTGTCTCAAAACCTCCTAAAGGGTCTGTCACTTTTCTATCGGTGCCAAAACCAAACCTGTTGCTGTTGAGTCAACTCCGTTTCATAGTGACCCTGTAGGACAGAGTAGAACTGCCCCACAGAGTTTCCAAGGAGCAGCTGGTGGATTTGAACTGCTGATCTTTTGGTTAGCAGCGGAGCTCTTAACCACTGCACCACCAGGGCTCCTCTATCAGTGCAGTATATTGTAAAATTTAAATTTCCGTTGAAATACTTTTGAACAGATTTATGTTTAATGATCTAGAGCTGTACTGCCCAATATAGTAGCCAGTAGGCATGTGGCTACCATAAAATTAATTAAAATTAATAAAGTCAAAAATTAAATTCCTCAATTGCAAAAGCCACAAGCATTGGCTAGCAGCTACCACATTGCGCAGTAGATATAGAACGTTTCCAACATCATAGAAAGTTCTGTTGTACAGCACTGATCTAGAACAACTTTTCTTAGTGTAATCTGCAGGTCATTGGCTCTCGGCTGTTATAAGAGTAATACGCAGGGGGTTCTGAGTTAAGCATGGTTCTTCTTTCCTACTGGTCTTTTTGGTACCTTTCTCATGCTAACGAGAATTGTCAGCCTCAAAAAGGAGACTCTTGAATACAGGAATTTTCTAAACAAATTTCGACATCAAACTCTTCTTTGTGAAGTAACTCCCAAAGTAGTGTTCCATGCAGCAAACTTTGAGAAATTAGATCTGCAGAGTAAGTAGTTTGATACCATAGACTATGCCTTACTCATCTCTGTAGCTCCTTTCTGTGTCCAGAACAATGCCTCACACATAGTAGGTGTGCACTGTTAACTGAGTCAAGTGACGTGCCCAGGTCAAAGAGAAAGTGGTCAACAGATGTAGGATGAGAACCATGTAGTTTTTAGGTTCCAGAACCAGTAGCCTTCTCAACTGGGGTTACCATGATAGGTAAAATCACTGGTCCTCTATACCCAAGTACAAACTTTGTTTTCTTTTTTTAATTTCCACGTTTGTATTCAACTCTGATGTACAACCATTGTGATAATACCAAAGGTAGATAAGCTAGAATGTACCTGCTCACTCTCTTTATTTACTGAGATACACTTCACGTAAAGTAAAATTTGCCGTTTCAAAATGTACTTTGGTAGTTTGTAGTATACTATATCCACAAGGTTGAGCAACCATCACTGCTATCTGATCCCAGAACATTTCCATCACTTCCCTAAAAAACCTATTAGCAGTTAGTCCCAACTCCCTCCTTGCTCTACCCGCTGGCAACCACTAATCTACACTCTGTCTCTATGGATGCACATATTCTGGACATTTCATATAAATGGAATCATATAATATGTGGCTGTTCGTGTCTGTCTTCTTTCACTTAGCATAATGCTATCAAAGTTTATCCATGTTGTAGCACGTATCAGTAGTTCATTCCTTTCATTCCATTGTATGTAGATATCACATGTTGCTTATCTTTTCATCAGCTGATGAACATTTGGTTTCTTTCCACTTTTTGGCTATTATGAACAATGTTGCTAGGAACATTAGTGTACAATTTTTTGTGTGAACATATGTTTTCAATTCTCATGGGTATATACTTTGGAGTGGAATTTCTGGGTCCATTTTCTTTTGAGAATGGGATTTAGAAATAAGCGTTTTCATGAAAATCTTAAATCTATTTATACCAGTCTTATGCAATCACACACACGCACACACACACAATCCCTGAGAAACTTTTTTGCCAACATGTTGTTAATCATGTGGTGGTTCTGAAAAGCATTTCTATTAAAATAGTCTAAGTCCAGACGAATTTCTCCACAATGAATTCACTTCGTTTCCTGCCTCTTCCACAGTGCGTCTTGAAAGAACTTAACCTCCTACCGTCACATCACAAAAGGCCTTCTCAGATAAACATGTAATATGGTGATACACAGATAGTTTAGGACAAGTCCCCTAGGCAACTTGCAACCAGGCGGCTGCCTTTAAGCTTTTGCTAATAGAAATTCTGGGGTCACCACTGCTCTCTGTCCTGTCTTTCTTAGATCCTTTTGCCTCCTGAGTCATCAGAGCTATTTGACTAAGAGGTTGGCAAAACAAACACCAGGCCATCATTTGATACAGTCTTTATGGGGAACATTGTTCTGTGATGTGTGACAATGGTTGTACAGGATAGATGAGTACAGTCACTCCTTCACTTACTATGGCAGTGGGACAGGTAGTGATTGTTATAAGAAACCCTGGCAGTAAGAGTTCCTTCTTGACGGTGTGCTTGGGAATGAAACCACCTGCAGTCAAGCCTTTGAATAAAGCTAATGGCTGATTGCGAAGAGGAGACAGAAGGATGACCTATAAAGGGCTCCCTAGGATGAAAAAGTATAGCACATTTCCAGGCTCAGAAATGTGAATTTTTTCCTATTGAGCCATAAATTGTTTAGCAATGCTTTTCGACCTACAGATATAAAATCATCTTAGCATATCGTGATGGATAGGATAGGATAGGAGAGGACAGGACAGGACAGGACAAGATAGGATAGGATAGGATAGGTCGGACTAGAGTGGATTCCCCCGGTAGCAAAGATAAATATTGTTTCTTCAAGTTGTGTGTGTGTGTGTGTGCATGTGTGCACACTGAACATGTACATGTGCACAGAGTTGGCTCATGTTATAAAATGTATTTCTTACTACGAGTCACGCTCAGAAATGTTTGAAAGCCATGTCTATACGGGTGGTGTGAGCAGTTAGTGATTGGTGGCTCACCTAAAGGTTGGCAGTTCGAAGTCACCCAGAGGCTCCAAGCAAGTAAGGCCTGGCAATTCACTTCTGTAAAGATTACACCCAAGACACCCCCGAGGCAGTTCTACTCTAACACATGGGTGGCCATGAGCCAGAAGCCAACTCCAGGGCAGCTAACAACTAACCTATAACATATATAAATACCCATTTGTCTCTGAAGTGGAGGTTAATTCCCATTTTGATCATTTCCCTACAGCCAAAAATTGTGTAAGATCATTTGTGGTATCTTTTATTTGAAAGGCCAGATGAGGAACACTATGGTATGTTGGAAATTAAGATTTCTGGAATTGCTACATGTTTTTTGAGAGGAAACAAAGCTATCAATCTTCTCTACCACCAGGAACATTCCAAACAAGTGCAAAGCATTGTTTTGGAGGCATGACTAAGGAATCCAAGGAAATTAGCAAACAACATGAGGGCAGGTGTGACACAAAACATTCCAATGTTTTGTCTAGAAAGCTCCGTTCTGCTGTTATGTACATATATTACCACACAAAATGAGTGGGCTTCAGACAAAAGTCTTAACAGACACATCTGAGCAAGGAGGAAATGCTAAGTCTCTTTTCAATGGAATAAATTACATAATAAACTCCATGATACATTTATGACAAATAGGAAGCTGCCACTAAGCTTTCCATTTGTAATAAATGTCTGTTTTTGCAGAAACTCAAAGAAGGAAAGTCCAGCTGACCACTATCAACACATTTCCTTTACAGCTTCCATTATCACACCAACTCATGTAGGACACAGTCTACATATGCCATTAAACCTTCACAATGGCAGATCAGCTAGATACCCAGAAATATTTTTCCAGTGAGGACTCTACTCATATTTGTTCTGTGACCAGTATTTCTGGGCTTTAACATTTACTCTCCAACATTCTTAGAAGCCTACTTAGCCTACTTTACCCCTAAATCCCCTCTTTACTCCTTCTTTCTCTTTTTCCTATCCTCACTCATAGAAACGATCTTCAGTGTTGACTTCTCACTTGTACTAGAGTTTCAAATTTCCAAATGCCCGTAAGGAATTTTCAATTTAGATGTCTGTTTCCTAATTTTTATCACTCAAACTCTTCATCTTCCCAAAATCTTAAATGAAGATCCCCCCTGACTACTCCCATTTCATAAAGGGCTGCCATCATTTACTCAGAAATCCAAGCATCATTTTGAGACTCTTCATCCCCCATTTCCAATCTGTCAATAAACCTGTTGCTGTTGAGTCAATTCCAGTTCATAGCGACCCTATAGGACAGAGTGGAACTGCCTCATAGGGTTTCCAAGGAGTGGTTGGTAGATTCGAACTGCCAACATTTGGTTAGCAGCCAAGCTCCAGAGTAGAACTGTCCCATAGGGTTTCCAAGGAGTGGCTGGTGGATTCTAACTGCTGACCTTTCGGTTAGCAGCCAAGCTTTTAACCACTGTGCCACCAAGGCTCCACCAGGGCTCCATATGAGCTGTTATTTCTTCTTTCAAAATATCACTGAGTGTGATGGTTAAGATTGTATGTCAACTTGACTAGGCCATGATTCTCAGTGTTTTGGCAGTTGTATAATTTTGTGATCACTTCCCTGTTGAAATTTGATACGTGATCACCCCCATGATGGAATCTGCTGAGTGGTACCAGTGGGGGCGGAGCCTGTGGCGGCTCATTGCCCCCTCAGCCTTCATCTCTCCACCCTCTGCCAGCTACTACCTTCCTGCTCACCTCGCCAAGGTTTTTGGCTTGTTCCAGACCCAGCAGCTGCCTTTTGTTGTCTCACTTCTGGCTCTTGGGACTCGAGCTAGCAACTTACCTGTCGATCTTAGGATCTGGGGATCTTCACAGCCTGTGAGCAAGAGTCCTGCTCCCCCACCTGCCAATCTTGGGTTTGCCAGCTTCTGCAGCTGCGTGAATTGGGAGAGGCCTCTACCCTGATCCACAGACTTGGGCTGTTCTAGCCTCTACAATCACATGAGCTGTTTCTTTGATATAAATCTCTCTCTATATATATTTATACGCTTTACTGGTTTTGCTTCTCTAGAGAACCCAGCCTAAGACACTGAGATTTGCCATATTGACCACTGTCATCACTTTATGCCTGAATTTATATTATAATTTCCTTATTCCTGTTCAACCAATGGGGAAATTAAAGACAGGAGGATAACTTAAAACTTTATTAAGAATGTTTAATAAGAATGTTCTATGCCTCAGACATTTGCTAGTCACAGAATAAATACCATAATGAGCAAGACTCTGTAGCTGCCATCAAGTTACTCAGAATCTCATGGCTTTTACTGATGGATTGATACTAGATTTTCTTAACCATCACCGTCATCGCGTCCCTTTCCTCCTCCAGAATTTTATGCTTCACTACACTTAATTATGTACAAACGCTTTTGCCTGACTTTTATGGTCTCTACTGTTTGGAAATACTCCATCTGTCCCACCTGATTCCTTTTCCTTCCCTGGCACGGCTCATTTCATCCAACAATCTGTACTCCCACCTATCCCCTAAATGCTCCCTATACTTCTTTACTTTTACTTGTATTCACCCTTCCTGGAGGTCTTTCTTCCTCCCGCTCCCCACACAAATCTTACTGACTGTTCAGGGCCTATCTGGCAGCCCACCTTCTCCAATTTCCCCAAATCCATTCACCCCTTTCCCAATTCCCATTGTGCCTATAGTTGGAGGGCAATTCTACCTAGGGTATTGCATGTGGCATTGTTTCATATGTGTAAACATATCTTCACACATAGAACACGAGCTTTTTGATCTTCTTTAAATATTTAATTACAGCCTATATACCACCTAGCACTGTGTCAAAGCAATACACTAGCACTTTGTCAAAGATTTACCCTCCACCGAGCACACTCTTCCCTTTCACCCTTCCAAGATTCTTCCTCATTTATCAAGTGTTCAGTGACTGACCTTTGCCTGTTTCAGCGTTAGACTCTGGGTGGGGTGCAGACATACGTAAACAAATAAACCCCGATGTCAGAAATAAATACACAGTACAGCAGAAGCCCAGAGGAAAAAACATTACCCCTCTCTGAAGAAAAGGAAGAGGCTCTTGAAAGGGATGCTCTTTCTTGCCTGGAATATCCTTTCTGTTTAACTATCAAATTCTACTCATCCTTCAAGCCCCAGTTCATAGTCTCTCTCTTCCCTGTAGCTTTCGTTGTCAACAAAATAAAGAATCCAGTGCTCTTAAAATTATATATAAAAAAGAGAAGTGTAATGACTTGCTCAAATGATGCATACGTTTTCTTCATGTGTTCTCCATGAATATTTCTTCTCTTTGATGTTGGTTGTAAGAAATTCTGCCCATGTTTCTTTTTTAGACTTTGCGGTAACTATATATACAAGGCAATGTTGGATGTTGACTCCAGGTGGGTTATAGTTACTTGCAGAAATTATTGAGATTCTGTAACCCTCCTTGTCTATCTTGTTTTTTTTCTCCCCCTTCTATTTCTGTCCTAAATTTCTGCAAGGCTCTGAGTGGACATAATGGAGTCTGTAAAGGAGTGCTGTGCTCTCCACCTACAACAAGCCCCAAACTGTATGCCTGATCTAGTGAGTGTGTTTTGAAAAGGTCTTGGTTTCCTTCCCTTGATCACAGGGAAGAGGTGTTTGATCTAACCCACCTAATCTCTCATTTCCAACCAGTTATGAAAACATGCTTCCCAGGATTTCAGACCACTGGAATAGAGGGGAGCAAATAATCAGAGAAAAGTGGTTAAATATAGATCAGGGTTTATATTTATAAACCTTCAGTGAGTTGGTCTGACAGTCTTTCCCTGGAATGCCATCCAGAGCTGCACTTGCCAGGGGTGTGCATTTCTCAACCCTCACTAACCAGTATAATGTCAGAGCTTTGTTTCCTCAGCTTTCCTATTACTGCAAATGCTCTGATCTGCTTTTTCAAAAAAGTATAAACATCTACCATGTCCATTCAAACTAACCCAGGAATTGTTCGATAAATTCTTAAATAGAGCAGCAATCTATTTGGGCAAAAGAGAGATCAAACTTCAGAGCTTCTAGGGAAGTGGGATTTACAGGGTAGATTACAAGAAATGAGAGAGTTGCACAGAGTAAAACTCCAGGAAAAAAAAAATACATATATATATATAAATCCCCCATGCATTTGTCAGTTTGTCATACTGTGGGGGCTTGCATGTTGCTGTGATGCTGGAAGCTTTGTTACTGGTATTCCAATATCAGTAGGGTCACCCATGGTGGACAGGTTTCAGCTGAGCTTCCAGACTAAGACAGACTAGGAAGTAAGACCTGGCGGTCTACTTCTGAAACAAATTAGCCAGTGAAAACTTTATGAATAGCAGGGGAACATTGTCTGATAGAATGTCGGAGGATGGGCCCCTCAGGTTGGAAGGTACTTACACAGTGGCTGCAACAATGGGCTCAAGCATAACAATGATTTCGAGGATGGCACATCATAGGGTCACTATGAGTCAGAACCAACTTGACAGCACCTAACAACGACATAAATATAAATACAAATATAATAGATATTATCTATCCAGAGTTTATATACATACGTCTTCCACTTGAAGACTAAGCTGTGCATATGACATGCTACAAGATCTGAGATAATAGTTACTAAAGGGTGGTGAGCTGATTGGAGATTCTGGAGATAGTTTAATCCTGATACATGTTGGAGTTTCCATCAGTCCGAGTGGAGACAGCGTGCTGTATTCAGTTGCATTCAGCTGAAACCTCAGAAAGGATATGCCATGGATTAGGGGTACTGTAACCCTATAGAAAAGAAATCGGAGACCAGCCTCAACAAAGCCCAAGAGCCAGCCTTGCTGGAACCAGATCAGAATCGACTCAATGGCAACTAACAACAATAACGTAGACCCATAGAACCAAATAAAAAGTCTAGAAATAGACTCAGAAGTATATGGTCAATAGGTTTTCTTTTTTACGTCACCAATGCAATTCAAAGAGCGAGGAAATTCCTTTCCAGAAGTCATGCTGGAACGATTGGATATCATATTTAAAAAATGAACCTTGATCTCCAACTCAAAATTTAATTTGAGGTGGGTCATAAATGTAAATGTGAAAGCTAAAACCATAAAACTTCTAGACAAAAATGTGGAATGCTTTTGTAACCTTGGGGAAAGAAAAGATTTTTAGACAGGACAGAAAAAAGCACTGATTGTGACAGGAAAAAAGTTGATAAATTGGACTTTGTTAGAATTAAAACCTTCTTATAAAAAGACAATGTTAAGGCAATGAAAAGGCAAGCCACAGACTATGAGAAAATACTTACAATAACTATCTCTCTAGCTAGCTGGATATCCATCCATCTATATAAATGGATAAATGATGACTGACAATTTTAATTATTTGAGCTTTTAATAACTTCAAGCCCCCTTATATAATTTACTGCATGTCGAAGGCTGAAGTAAAAATTCAGAGCACGCTAGCAATAAAATTAGCTATCATTTACATATCAGGGAGAGTATCAAGAATATCAAGGGCCCTGGTGGTGCAGTGGTTAAGCACTTGGCTGTTAACCAAAAGGCCAGTGGTCCAAGCCCACTAGCTCTTTCATGGGGAAAGATGTGGCAGTAGGCTCCGTAAAGATTTACAGCCTTGAAAACTCTATGGGGCAGTTCTACTCTGTCCTATAGCATTGCTCTGAGCCAGAATTGACTCAACAGCAATGGGTTTTGTTTTTGTTTTTGTTTTAATAGGGGAGATAAGGTGTTACTAATCTTTCTAACAACTCTGTAAAGCAGACATTATTATCTCAAACTTACAGATGATAAAAGCTGAGGTCAGGGGGCTAAATGGTTTGCTGAAGTTTGTAGGGATAGGGAATGGCAAATTCAGAATTTCCTGCCACATCTGATTCCTAAACTTAGGCTTTTCATAATACTTTTCTTTTCATCTATCAGAAATTGATAACAAAGAAAGTAAAATAAAAAATAAATGGCAAATAAAGGCAAATTAAATTTAGGATATAGCAGCCAGAGTGAATGCTTTTCGGAAAAGGATAGTCACAGGGAAGAAGAGTTGCTAAATGGTGGGTGCAGAGTCTGACGGAAAGATAGGTGAACCAGTCCTCTACCAGAAGCACTGACATGGGGGCACTGAAACATACATGGGATAAATTAGGAAGGGTGTGCTTTCAGAGCCAGGTTTTCTCAAGTGACTTTTTATATAACTACAGAAATATGAATTGACCCAAATTCAGCTGAAGCTGTCAGTGCTTCAAGTGAAAACGTAAAGAGAGTACTCACTAGCATGGGCCTGCCTCTACTGAATGATTTCACAACGTACACCAGCAGCTGCACTCAGCCAAAAGACAGCGGTAGTTATCAGCTGAAACTCTGAGACCAAAAGTTGCACGGCACAATGCTGTTCACAGGATTGAGGAATTTCCTTCATTACACAGATCTTCAATAAGCTTGCCAAGAGGTTGTTTGGTTTGGATGATCACAAAATAACAGGAGAGAGCTATAGGAAAGCAGGAAACTCTTGTCTGCTTTGGGCAGCAGAGTGAATTAATAAATGAACCTATTTCTATATACATTTTTATTAATAGGAAATGAGAGTCTCCCTGTCCCTTTAAATAAATGTTGAATAAATGTTTGTTGTTGTTGTTGTTAGGTGCTGTTGAGTTGGTTCTGACTCATAGTGACCCTATGCACACCAGAAGGAAATAATGCCCAGTCCTGCACCATCCTCACGATCGTTGTTATACTTGAGTTCATTGTTGCAGCCACTGTATCAATCCATCTCGTTGGGGGTCTTCCTCTTTTTCACTAACCATCTAAAATAAATGTTTATAATTTCCTTTTGAAACGGTACCAAATTATTAGTCTGGAGATACCCATGTGTCTAGGTCCAGCCTTAGCTCTGTTTAGATAGTCTTTCTTTCTATCCCTTTCATCACAGAAGAGAGAAAAAAAAATCAAGGACTTTCCCTAAAACTAGGCTTATCTGACGCAAAACAAAAACTACAGTCTTAAGCCACATTAGAGAGAAAGACAAAATTTTGAGTGGTATGCAATTGAATGATGAATGTGGAATGTAAACGTGTTCCAGAAATTCAAGCATCAGTGTGGGCACTGGCGTAAAGCGAAGAGCTAAAGCTTGATGCGGGTCCTGAGCTACACCTGAAGAAAGTAGAATTTGGGACCAAGAGTTGAATATCACACACAGGCATAATGCTACTAAAGAACTACGCTATCAAACAGCTACCAAAAAACAGCACGAGTGGCAATATTAATCTCAGATAAAATAGACTTTAAAATAAAATCCACCGTAAGAGACTAAAGGGACGATCCACCATGAAGATATAACCATAATAAGTATTTATGCACTCAATGACAGGGCTCCAAAATACATAAAACAAACTTTAACAGCACTGAAAAGAGACATTGACAGTTCCACAATAATAGCAGGAGACTTCAACGCACTACTCTCCATAAAGGACAGAACATCTAGAAAGAAATTCAACAAAGATACAGAAGATCTAAACACCACAATCAGCCAACTTGACCTCACAGACTTATGTAGAACACTCCAACCAACAGCTGCAAAATACACATTCTTTTCCAACACACAGGGAACGTTCTCCAGAATATACCCCATCTTAGGCCACAAAGTAACCCTCAACAAAATCCAAAACATTGAGATAATACAAAGTGTCTTCTCTGATCACAACACCGTCAAAGTAGAATTTACTAACAGGAAGAGCAAAGAAAAAAATCAATTACATGGAAACTGAATAACATCCTGCTTAAAAACCACTGGGTAATAGAAGAAATCAGAGATGTAATCTAAAAATTCTAGAATCAAATGAGAACGAAAACACATCATACCAAAACCTTTGGGACACAAAGGCAAAGGCAGCGCTCACAGGTCAATTTATAGCAATACATGCACACATCAAAAAAGAAGAAAGGGACGAAATCGAAACATTAGCTACACAACTAGAACAAATAGAAAAGAACAGCAAAAGAACCCCACAGCCACCAGAAGTAAGGAAATAATAAAGACCAGAGAAGAAATAAATGAAATAGAGAATACAAAAACCATACAAAGACTCAACAAAACCAAAAGTTCATTCTTAGAAAGGATCAATAAAATTGACAAACCACTGACCAAACTGACAAAAGAAAGACACGAGAGGATGCAAATACCCCAAATAAGAAATGAAATAGGGGACATTACAACAGACCCAACTGAAATAAAAAGGATCATAACAGAGTATTATGAAAAACTATACTCCAACAAATTTGAAAACCTAGAGGGAATGGATAAATATCTAGAAACACACTACCTACCCAAACTAACACAAAGTGATGTTGAAAATCTGAACAGACCCATAACAAGAGAAGATATTGAAAAGGTAATTAAATAAACTCCCAACAAAAAAAAGCCCCGGCCCAGACGGTTTCACTGGAGAATTCTACCAAACATTCAGAGAAGAGCTTAAAAAGCTTACACCAGTACTACTCAAACTATTCCAGAACATAGAAAAGGAAGGGATACTTCCGTATTCGTTCTATGAAGCCAGCATACCCCTGACACCAAAACCAGGCAAAGATACCACAGAAAAAGAAAATTATAGACCAATATCTCTCATGAATATAGATGCAAAAATTCTCAACAAAATTCTAGCCAATAGAATTCAGCATCGTATCAAAAAAATAATACACCACGACCAAGGAGGATTCATACCAGGTATGCAAGGATGGTTCAACAGTAGAAAACCAATCAACGTAATCCACCACATAAATAAAAGAATCACATGATCTCAATTGACACAGAAAAAGCATTTGACAAAGTCCAACACCCGTTCCTCATAAAAACACTCAATAAAATAGGTATAGAAGGGAAATTCTATAAAAAGCATTTATACAAAACCAACACCCAGCATCATTTTTTTAATGGAAAGAGGCTGAAAACATCCCCCTTGAGAACAGGAACAAGACAAGGATGCCCTTTAACACCACTTCTATTTAACATTGTGCTGGAAGTCCTAGATAGAGTAATAAGGCAAGAAAAAGAAATACGCGGCATCCAAATTGGTGATGAAGAAGTGAAACTGTCCCTATTTGCAGATTATATGATATTATACATAGAAAATCCAAAAGACTCCACAAAAAAACTACTGGAACTAATAGAAAGATTCAGCAGAGTAGCAGGATATAAGATAAACATACAAAAATCAGTTGGATTTCTATATACCAATTAAGAGAATGATGAAAAGAAATCAGAAAAACAATACCATTTATAATAGCCCCTGAAAAGAATAAAATACTTAAGAATAAATCTAACCAGGGACGTAAAAGACCTATACAAAGAAAACTACAAAACACTACTGCAAGAAACCAAAAGAGCTCTACATAAATGGGAAAACATACCACGCTCATGGATAGGTAGACTCAACACTATGAAAATGATAATTTTACCCAGGGCAATTTACAAATAGAATGCAATCCTGATCCAAATGCCAAAAACATTCTTCAAAGAGATGGAAAAACTAATCATTAGCTTTATATGGAAAAAAAGAAGCCCCGAAGAAGTAAGGCACTACTGAAGAAGAATAAAGTAGGAGGACTTGCGCTAACCTGACCTCAGAACCTACTATACAGCTACGGTAGTCAAAACAGCTGGTACTGGTACAACAACAGATACACTGACCAATGGAACAGAATTAAGAACCCAGATGTAAATCCATCCACCTACGGTCACCTGATCTTTGACAAGGGCCCAAAGTCCATCAAATGGGAAAAAGATAGTCTTTTTAACAAATGGTGCTGGCAAAACTGGATGTTCATCTGCAAAAAAATAAAATAGGACCCATACCTCATACCATACACAAAAACTAATTCAAAATGGATCAAAGACCTAAATATAAAGCCAAAAACTATGAAGATCATTAAAGAAAAAATAGGGTCAACACTAGAGGCCCTAATACATGGCATCAACAGGATACAAACCATAACCAACAACACACAAATTCCAGAAGATAAGCTAGATAACTGGGATCTTCTAAAAATCAAACACCTATGCTCTTCAAAAGACTTCACCAAAAGAGTGAAAACAGAACCTACAGTCTGAGAAAAATTTTTTGGCTATTACAAATCAGACAAGGGTCTAATCTCTAAAATCTACAGGAAAATCCAACACCTCTACAACAAAAATACAAATAACCCGGTTAAAACATGGGCAAAGGATATGAACAGCCACTTCGCCAAAGAAGATATTCAGGCGGCTAACAGACACATGAGGAAATGCTTACGATCATTAGCTATTAGAGAAATGCAGATCAAAACTACAATGAGATATCATCTCACCCCAACAAGGCTAGGATTAATCCAAAAAACACAAAATAATAAATGCTGGAGAGGTCATGGAGAGACTGGAATACTTATACACTGTTGATGGGAATGTAAAATGGTACAACCACTTTGGAAATTGATTTGGCGATTCCTTAAAAAGCTAGAAATAGAAGTACCGTACGATCCAGCTATCCCGCTCCTTGGAATATCCTAGAGAAATAAGAGCCATCACACGAATAGATATATGCACACCCATGTTCATAGCAGCACTGTTCACAATAGCAAAAAGATGGAAAAAACCTAGGTGCCCATCAACAGAAGAATGGATAAACAAATTATGGTATATCCACACAATGGAATACTATGCAATGATAAAGAACAACAGTGAAGCCGTGAAACATCTTATAACATGGAGGAAGCTGGAGGTCATTATGCTAAGTGAATTTAGTCAGTCACTGAAGGACAAACATTGTATAAGACCACTATTATAAGAACTCAAGAAAAGGTTTAAACATAGAAGAAAACAATCTTTGATGGTTACGAGGCTGGGGAGGGTGGGTGAGGGTTATTTACTAACTAGATAGTAGATAATAATTACCTTAGGTGAAGGGAAGGACAGCACACACTACAGGGGAAGTCAGCACAACTGGACTAAACCAAAGCTAAGAAGTTTCCTGAATACAGTCAAACA
>NW_004444012.1:7056900-7079063 GCF_000243295.1 Trichechus manatus latirostris | reverse complement strand
TGACAAAGGCCCAAAGTCCATTAATTGGGGAAAAGACAGTCTCTTTAACAAATGGTGCTGGCATAACCAGATATCCATCTACAAAAAAAACTGAAACAAGACCTATACCTCACACCATGCACAAAAACTAACTCAAAATGGATCAAAGACTTAAATATAAAATCGAAAACAATACAGATCATGGAAGAAAAAATAGGGACAATGCCAGGAGCCCTAATACATGGCATAAACACAATACGAACCACAAGTAACAACGCACAAGCACCAGAAGAGAGACCAGATAAATGGGAGCTCCTAAAAATCAAACACTTACGCTCACCAAAAGATTTCACCAAAAAAGTAAAAAGACAACCTACAGACCGGGATTTTGGCTACGACAAATCCAATCAGCGTCTAATCTCTAAAATCTACAAGATATTGCAAAACCTCAACGATAAAAAGACAAATAACCCAAGTAAATAATGGGCAAAGGATATGAACAGGCACTTCACCAAAGAAGACATTCAGACGGCTAACAGACACATGAAGAAATGCTCGCGATCATTAGCCATTAGAGAAATGCAGATCGAAACTACAATGAGATATCATCTCATCACAATAAGGCTAAAATTAATCCAAAAAACACAAAATAATTAATGCTGGGGAGGTTGTGGAGAGACTGGAACACTTACACACTGTTGGTAGGAATGTAAAATGGTACAACCACATTGGAAATCGATTTGGCGCTTCCTTAAAAAGCTAGAAACAGAAGTACTATGTGATCCAGCTATCTCGCTCCTTGGAATATATCCTAAAGAAACAAGAGCCATCACGTGAATAGATATACACACACCTATGTTCACTGCTGCACTGTTCACAATAGCAAAAAGATGTAAACAACCTAGGTGCCCATCAATGGACGAATGGATAAACAAATTATGGTATATTCACACAATGGAATACCATGCAACGATAAAGAACAACGATGAAGCCATGAAACATCTTTTAACATGGAGGAAGCTGGAGGGCATTATGCTGAGTGAATTGAGTCAGTCACAGAAGGATAAATATTGTATAAGACCACTATTATAAGAACTCAAGAAAAGGTTTAAACACAGAAGACAACACATTCTGTGATGGTTACGAGGTTGGGAGGGAGGGTGAGGGTTATTTACTAACTAGATAGTAGATAAAAACTATCTTAGGTGAAGGGAAGGACAGCACTTACTACAGGGGAAATCAACACAACTGGACTAAACCAAAGCTAAGAAGTTTCCTGAATACAATCAAACACTTTTAGGGACACAGTAGCAGGGGTAGGGGTCTGGGGACCATGCTTTCAGCGAACACCTAGGTCAACTGGCATAACAAAGCTTATTAAGAAAATGCTCTGCATCCTACTTTGCTGAGTGGCGTCTGGGGTCTTAAAAGCTTGCAAGCATCAATTGGTGCCAAACACCTGGAGTGAAGGAGAATGAAGAACACCAAAGTCACAAGGAAAGTAGTAGCCCAAGAGACAGAAAGGGCCACATAAACCAGAGACTTTATCAGCCTGAGACCAGAAGAACTAGATGGTGCCTGGTTACCACCAATGACCTCCCTGACAGGGAACACAACAGAGAGTCCTGGATGGAGCAGGAGAAAGGTGGGGTGCAGAACTCAAATCCTAATAAGAAGACCAGACTTAATGGTCTGACTGAGACTGGAAGAACCTCAAAAAGCATGGCCCCTGGATTCTCTATCAGACCAGAACTAAAACAACTTCTGAGGCCAACTCTTCAGGCAGGGATTGGACTGGACTGTGGGACATAAAGTGATACTGGTGAGGAGTGTGCCTTAGCTCAAGTAGATACAAGAGACTAAATGGGCAGCTTCTGTCCGGAGGTGAGATGGGAAGGCAGAAAGGGTTAGAAGCTGATTGAATGGACATGGGGAATTAGAGGTGGAAAGGAGGAGTGTGCTGTCACAGTATGGGGAGAGCAATTACAGTCACATAACTATGTATAAATTTTTGTATGGGAAAAAATTTAAAAAAAAAGAAATGTTATTCTACTTATTAACATGGCAAAAATCATTTCCAACCCTAAAAGTTATTTCAAGCAATACAGAGTAGAGAGAATAGATAGGAACAATCCCTGATCCTCTTACCAAATTTAAAAGGAAAATGAAATCACTTGGTAAGGTGTGTATCAGACATGCGAACAGCGTTTGTAGCTTTCCACTGGTGAAAAACAGCGTCACCTCTTTCTTCTCCTCCAAGGCACCAGGTCGAGTGCCGTGCCACTGGATTTCTCAGTCCAGGGCTGTGTAGTAGAGAATTTCAACGGCTATTTCGGAACAATTGCATTCTTAAATTACATTTGTTCCAGTTTAATCTATAATTAAAATCTTGATTATGTTTAACATTGCTCCTTCTAGTCTCTTAGATCTTACTTTGGAATCTACCAAGTTATACTGCACTACCCTGAAATAATTGGCATGAAGTTCTCTCCTCCTAAGCTAAGTATCGTTTCGAGAAAATATGGGAAGGACTCTAGGAAGTAAATGATCAAAAGGCAATGAATTTATGTTATCTTACAATCTAAGTTATAATATTTTACATGTAATGAAAACATATTTTCTTTTTTCTGATCTCTAAGTATAAGAGAATCTTCATTATGCAATTCTGGAGATTTTACAGACAGAGTTCATAGAGTGTATTTATATAAAACATATCTATATGTTATGTGGAGTCTGTGGGTGATGCACACGGTTAACACACTTGGCTGCTAACCAAAAGGTTGGAGGTTTGAGTCCACGCAGAGGCATCTTAGAAGAAAGATCTGGCAATCTGCTTCCAAAACCAGCTGTGGATAACTATGTGGAGCACAGTTCGACCCTGACACACATGGGGTCACCATGAGCATCACTCAACAGCACCTGGCATTGGTATCTATTTATGTAATTTTAATTTTTTAAAATAAAATTTAAAAGATAAGACTCTTCGTCATGAACAATGGTAATTTGATTTGACAAATATTCACTGAATGGATATGCTATGACAGGCATTGTTCTAGGCTCTTGGGGTATAACAGTCAAAGGAAAAAATGGTCTTCCTTTACTCCAAAAGAGAAGGCTATTTCATGCTCTTCATTTTTTTGTGGATTAATTTCACATCCCATGTACATTAACAAATTTTTAAATAATCTCTTCAATTCCATGATAGACTTCTCTCTCTCACCCTAACTCTTCAGTATTTAGTTACATAAAGAAAGAGGGACTGATTTTGACAGAATTCTTGACCTCTAACCATTTCTAATAGCATGTAGACATGAGAACACAAATATCTGTGTACTAAAATATCAAAACTGGTTTTTTTGGAATTAAGTCTAAGCCAAATAATGAAAATGCCTCACTGTGATTGAAAATAAGATGAGACCCAGATTACAAATACCATTATGTGTATAATTGTTCAGTTAAAATAAGCTGAGCAGTTGCTTTGGGGTTTTTTGGGGTTTTTTTTCCTACTCTCAAAATTAACACCAAAGTATTTCGTTCACTTACAGAAAATGTTTATGCTAATAAACACAAATAGAATATAAAACAAAATCTAATACTAAATTTTCTCTGTATACTATAACTCCCCAGAAATGCCCATTTCTGAAAGGGAAAATCTGCAAGACAAAACAAGATTTTCAGGCAAGTGTAATGCCATGTAGTGAAATTTCCATGGAAGTATTTTCATGGGTAATGAAGGAAATATTGCAAGCCAGTTTAGGCAGATTTCTTGGAAAGTGGTCTAAGGGGGGTGTGAGAATACTAAGGATATTTCAGAAAGTACTTCCTTTTCCCACTTCAAACTTAACTTACTGTAAGTCTGATTTTTCTTCACATTTTAGATGCAAATCCACTATCAAAAGTCATCTTGACTTTTAAAAGTCAAGAAACATATTTTAATAAATCTTTAAAAACAAAGTCTTTCTTACAAAATTATCACTGCTTTTAAAAAGTTTGCATTTTTAATGTAGGAGTTTCTGGAACACAGAAGAGGTTTAAAAGATCACAGAGTTTGATAAATGAGCCCTTAGAAATTGTACTCAGATTTGTTTTAAGGAAAACATATAATTAGCCAAAGACGTTAGATCATGTCTGTGGAGCCCTGCAATTTACGTACCTGAAACAGATTGAAAACAAATGAAAGGACATAAAACACATTCTCACCAAAGAGTTAAGATCAATTATAAGCACCATACCAGACCAAAGAATACTGGAATCTTTTATTATCTGCAGACATGAGTCTCTGTGCAGTACGAAGCTTGATCCTAGGGTTATTAGTAAGTCGAAGCTTGGCTCCTGAAATGGGCTCCAGGTCAGCCAATCCATAATTATTCATTTAACATGTCAAATGGGTGACTCAACTACACAATGGCTTGATTGATAAGCGCTGGTGTTCAGACTGGTGTCAAAGGTATGCTTAGTTCAGGGTGCACCAGTTCAAGACCAAGTCTCTTACCAAAGGATTTGAAACACTGGGCTAGACCTGCTTCATGAGCTAGTCTCCAGTACCTTTCAGAGATGGATTAACTTTTCCAAGCCATCAGAATTAATTTTCAAAATGCAGCCTGCTGGGAGGCCAAAGGAAGTAGAAAACTCAGTCCCTTGCTCTTAAAAAGGGTAAAGTCTGAGCAAGAGACAGAAGCTCTACAGTGAAATCTATTATCCATCATAGTTAGTAAGGTGATCCAGACAAAGATTGTGGTCATGAGTCCATGTATGTTTAAAGAAGAAGAAATAAAAACATAGCCTTAACTGCACACATCATATATAAAGTATAGAAATATATTTGCAAGGATCCCTGGAGGCACAGTGGCTAAATCGCTCAGCTGCTAACTGAAAGGTTGGCAGTTTGAACCCACCAGCTGCTCTGTGGGAGAAAGATGTAGCAGTCTGCTTCTGTAAAGATTTCAGCCTTGGAAACCCTTTGGGGTGGTCATACTCTGTCGTATAGGGTTACCATAAGTTGGAATCGACTCAACGACGATGGGTTCTTTAATGTATTTGGAATGATTCAAAAGGCACTTCAATATTTTATAGTGCCTCAAAGTCATCATTGCAACCAACTCTAATTATATTTACTATCGACCTCAGACCCGTTAAGGGCCCCTGATTTACCGCAGTGGAGACTGAGACCCTATTAAAAAAAAAAAAAAAGAGCTGGCTCTGTGGAGCTGGGCCACAGGGAATTTCTCTGCCCTGGGCCTTCCCTGATCCACCGTCCAGAAGCAGCCTTCTGCTTGCTGGTCCCATTATGACTCCCTACATTCTGATCTGTTTTCTGTGCCTCTCTGCCTCTTGACCTCAGGATGAAATCTTTTCATAGGAAGATCTTAACAATTTCCCAGTCTGACTTTGTTCCAGATGCTGTCTTAGGTTCTCCCTTTGTTCTGTAGTTAAAGGCTCCAGCCAGTCTTTGCTCAAGTCCTTGCTGATTCCTGAGAAACAAGGATTGTTAGTCTAGGAGAGGATTTCGTACATTACAGCTGCCATTTTCATGCTTTAACAGAAGGATTTCCTGTGGCTCCACTGAAAAAGGCAGACTTAGCAACATGTGAAGGGGCTCGGGAATAATGGGTCACCCAGCAAGCCTGTCCCACCACCAGGGACTCACATTTAAATGGAAGCTTGAGCCTTGTTGCTTCCTTGTACTTGAAAAGGGCAGAGTGCAGAATTATCATCATTGGCATCATTGATAAGAAACATTTGCTGTATGTACCAAGTATGGTATTAACACAGGAGTGACATTCCTTGTCACTGTACCAGGTGGGTAAAAGACTCATCGGGAATTTTAGAGGAAATGCATGGAAGAATTAGGGAAACACTTAGGCAAGTGTTCTCCCATGAAAACAACCATCTCTAAATGCTCTAACATTTAACTAAAAAGGAACTAGAATATTGGAAAATATTCTTTGGGATGAATTCCTTTGAAGGCCATGTTTGTTTCAATGTTTCAGGATGGCATGAAAGATGGCTAAGCTACTTGCCATTTTATTGCTATACTTCTCAAATTACCAACAGCAGTCTGCTTGGGGCCTTTGTCATTCATAAAATCTTTTCTTTTAAAATGTTACGAGAAAATCAAACGCATTGCAGGCAACATTTTATTACCATGGAGAAATGGAGAAATTGTTTCACTGTGAAAATTCTATTTATATATTAAAACAACACTCTGCCTATATACAGAGGATACAGGGTATGTACTCATCAATTAGAAAGACACTTATAATATCCCAGTAGAAAATGCTGCAAAGAGCATGAACAAATCACAGAAGGGGACATGCAAAAGACTAAGAAACTGATTTTTTTAAACGTTCTTTCACAGTAATAATAAAAAATGCCAAGTAAAGCAAAAGATCATTTCCTTTCTTAAAGAGTACCAAAAAAAAAAAAAAAAAAAAAAAACCCAAACCCATTGCCATCGAGTTAATTCCAACTCATAGTGACCCTACAGGACAGAGTAGAACTGCCCCATACAGTTTCCAAGAAGTGCCTGGTGGATTTGAATTGCCAACCTTTTGGTTAGCAGCTGTAGCTCTTAACCACTACACCAACAGGGTTTCCTCTTAAAGAGTAGCAGCCATTGAAAAGAGATAGAGAATACCTAGTTCTTGCCAGGATACGGGAGATAGGAACTCTTAATAGAGTGTGAACTGGTAAACTTTCTGGAAAGCCAATAGGCTATGTTTATCAAGAGCATTAAAAAGTATCTAACTTTTAACGCAACAGATCTACTATGAGAATTTATGCTGAAGAAATAATGAGTGATGGGGACAAAGATTAGTATAAAAAGATGTTCTTTTCGGCATTGTTTATAATATTATAAAAGATAGAAGTGCACCAAGTGTTCAGCTGTTCAGCAACAGAAAAATGGATGAACAGGTAATGGTAACAATATAAAAGGAGACATTATTCAGTTATATACACATTAAAAAAAATCAAAGACATGAACAAATGCTCATAGTCTAATATTTGGTAAAAATTAGAAGTGTATATATACTTCACATTATATATACAATGGAGCTCTGGTGGCATGGTGGTTACAGAGCTCAGCTGCTAACCCAAATGTTGGCAGTTGGAATCCACCAGCTGCTCCTTGGAAACTTTCTGGGGCAGTTCTACTCTGTCCTATAGGGTCACTATGAGTCAGAATCGACTCAACAGCAGCGGATTTGGTTTTTGTTTTGTTTTTTAATATATACAATATGTATTTTTACATCTGTATCTATCAATCAATCAATCAATCGATAGGTTGATCAGAATTCTTTCTCTCTCTTTGGAAAATGTACCAACACAGCATTCCTGAGACTCAGTTTTAATGGATGTCAGTTACCAATACTGCAAGACAATACATGCTATATAGCGGTGAAATTTAATTTTAAATCAAATACTGGCATGTTTATATACACATTTTGTGTACTGCTTATAACATGTTTTCATCAAAACTTTTTTGAAAGTCTAGACTCCGTCACCTTGTGCTCCTGTATCTACTAGGAGATTAGTTATATGTGCCACCATTTGGGAAATATCAGGAGGCAGAAAGAAAAATGAACACTGGATTATTAGTGTGTTATACCACGCTGCTAAATGGTAATCTCACAGTGTCATCTTCCCTCAACAGCTACAGGGTTATGAGTGTTGGGAAGAATTGTTTCCTTTTAAGTAAAATGAGAATAATAAAAATGACTTTATAAGTGAGTAAAAAAATTAAGTTGGAGAATGTTGTAAAGTCATAATGTGTGCATGTAAGTCTGTAAAGAGATTAAGGTAAGAAATAAGAGGATGTATGAGTACATTGTCTGGAAGAAACCAAGCATGAAAACCTCAGTAACTATTATCCCTGGCCTAATTAGGATGGCCTAATGCCTCTGGGAACCCTGGTGCTGTAGTGGTTAAGTGCTACAGCTGTTAACCTTTTAAAAAAAAGGTCGCAGTTCGAATCCACCAGGCGCTCCTTGGAAACTCTATGGGGCAGTTCTACCCTGTCCTATTGGGTCGCTATGAGTCAGAATCGACTGGACGGCAATAGGTTTGTTTTTTGTTTTCTTTTAATGCCTCTGAGGTCATATGGTCTGAGCTCTAATCCCAGCTCTGTTACTTAGCAGCTGTGTTGTCTTGGGCAAATTGCTTTACGCTTTTTAAGCCTTATTACTGCCATTGTTAAATCAGCCTAACTCTGAGGGATGTGGTGATAATTAAATGAAATTATATGCAAATCAGATCAGTTAGCAGAATAGAGAAGAAGTGTTGATGATGATAGTAATTACGGTGGTATTCCGTGATGATGACTAAGGTGAATGTGATTGATTTTCAGGCATGTAAAATGACTTCTCGTCTCCTCCATTTCTTACCTATAGCACATGATTACATTTATCAGTTTATTTTAAAGAGCAAAAAGTAGACCAGAAAACAGAATTACAATGAAGACATGATCTAGGTGTGGAATGTTTTATGAGAAAATATTGTTTCATCTTATAAGAAAATACAAGTATTGTTTTAGAAATTGAAATTGATAAATCTTGCCTCCTCATTAATATTTAATATGTTAAAATATGAATATCATATCTAAAAAATTAAATATGAAGCTAAATTAAATTCAAGTAATTTAACTTGATAAATTAGTGGGGTCTAATTAATGGAATCTAATATTAACAGTCCGGAGGCCTGGTAGTGCAGTGGTTAAGAGCTCAGCTGTTAACCAAAAGGTCAGCAGTTCGAATCTACCAGCTGCTCCTTGGAAACCCTATGGGGCAGTTCTGCTCTGTCCTATAGGGTCACTATGAGTCAGAATCAACTCGGCAGCAATGGGTTTGGGTTTTTGGTTTTTGTTTGTTTTTTTGTAATATTAATAGTGAGAGATAAAGGCTGGGAGAGCAACAGTGGGGAATATTTCAGAATCTATCTGTATCTGGGTTATGAAATAGAGAGCGTCTTTTATTTTTCTTTTTCTCTTTAAGATTTTTGGTATTTTCAAGAATATTTCAATTAGTATGTTGCTATTAAAATCAGAAAATGTGATTAAAGTTCTGTTGTGTTTTTAAGAGTATTTCAGAAGATAGTACCTTTCTGTATGTCTCGATAGATAGCCAGTGTGGGCTGAGAATGCCTTAGTGGTCTTTAGAACACCTGAACCACTAGGTCCCCTGGTCTGCCCCTAATTCACAAGTAGTCACTTCCTAACTCTTGAGACCAGAGTTTTCCTTGTTCCAAACTAGAGGTGTGAAGTGATTGGCTGGGCTGCCTGGAAGCTAATCCGCTGACATGAGATCTCTCTTCTAGTCAGCTCCAAGTGAGCCCTTTTGTTCTTTCCTTTGGAAAGCTATAATCTCCTCAAGGCTCCCCTTCTCCAAGGCTGACTGCAAATCACCACCTCCTTATTCCATACATTTCCCTTCTTTTTGGCCTTTGAAACAGTGCTTCTCAACCCGTGGATGACAAATGCTTGGGGGTGAATTATTTATACCCTTCATCCAGGCACTGGACTCCTTCCAGCCACGATGCATATATCCAAGATATAAAACACTGAGTCGATTCCAACTCACAGCGACCCTATAGGACAAAGCAGAACTGTCCCACAGGGTTTCCAAGGAGCAATATGTGTTGGGCCCTAGGAAATACCAAAACGAGTGTCTGTTGAATAGAATCGATTGAGCATTTTTTAATCAATCAATGCAAGAGACCACAGCAGCACTGCATACTGAACCCCTTTTTTAGTTTTGGGAATTTTGGGCTACCTACATAATCTCTGTCAGCTTCAGTTTCCTCAGCTATAAAATGAGCTTTCGTTATTGAGTTGTGGAGAGGACTGAGATTACGTATGTGAAAGACCCATCCGAGTACCCAAAACCAAATCCCAAACAATACCAGAACACAAAAACAAGCCAACCTGTCCCTGTCCAGTTGATTCCGACTCATAGAGGTCACAACAGATATGATAAACGACACCTTGCCTCCCTTTTTCTCCCCGTATCAACATCACTCTTGAGTTGGTGTCTTCCCAAACACTGCCTCTCACAAGGGAGACACTAGAGTTATCATTTAGTCCTGTCTGGTGCTCTTAAAGAGTTAATTTACCTCAGATGAGCCTCTTTGCTTTCTGGTTTTTTTTGTTTGTTTGTTTGTTTTTTGTTTTTTTAAGAAAAGTGTCTAGAATCATATTAAAACCTTTGTTGGTTCATATGTCATTAAAGAGTAAGAAAGACCCAAAGTTCTCTCAATCAGATCCTTAGTTATTCTAATAATTGAAAATTAATCACAGTTTTGTTCAATAAAACAAAGATATGTATTCTAATTTACCCAAGCATCTTGGCTTCAGAGACAAAATAAATGACTAAAATAACAGACCAACGGGAAGATGTGGTAGGGTAACAAAGTTTCTAATTGAATCTATCAAATTCCAGGGTGGGTTATATACTTACGGCCTTCTTTTCTGTGAGACAAACCTGCTCTGTTTATTTGGTTTATCTAAGTAATTAGTTGTAAAATTAGGTTGGGATTTTTTAAGCCTATGGTAGTTATTCTTTATGTGTCTGGGCCCTGAACAAAAATATTTCCTTAAGTTTTTTTATTTGAGAATAGCCTTCCTCAGGTGAGATCTGGCAAACACTGTAAAAAATGTATAAATCTGGAACACTAGGAAGTATAGAAAAGGGAAGGAAATTACCTCAGTTTGGCAGGAGGCACAATGTTACTTTCTTTAAATAAAATGCATCCTCTGTCCTTACTAACCCGACACAGCCCCATTGAGCATTTCATTGTATTCTGTCACTTAGCCTTGCCAGCCAGAGCAGGCAGCTGACACTGTGTACCTGAGGTAACAAAGAGCCTATGTGTCCCCAATTCAGTGTTCACACTCCTCAGAGGGTTTGAGGGGAGAGCTGCTTTGTTATTTTTCTCAAATCCTGTCCCAAATGTTCTTTGACAGGAGCCCAGAAGGCCTGGGCAGGAACGGCTGCAGCCATTGGCTCCAGAGGTACCACGTGCCTGTGGAGACTGCAGGGCTTCCTGTGAGAGGGGGCTCTATCCAGGGGCACCCAGTGACTTTCCCCTGGCTCCGGCAGAGAGAAATCACTTCTGCCAGGTCTCTGAAGTTAGTAAGGAGACAGGCAAATGTCCATGACCAGAATGGAAGGAAAGTTCTGACTAGGCGGAGGACAGGATTGGGATAGTACAGTGACAGGTCACAGAAGCCTGATGACAGCACAGCTTCTGCTCAGGGACTACAGGGGCTTCCTCGACGTTCTCACCCATCACGCAGCCGGTGCGACTGCACCGTGTACTTCTCAAGGGCTGAGAGAAGCAGTAAAAGCAGAGTCTCTACCTCTCCACAGGACTACCAACCTGTAAGGGGCAAGATCTGTGTAGAAGAAAACAATGGCTCGTGTATTATTCTCATTAAACCCTAGCGGCGTAGTGGTTAAGAGCTACAGCTGCTAACCAAAAGGTCGGCAGTTCAAATCTACCAGGTGCTTCTTGGAAACCCTATGGGGCAGTTCTACTCTGTCCTATAGGGTTGCTATGAGTTGGAATTGACTCGATGGCAATGAGTTTGGTTTTTTTTGTTTGTTTATTATTGATAATAGTACTCTAATAGTACTCAAGGCCTCGGTGAAGTGTGTGTGGTCGGGAGCGAGGAGGGGAGGCACTTGGCTCAGGTCTGACATTTGAGAGGGCCCTCAAATTGAGCCTTTTGACTTTATCTCCACATGAGGTTATGCAAGGTCAATATTGACTGAAGACGATGTTCAGCATACGAGTTCACACTCTGTCTCCATTGTAGTACATTCTAATGAATTCTGTGATTATTTTATGAGTACCACAATTCATTAAGTTGTTTTTATTGTTAAAAATTAAGAATTAAGTCAATTGTTTACTATAAATTTTAAGCATATTCCATAATTATTTGAGCCCTGTTTTAGCATGTTTTCTTTTTTTAATATACCAAGTGACTTCAATACTTCTTGAACTCCCTTTGTTAGTCCTAGAATATTTTTAGAGCAACCAAATCTACTCCAGCTTCTGCCAATGTGATTCAAGGAATAGTATCTCACCAGTTCTCCTCCCATCAGCCTCCATACCTGCCCATCTTTTCTCATTGCAGTGTCTTTATCACAAGGTGAGGACACCAGAAGGTCACACGCATCCAGGCTGCGACACACTTCAGGGACATGCAGCCAGCTCTCTCCCTGACCAGAAAATGTCTACCACTTACGCAAGTCTCTTCATAGGGATGACAATCTCAAGATAGTAACAGTATGGACCTATTTATTGTTATTGAAGGTTTCATGATCATAAGAAACATGGACAAGGAAGGAGTTGTCGTAGAATAGTCTCTAATGAGAAAGTCCCTGTCAATTTGACAAAAGGAAATATTTGACAGTAAAGGCGATTAACGGAGCAGTGAAACTGAGGCCAACAAAATCCATCTCTTCTCTTTTTCTCTGGAGAGTTAGTCACGAGGCTAGTCTTTCTCCAGTTCCTAAAACATTGAAATTTTACTGTGTCTGTGCCATTAACTTCTATCCTAGTGAAAACAAAATAGAACAGCTATTTGAATGCTTGTTACAGATACTCTATTAGAGCTTACAAAGGATTCAGAGATGGCAATGACACATCCCCTCAACTAATACGTCTGCAAACTGACCTTCTTTCGCTCATTTTTAAAATCTGTTATATAACACTTAATTTAGTGAAGGACACAGAGATTATATCCTAATGAATGGAGAAGGATGAAGAGATTATATCCTAATGAATGGATTATAGAAGAGCAAGCAGACAGAATGGACCTTAAGACATGGGTGAGATGTTGAGGTTAAAAATGAGGAGGAAGGAATGATAGAAGCAAGAACAACATAAAGATACAAGATGGAAAAGCACAGGGATGTTTGATGAGGGGGTGGGTGAGAAGTCTGAGATACAAGTAGATTGGAGCATATTGTGGAAGATCTTGGATGTCTAAGAGAGAAGTCAATCCTTTACTTATTGAACGTTTTTAGACAAGAAGGTGATATCACTGGAGCTTTACCACACATTGGCAGCCGTGGAATGGATTGGGGGAGGAAAGGCAATAGTTAGAGATCCATTTTGAGGTCTTTTTAAATAACCCAAGTGAGAGGTGATCAGGACTTGAATTAATAGAGTAACAGTGGAAGTAAAGAAGGAAGGGAAATGGATTTAAGAGAGGGTGTAAAGTAAAACTATCTGTCTCTTCTTCTCCATGCCTTCTCCCACACCACATTTCAAACTAACTCTATAGTTTAAAGATAAGGAAACTAAGGAAGCCATGGATGAGGTCTCTAAAGAAGTATATGGAAAGACAGGCTACTTGGAGGAAGGTAGGAGGGGATTATTTCCACCTTTTCTTTGTTAATTTATCAATTACTGGGTCCCAATTTGTCTTGAACAATTCAGGCAGGAGCTGTGGCACTTGACTACAATATTGCACAGGTTGTAAAGTTCATATTCTGCAGAAACTGAAAGGACAGCAAAATAAGTTTTCCTAAACACCGAAAATGTAGCTGCTGAAGACTATATGGTGTAAATAGACAAAACCCTAACTATTAGAGGCAGGGGTATATTAGTTTCCTAGGGTTCCCCGAACAAAGCACCACAAAGCGGGTGCCTTAAAATGACAGAAGTTTATTGTATCACAGTTCTGGAGGATGTCAGCACGGCCACGATCTTTCTGAAGGCTCTAGGCGGAAGATCCTTTCCCGTCTCTCCCAGCTTCTGGGAGCCAGGTATTCCTTGGCTTGCAGCTGCAGCAGAACTCCAGTCTCTGCCTCAGTCTTCATACGGTGTTCTTCTCCTGGAGTGTGTCTGTCCGTGTCTGCCCTACTCGTTCATAAGGACATCACTCGAACTGGATCTCTCCCTTGTGCAAGCAGTTTGTGATTGGCTATTAACCTAAAGGTTGGCAGTTCGAACCCACTAAGCAGTGCGGTGGAAGAAAAGTCTGGCAATCTGCTTCTGTAAACATTAAAAACCAAATCTATTGCTGTCGAGTGGATTCTGGCTCAGAGTGAACCTACAGGACAGAGTAGAACTGACCCATACAGGGTTTCCAAGACTGTAATCTTTACAGAAGCAGACCGTCATATCTTTCCCTCGTGGAGCAGTTGGTGGGTTTGAACCTCCGACCTTTCAGTTAGCAGCTGAGCACTTAACCACTGTGCCACCTGGGTTCCTTCTATAAATTATTACAGCCAAGACAATCCTATGAAGCAGTTCTACTCTATAACACATAGGGTCGCCATGAGCCAGAATTGACTTGTTGGCAAGTTGGCAATGAGTTTATTCTCGTATAACCTCATGTTAGCTTAACTGATGACATCTTCAAAGACCCTATTTCCAAACAAGGCCACACTCATAGGTAGTGGGTGGGGGTTAGGACTTCAACATATCTTTTTGGAGGACACAATTCAATCCATAACAAGGGATATTACACTTAGCTGCTATGTTCTTTTTGTTGCAGGAAGACATAATTCAGCTCAATGTTTCCCATAGTTTGGCTCATGTCACTAAGGGCACTATAAATAATTTTAGACAAAACAGAGACTGCATATTTATTTAATTGTATTAACAGATACTTTCTTTTTATGACAAACAGCATTGGTTTTATGTTTATAGTAGTATCTAAAGTTTCCATTGTAGACAAATTTATTTAAGTAGAATGTTGAGTCAATGTAAACAAAAATATTAGGTAAATAATAGTAACAGAATATGGCAAAAATCAAGGGGATGATTGGAAAACACTGGTTTGGATAAAGAGGACTGATTTTAACATTCCCTTATATTTAGGTTTACTGCACTCAGCCTGCACAGTGACCCCCCGACTCCACTTGCTCAAATCCTCATGTCTAACATGAGGCTACTGGAGTGTAGAAGGGTCTGTTAACAAATGCTTAACAGGGGAAAGAATGTTACACTAGCCACTCTCAGTACTGTGCAATTCAAATTAGCATAAATTAAGCTTTCTGTTTTCTAATTGTTCGTATGATTAAGTTTAATCACCCTAACAAAACTGTCATCTCCTTAAGCTCCAGGTGGCTGGAAACTAGAGTGAGTAAAGCAGGAGTTTAGAATTGAACTCCAGCTTCAAATCCTGGGTCTGTCACTTACCAACCGTGTGCATTCCAGCAAGTCACCTGGCCACTTTGTATAGCTACAAAGAGGATGACAGTGCTGTCTCCACGGGGTTGTCTATATGGAGATGAAATGAGGTAACATACCTCATGATGCCATAACTTGCAGGCCGACATACAACAGAGCTCTTCCCTTCTCGCAGCACTCACGGTAGCACTGCCACCTGCCTCTCTGACGCCCGCCTCCCGGGCCCTCCCCGACGCCCGCCTCCTAGGCTCAGCTCCTCCTCTCTGTGATGAGGCCTCTCTGCTCTTCTCCCTGTGCCGTGAGCTCATCTTCTCATCCCACCGCAGGACATCTGTGTTTGCTTCTCTTCTGGCTGGAATGCACTAATCCAGATCTTCAGATGCCTTGCTCCCTTACTTCAAATAAGCTCCTACTTAAACGCGACATCTTCAGGGAGGCCTGGTCTGATGCCTTACTGCAAACACCCCCACTGCCATCACTGCCACCCTACCACCCCTCTCTCTATTCCCTGTCCCACTGTAATTTCTTTACAGCGCCAATTACTATCGGAAATTGCATGATATACTTATTTGTTTTCTCATTTATTATGTGTCTTCTCACAGAGAATGTAAGGTCTTGTTCGTCACTATACTCCCAGCTGCTAGAATAGTGTCTGATGCATAATGGGTAAAAAACAATGACAACAACAACAACAAAAAAAAACCAACCAAACCCGTTGCCATCGAGTAGATTCCAGCTCATAGCGACCCTAAAGGACAGAACTGTCCCATAGCGTTTCCAACGAGCAGCTCGTAGGTTCGAACTGCCGACCTTTTGGTTAGCAGACAAGCTCTTAACCACTATGCTACAACGGCTCCACATAATGGGTAATTGGTCAATATTTACTGAATATCATTACTATTGATGAATAAATAAAATGGAGTAATTCTAAAGGGATTTTTAAAATGCAATACATAATTTACTGAGCACTTGTTAAGTACTAAGTGGAGAGAGACTCTTAACCAATGTAAAAAAAAAAAATTGCCTAGTTGGGTAAAGAAAATAAAGGCTTATGAAATTATCATACGTTATTTTTTC
The DNA here is from genome assembly GCF_000243295.1 of Trichechus manatus latirostris. Lineage (NCBI taxonomy): Eukaryota > Metazoa > Chordata > Mammalia > Sirenia > Trichechidae > Trichechus > Trichechus manatus. Next base: position 7,062,863 of record NW_004444012.1, on the reverse strand, counting down.
TTATTTTCAGATTGACAGTTAATTAGTGGATCATTCTAGACTGTAACTACAGGGGAAGTGCAGACAAAACACTAAAAGGACAGAGGAGCTTGGGGAGGCTTCAGCCAGGAAAGAGTGGGAAGGCACAAGCCAGCCATCAATCTGCCTAGAACGCTCGTCTGAAGATCGCCAAAGCCACACGTGCCACACTTCTGCTGACAGCCTGGTGCGGGCACATCCATGGTGACAGGAGGGGATGCAAGCCTTCTGTTTTCCTAATGTCTCCAGCTTCGTGTGTGTGTGTGTGTGTGTGTGTGTGTGTGTGTGTGTGTGTTTCTTTTCCTTGGCTCCCAAGTCAAATCAGTCTGCTCCTGGTACTTGGCAACCCAGCAAGCTTCCTCCCACTAACGACAAGCCTGTCTGCAAAACAGAACAACATCTTTGAGATGGGGTGTTTATCTGGGCAGCACGCAGCCTCTGTGGCCCACGGGGGCCCCTCCTTCAAAGGCATTGCTGAGCAGAGCTCACCTGATGAAAGCCTGAACTGTGTATGCCTGACTTGATTTACAGGCAACGGCCAGCTCATTAGGCGCACTGGCCTGAGGAAGCCAGCCGGCTGTGGGGACAAATGTTTGTGTAGCTCTGTGGTGCCCACAGGGTTGCTTGCAGCTTGGGGGCTGGAGCACAAAGGGGGCAGTGATAAGGGGCTCTGGAATCCAGGTCTGGCTCAGGGAGTGCTAACTGCCCAGAAGACTGATACCTAGGGTGCAAAGGCTAAAAAAAATGAGATTAATTTAGCTCAGCTGTGCTCGCTGAAGGATTGGGTTGCAGCTAGCGCCAAAACATTAGAGATCGGACCTCACAGCTGAGGGGGCACGTCCCAAGGTGGAAGGAAGGGAGTAAGATGGATTGCCTCTCAGCCTGCCTGCTCCCCAGGAGAACGACAGCCTACAGAGGCAGCCCTGCATTACAGATAATCCTATAGAACCCCAGTAAGAAAGCAAGCCATATATTCTACAGGATACGGCATTGGAAATTGGGAGCACAGTCTTCTAATCCTGGAAGGCCACCTGGGACAAATGACATTAAAAACATTCTCAAGTGCAGTCTGTCTCTCCATGATGTAAGAGTAAACAATAACAGAACTATTTTAAAGTAACCTGAAAAAAACAAGCAGAATCTTCTCTGAATTCCAACCTTTTACTATGAGATATTATTTTCCATATCCTCACTTGTATACTCACTATTTTTCTGTAGCCCTGACCCTTTGGAAGCCCATGCCTCTCAAGTTCATTTCATAGAAAATATCTTCACCTAAGTTTGACTACAAAAATTCTTTATACTCCGCATTTGATTCCTAAGTAAAAACTCTAGCACACTTCAAATTCCACATCACATACAAGAAAGAAAGCTTTTTTTTTTCACACCAGAAGTCCACTGCTCTGTTAATTTTTAAGGGAAAAATTCTTAGATATACTTTTCAGCAAATTATCAACTCTTTTCACCTCTTCTGATAAGGTTCTTTCTAAAAGTTAACATTTATTGGGCATTTACTATGTTCGAGGAACTGTGCTAAGTGCTTTATATAATGAGGGAAATTATTGTCCCTATTTATGCGTTGTTCAAGAGTAATTATCAATAATGTCCCATTCCTTTCTCAGATGTGTCCAGGTGGATGATAAACTGTATGTTCAACCTATATGTTATAGATTCATAGAAAAGAGTACATGTGTTTTATTAAGTACGTGTTCAACCAGGGGTGATATTATGAACCCTGATATGGTACAGACTATAAAAAGGAGCATGAACACAGAAGAAGCAAAGCCTACATAAATAAATATCCTCTCCTCATCATGTCTCTCATTCCAATTATGAATACCACTCTGGGTGTAAGTTGAAGTTGACACAAAAAGAGATCATAGGCTCTTAAAACTGAGAGTCATGAGAAGTATACTTCAAAGAAGGCAGGGTCCTTTGGACATTGCCATGTTGCATGGTGGAATAAAGACTAATCTGGGAAGTGGAAGACTATGGTCCCAGCCCTAGCTCTGCCATGGACTAGCTCCATGATCCAAGGCAAATCACTTCTTCCACAACATCCCTCGCTCGTAAAACATAAGCACAAAATGAGATAATTTACAGGAAATTTCACAGAAAATTATAAGGTCTTTAGCCCATGAAGAAATTGTTTTCCCCATTTCTACTTCTTACGACCTCAGAAACATTGTAACATTTCCAAAGTCACACATCTACTAAGTGGTAAAGGGGAGAACCAACATTCATGTCTCCCAATCACCAACTCAGAGCCTCTTCTGTCATACACTCTACTTCTCTGTAATGACTGGTAGCAAGACCAGGTCCTTAGTGGAACTCAAAGTGAAACCAAGGAATAGCCACAAACCATTATTTAAACAGAGCCACAAAATCAAACATTTACAGAAGGGAAAATTAACATTCTTGGATCAAGTTCAGTGGCAAGTAAAAGAGTGTACAAACAGAACTGCTTTGACGTAGACATTCATAGGTTGATGATCCAGGGATAATGGGAGGTATATTTCCTCTGAATGAACAAGATTCTCATTTAAGTGACCCTATATTCAACCAGCACAGAAAAATAAGAAGCAAGATTTCTGAAAAAAAGACCATTAGTGATAGCAAAAGAGAAGCCATTTTTAACCTTCAAGAAAGTTGTACCGGGGGTGGGTCCAAAAGAGTGGAGTAGTCAGTAGCTTCCAGTGGACCCTGTTACAACAAAGACCCGAAAAAACAACTGATTCGATTATATATGGCAATCTGGGAGCCCTGAACGTCAAAGGCAGAGTTGAGGAACTGGACTGAGGGCAGGGGGAGGGAAAGACAGTTCAGAAGCAGCGAGGAGTTGCCAGACCTGACCTGGCGAGAGCCTGAGCCCTTCAGGCCAGATCAGCTCGTGGGTGAGTGGTGAGGCAAGCAAGCAGCCATGCTTGGGAGGCACGTTTTCTGCACCGGGAGAGACCCAGCCACTGAGAGTCTATTTGGCCATGCAGAACCAGTGAGAAGCAGCCCTCGACGAAAGATAAGTACTTGCATACAGCATACCACATGGATCAAAAACACACCACTTAGGGAAAAACCTCTCTCCCATTTACCTCCCCGCTCCCTGCTCTGCACTGGGTCCTGGACCAGCTTCAGCAACTGCCGAGTCCCCTGGGCGAAAAGTAGGCTCTGTCACATGCCTGGAGCCATTCTCCCTGCCTTGGAGAGTGAACAAATTAACAAATGGGAAAAAATACACTACTGGCTCCCCTAAGTGAGGAACCCAGGGTAGGCATAGCTCCTTTGCCTAGGCACAGGCATAAGGGATCCATAGATATTGAGGGCCTTTCCCTCTGCATAGACTTATGTGGGCCCATTTCAACAGCATAGGCCCTGATTATTGCAGTGCAACAGGGTATATACCGGAACTCTAATTTCAACTGTTTCAGCTGTGAAGTGGCAGGTACTTGACATTTGAATCTTCTCTGCCCATTAAGCAGGGTCTTCACCTACCCACATCAGGGGCCTGAGGACTGGTGGCTCCACCCACGCCACCTAGCCACCTGCGATAGGGGCCCATAAATAAGAGGTGGTCCCCTGTCTTACAGCCAACAGCAATAGCTGCTCATAGTCCGGCTGCAAAAGGCACCTACTTATGTGCTCTAGGGAACAGGGACACCGCTTCCTCCTGGACACTTAGGGGCAGCCGTCAGCCGCCTGCCTTGCTCAGAGCGTGTCTCCCTGCTGCAGCCAGATGCCTGTGCCTACACCAATGACTCATGCCTGTCTAGGACTGTAAGTGAGAGCCTATACCACACACTTGGTGGCTATCTATCTGGGCATCTGAGCTGAATCCATACAGGAGGAGTGGGATGGATTCCTGAGCTCACATACCTAGTAACAGATCTAACCACCTGGTGACAGGACATTAGAGCTTCCTAGGTGCCAATAATAAAACTAGCTCATATGAGCAGCCTATTTAGGCATATCAAAACAAAACAAGAAGATAGGACACAATAAGCAAACACAAAAGAAATAAATATAATAACTTATTGATGGCTCTGAAACAACAGTCAATATCCAATCACATAAAGAGGTAATCCCTGACGGCTTCAGCAAGCTCCCAAAATAAAGAATCTAAAAATTTTCCAGAGGAGGAAAATTTCTTGGAATGACTGGAGGCAGAATACAAAAGATTAATATACAGAACTCTTCAAGAAATTAGAAAGGAAACTAAGCAAAATGTAGAACATGCAATAGATGAAATTAAAAAGATTAGAGAAGAGCATAATGACAAATTTAACAGGCTGCAGGAATCCAAAGAGCCACAGCAATCAGAAATCCAGAAGATTAACAGTAAAATTTCAGAATTAGACAACTCAATAGAAAGCCATAGGAGCAGAACTGAGGCAATGGAAGTCAGAATTAGTGAGACTGAAGATGAAGCACCTGACACCAACTTATTTGAGGAAAAATCAGACAAAAGGATTAAAAAAAATAAAGAAACCCAAAGAATTATCTGGGACTTATCAAGAGGAATAACCTACAAGTGATTGGAGTACCACAACAGGGGGGTATAACAGAAAATAAAGAGAGAATTGTTGAAGACTTGTTGGCAGAAAACTTACCTGATATCGTGAAAGATGACAAGATATCTACCCAGATATTCATCAAACCACCCATAAGGCAGATCCCAAAAGAAAGTCACCAAGACATATTATAATCAATCTTGCCAAAACCAAAGATAAACAGAGAATTTTAAGAGCAGCTAGGGATAAACGAAGTCATTGACAAAGGAGAGTCGATAAGAATAAGCTTGGACTACTCAGCAGAAACTTTGTAGGCAAGAAGACAATGGGATGACATATATAAAGCCTTGAAGAAGAAAAACTGCTAGCCAAGAATTACATATCCAGAAAAACTGTCTCTCAAATATGATGGTGAAATTAGGGTACTTCCAGATAAACAGAAGTTTAGGGAATTTGCAAAAACTAAACCTATATTACAAGAAATACTACAGGGAGTCCTCCGGCTGGAAAATCAGTAACATCAGATAATAACCCAAGACTACAACCCAGGACAGAGCAACCACGTATCAATCCAGACAGGGAAGTCACAAAAGGAAATCAAAGCTAAAACAGCGAAAATAGGGAAACAGATGTCAATATGTAAAAGATGACAACATTAAAACAAAAAAGAGGGACATAAAAAATGTAGACAAAGATTTTGCATATGCAGAGCAAGTCAAGGCAATATAAAGAAACTTAGAGAAATAGGGGTAAATATTAAGGTAACCACAAAGGAAACTAACTATCCTACAAGTCAAAATAAAAAACTAGAAAAATATAAAAACTCAGCAAACACAAATCAACAACAATGAAAAAGATGAAAAGAAAATATATAAAGAAAAAGGACTCAGCACAGAAAATTACGTGGAACAAAGAACCTGAGAACAACACACAAAAAAAGACATCAAAATGACAGCACTAAATTCATACCTATCAATAATTACTCTGAATGTAAATGGACTAAATGCGCCAATAAAGAGACAGAGAGTGGCAGATTGGATAAAAAAACACAATCTGTCTATATGCTGCCTACAAGAGACACACCTTAGACTTAAAGATACAAACTAAAACTCAAAGGATGGAAAAAAAATATATCAAGCAAATAACACTCAAAAAAAGAGCAGGAGAGGCAATATTAATCTCTGACAAATAGACTAAAGTAAAATCCACCACAAAGGAGAAGGAAGGACACTATATAATGATTAAAGGGTCAATACACCAGGAGGACATAACTATAATAAATATTTGCACACCCAATGACAGGGCTCCAAAATACATACAACAAACTCTAACAGCACTGAAAGAGAGATAGACAGGTACACAACAGTAGTAGGAGACTTCAACACACCACTTTCGGTGAAGGACAGAACATCCAGAAAGAAGCTCAACAAAGACACGGAA
>NW_004444012.1:7030225-7053113 GCF_000243295.1 Trichechus manatus latirostris | reverse complement strand
AGAGACTAAACGGGCAGCTTCTGTCCGGAGGTGAGATGGGAAGGCAGACAGGGTTAGGAGCTGGTTGAATGGACATGGGGAATCAGGGGTGGAAAAGAGAAGTGTGCTGTCACAGTATGGGGAGAGTCACATAACAATGTATGTATAAATTTTTGTATGGGAAAAAATTTAAAAATAATTTAAAAAATGAGGAAAGAAAAAAAAGAAAGAAAGTTGTACCAGCAGAATTGTAGGGCAGGAACCAGCCTCTAGGTCAAGGGTTTCAGAAGCAAATAACTGCAAGGGTGGGAAACTGCATAAATGAATGAAGCAGCCGAGGATAAGACACAGGAGTGTTTGGGCTGCAGCAAACTAGAAAGAACGGGTCACATCACTGTTTAGCTTCAGGTAATTATAGCCATGTCAGAATGTACGACCAGTGTGGTTAGATCTTACAATTTTTCAAGACCGAAATCTGGATTTTTATGTGAATGTCTTGAATGTCTTTCATGCTTATAATAAATTTAAAACACTGTTTAGGCCAAACAAAACATGAGTCTCTGGGCATCGTTTTGTAACCTCTACTTCTGAGAGTCGGAGTTGCCGGGTGGCACAGGTGGTTAACTGCTCGACCATTAGCCGAAAGTGCAGTGGTTGGAACCCATCCAGAGGCATCTCGGAAGACAGGCCTGGAGATCTGCTTCCAACATGTTACAGCCTTCAAAACCCTATGGAGCAGTTCTACTCAGTACACATGGGGTCTCCATGAGTCAAAATAGACTAGACAGCAACAAACAACAACAATTCCTTAGAGTAAAAAGGAAATAGAAGCAGAGAGCATGAATTTCCAGGCTTGGAGTTGGGTGGGACAGAACAAGAATAGAAAACTCCAGAAAGAGTAGCAGAGTCAATCAAGCCCATGTTGATTTCCCCCAGTCAGCTTTGCTCAATTGTGACAATGCAGAAGCTACCTCAGTTTCAACTTTCACTAGTCACCTCTGCTCTTAGGAAATCACTCCAGTAAGCCAGGATAGTGAGAAAAGCTGAGAGATGGAAGTGGGAAGGGCAGTAGGATAAAAAATATGGTTTTCTACTTCTTAGCATGGCAGAGCATGTATCTATTCAGGTAAGCTGCACACTAAGTGCAAAGAGGAAAATAGAGACCAGCAAAGATTGGCTGACATGTCTCCCATCAAAGTTAAATACTGCTATTCTTATACTTGGTTAATACACTTGGAAAACAAAACCAGTACTCAATGCTCTCATTTCAATGTCCATGATAATATTGTTCACAACTGAGCCCAGTAGTATACTGTCATGGATTGAACTGTGTCCCCCAAAAATATCTGTCAACTTGGCTAGGTCACGATTCCTAGTATTGTATGATTGTCTACCATTCTGTCATCTGATGTGATTTCCCTGTGTGTTGTAAATCCTACTATGATGTAATAAGATAGATTAGTGGCAGTTATATTGATGAGATCTACAAGATTAAATAGTGTCTTAGGCCAATCTCTTCTGAGATATAAAAGAGAGACGCGAGCAGAGAGACAGAGGGACCTCATACCACTAAGAAAGCAGCACTGGGAGCAGAGTATGTCCTTTGGACCTGGGGTCCTTGCACCTGAGAAGCTCCTCAACCAGGGGAAGATTGATGACAAGGACCGGCTTCCTGAACTGACAAAGAGAAAACCTTCCCCTGGAGCTGATGCCCTGAATTTGGACTTGTAGCCTGCTAGACTGAGAGAGAATAAACTTCTCTTTGTTAAAGCCATCCACTTGTGTTAGAGCAGCACTAGATGATTAAGACATATACTTCAATGACATTTCTCATCTTGCTAATTTTTTCCTTAAAGTTAATAACTGCCTCTATTTTAATATAATATGTGCCGCATAATGTCTGTCCAGGCAACGTCCAACCAATTATATGTCTGTTGTTCCATAAGGTTACAATAGAGTTCAGAAATCCCAACTGGAGAACTCGACATAGCGGATGTACTTTACTAAGTGCAGAGACCCGATCTGTCTCTCACAGCTCTCCAGGTTCTGCATCAGCACCGGCCCTTGGGCAGGAGGGGAAGGGGGTCCCAGCACCCATCCACAGCTGCCTGTTCCACTGTGCTCACCTCAGGCAGGAATTGCACAAATGCCACCAAGCTGTCCAGGGGGATGGCCTGTGAGGCTGGTGCCCTACTAGGCCAGGGTACCCTGTGCATGACACCTGGGCCCAAGACTGTGGCTCTTCCCACAGTGGCGGCCACCGAGTAGTCCAGGCTGTGGCAGTGGTGGGAGCAGGAGCAGGAAAGGTGGCTGGGGGAGGAGGAAACAGTGGAGGAGTGGGGGCAGAGTTGGAAGAGTTTACAGCCCATTAGGGGGGTGGGGAAGGCAGACAGGGAGGAAGGAAGGGAAGGGAGCTGGCAGTGTGCCTAGAGGTGGCCAGCTGGATGGTGAGTGCACCACAGTGGGCAGGCAGGCAGGGGCTGGGCGAGGCTCTCAGTGACTGGGCGGTGACCAAAGTTCTCACGTGGTCTCTTGGAGCAGCAGTGGTGGTATGGGTTCTGGGCCTGCCCAATGACCAGACTGCATGCCCTTCTCCTGGATATAATATGGTGTTGGCACCAGGTCCAAATCACATAATGTCCTGTTTCACAGAACGTATCGTGGATGTTAAGCAACACATACCTGTAGATTTTTATGGACCTCTTTCTAATTTATCCCCCAGACCTTCTGTCGGAACTCTAAAACTCCTCTTTATCTGGACTGATTACTTTCTAGACCTGTCAAATAGCTGTAATACTGAGACTTGACCAGAGTTCTCTTTGCCTTTCTCCTACATTGGACTTCCTAGATCACATCTTTTTTTTTTTTTTCCTGCCTTAATGCCACTTATTGATGGAGTAGACTCTCTTTCTGAGAAAATGTATAGAGTGGTACAATTTTCAGATTTTTCATATTGGGAATATATTCATTTTCTTTATATTTAACACTTGGGCTGGTTACGAAAATCATTTTCCATCAAGAGCTTGAAGGCATCATTTTACTCTTTAGCTTCTGGTGCTACTTTGAGATTTCTGTGCCATCCTGATTCCTGACCCTTTGTGTGAGATGTGTTTTATTCCTCTGGATGCAAATAAGTATTATCTTTATGCCTGTGTGTAAAAAATTTCCAGTTCATAAAGGCTGGTACACACCATTAAGGTTGGTCTAGTTTTGAAGATTGTCAAAAGGTTAGTTTTCTCACTTGTTGCTTGTTTCACTTTGAATTCCTTCCCTGCCCCCCAAAAGAGGGAGGAGTTACCAAAAAAAAAAGTAAAATAAAGAATCTCATATTAACATGGCTCCCTGATGCTTCCCTAGTCTTTTACAGGAGCTGATCCAAAATATGGTCTTCTCAAACAGGCCACACAGAATGAGGAATTTGCAACTTAGAGGAGCTCAGGAACACAGGCTGACTTCTACATGATTTAGGCTGGACACTAGTGGGCATATTAGACCCATGGAGCCCTCCCACCCCTTTCTACATACAGAAGTCTGTTCTTTGCCACAGTTTTATCCATCACCAGCCTATTTCTTACTTGTGGGTATTTTTTTTCTATTCTGAACACTCACTGGGCCCAATCATATTTTATGTCCTTCAGTTGTATGAAATCTTATTGTATTATTTCTTTGATAATTCCTACCCTCTGCTCTCTTTGTAAAACTCTTGTTAGTTAGATGACATGTCTCATGCCTTAATACTCTTAATTTTTTTTTAATTTATTTTCTTTTATTTTGTAGTCTTTGTTTTTGGATTCTAGTTTCTGGATTTCATTCATCTTCTACATCTTCGACTAAATTATTCATTTCTACTATCAATTCTTGATTTTCAGTAGCTCTTTCTATTCTCTGAATTATATATATGTATACATATTATATGGAAACCCTGGTGGCATAGTGGTTAAGAGCTATGGCTGCTAACCAAGATGTCAGTAGTTTGAATCCACCAGGCGCTCCTTGGAAACCGTATGGGGCAGTTCTATCCTGTCCTATAGGGTCACTATGAGTCGGAATCAACTCGATGGCAGTAAGTTTTTCGGATACATATTATATAGTACGATATATATATAAAATACATTACATAGTAGTATCATATAACAATATGCATGTATTCTAAATATATTAGATACAAAAAGATAATATACAATTATATACTAATATACTGTATAGTATATAATTTATATATACATAGATATATACTTACAATATAAAATATAAGGAGCCCTGGTGGTGCAGTGCTTAAGCATTTGGCTGCTAATCAAAAGGCTGGCAGTTCCAATACACCAGCCACTCCTTGGAAACCCCACGGGGCAATTCTATTCTATCCTATAGGGTTGTTACGAGTTAGAATCGGCTCAACTGCAAATGTTGGGGTTTTTTAATATATAAAATATAAATATATATTCATCTAGTTCAGTTTTCATCTCTGGACCCTTCTTTTCCATCTGAGAGCATCACCTTGTGATCTACTTACTCCATTTCACACATCTTACCCAGGAGCCATTTTCACTAGTTCCAGGCAGAATTCCAGTCAAAAGAAGGATAGAGGACAGAGTAGGACTGCTCCATATGGTTTCCAAGGCTGTAATCTTTATGGAAGCAGACTACCACATCTTTCTCCTGTGGAGTGGCCGGTGGGCTCAAACCGCCGATCTTTTTGTTAGCAGCTGAGCGCTTTAACCACTGCAAAACCAAAACCACTTAAAAACCAAACTCATTGCTGTCGAGTCAATTCCAACTCATAGCGACCCTATAGGACAGTGTAGAACTGCCTCATATGGTTTCCCTGGCTCCAAATCTTTACTGAAGCACACTGCCACATCTTTTTCCCATGGATTGGCTGGTGGGTTGAACTGCTGACCTTTGGTTAGCAGTCGAGAGCTTTAACCATTGCAGCACCAAAGCTCCTTCAGGGCTCCTTAGGGAAGTGATAAGCGTAGTCATTTAGTTTGCTTTTCCTCGTGTTTCATGGAAATTAGAATTCTAGAGGTATTTTCACTTACCAGCATTGTTTCTGGGTGGGAGGCGCACTGGTAGAATCTCACTGGCTACAGTTCTCTGCTTCTCATGAGAACGCTTTGCTTCTTCTGTTGGCCACCAATGTTTTCGTTGTGTAAGTAGACCATAAGAAAATTGCATTTTTTGGACCTTTTTTCGTTGTTATTGTTCTGTTTTAGGTATTGGGGTAAGACATTTCAGTCATGAAGCCCAATTCCACTATCTTTAATCCATAACTCCATGGTACAAGCACACTAATCATTGTATGAGTAAGAAATAGCTGATCTTTTTATTTGAGCTTTTTATTGTTCATATTATCAGTCTGAGCACAAGATAAGTATATGCATTAGGCTTTGGAGAGATCTAAGATCCATACATTGACATTAATAATTAGTGTTAGATAAGAAAGCAAACTTACTTTTACATGGATTTTATCTGTATACATAGATATATATACACACATAGATACATCTATAGATACAGATATAGATAAGAGTAAAAAGACAATCTATAGACTGGGAGAAAATTTTTGGCTATGACAAATCCGATTAGCATTTAATCTCTAAAATCTACAAGATACTGCAAAACCTCAACTACAAAAAGACAAATAACCAAATTAAAAAATGGGCAAAGGATCTGAACAGGCACTTTGCCAAAGAAGACATTCAGGCAGCTAACAGATACATGAGGAAATGCTCACGATCATTAGCCGTTAGAGAAATGCAAATCAAAACTACAATGAGGTATCATCTCACCCCAACAAGGCTATCATTAATCCAAAAAACACAAAACAAGAAATATCGGAGAGGTTGTGGAGAGACTGGAATACTTACACAGTGTTGGTAGGAATGTAAAATGGTACAACCACTTTTGAAACTGATTTGGCACTTCCTTAAAAAGCTAGAAATAGAAGTACCATACGATCTAGCAATCCCACTCCTTGGAATATATCCGAGAGAAATAACAGCCATCACACACATAGATATATGCATACCCACGTTCATTGCAGCACTGTTCATGATAGCAAAAAGATGGAAACAACCTAGGTGCCCAACAACAGACGAATGGATAAACAAATTATGGTATATCCACACAATGGAATACTACACAACGATAAAGAACAACGATGAATCTGTGAAACATCTTATAACATGGAGGACTCTGGAAGGCATTATGCTAAGTGAATTTAGTCAGTCGTAAAAAGGACAAATATTAAGACGACTATTATAAGAACTCAAGAAAAGGTTTAAACACAGAAGAAAAGATTCTTTGATGGTTAAGGGTTGGGAGGGAGGGAGAGGGTTATTCACTAAATAGATAGTACACAAGAATTATTTTAGGCAAAGGGAAGGAGAACACCCACTACAGGGGAAATCAGCACAACTGGACTAAACCAAAGCTAATAAGTTTCCTGAATACAACCAAACATTTCGAGGGACTGAGTAGTGGGGGCAAGGGTCTGGGGACCATGGTTTCAAGGGACATCTAGGTCAATTGGCATAATAAAGTTTATTAAGAAAATGTGCTGCATCCCACTTTGATGAGTGGCATCTGGGGACTTAAAAGCTAGTGAGCGGCCATCTAAGATGCATCAATTGGTCCCAACCCACCTGGAACAAAGGATAATGAAGAACACCAAAGACACAAGGAACATATTAGCCCACGATACAGAACGGGCCACATAAACCAGAGACTCCATCAGCCTGAGACTAGAAGAACTAGATGGTGCCAGGCTACCACCAATGACCACCCTGACAGGGAACACAACAGAGAGTCCTTGATGGAGCAGGAGAAAGGTGGAGTGCAGAACTCAAATTCTAGTAAGAAGACCAGACTTAATGGTTTGACTGAGACTGGAAGAACCCCAGAAGACATGGCTCCCGGACTCTGTGGTAGCCTAAAACTAAAACCATTCCCAAGGCCAACTCTTCAGACAAAGATTAGACTGGACTATGGGACATAAAATGACACTCGTGAAGAGTGTGCTTCTGAGCTCAAGTAGACACATGAGCCTAAATGGGCAGCTCCTGTCCGGAGGCCAGATTAGAAGGCAGAGAGGGTCAGGAGCTGGTTGAATGGACACAGGAAATCCGGGGTGGAAAGGAGGAGTGTGCCGTCACAATATAGTGAGAGCAACTAGGATCACATGACAATGTATGTATAAATTTTTGTATGAGAGACTAACTTGAATTATAAACTTTAATTTAAAGCACAATAAAAATTTTAAAAAAAGAAAAACTTTTAAAGACTAGACAAATGATTCTAAAAAAAAAAAAAAAAACTAGACTCTACCATTTCTAATAGTTCATAAGCATATACCATGGAGCTATAATCTGAATTAAACTGTCCGTTAATTAAATATACACTAGGTTTAAAAAAAGGTAGTTAAGTCAGAAGCTCTGACTCCACATAGGTAGCATAAGAGAGTTTTAAATTGCCTGTAACAGGCAGACCAAATGAAAGCTTTAAAAAAAAAAAAAAAGCTGCACCTTTAGAAGTGACCAGAAATTCTTTCTGAATAACTCCTTTGACTTCTGCTGTTGACATTGGCTTTTCAGGGCTGGCTACCATTCTTTCAAAATGCTGAGGACAAACAGGACGGGAAATATTATATTCAGAAGTCAATTTTATTAATTAGGGTATTTGCTTATCTAGACTGAACCAAGGGGAGCATAAAGGATCTTTTGCCCTAAAATAGTGTTTTCAAAATTACAAAAGAAATAAAAGCCTAAAAATTAAGGTTTTGTTTTTGTTTCTGTTTTCAGAAGGTTTCACGGAACATGGAGTTCCAGGGTTGGAAGTATATATAGCTAAGTCACCCATCTGATGCTTAAATTCCTTTCTGCCTTAAATTAATTGAGGATAATTTTCCAAATTACTGGTAAAATCTGTATTTAAAAAAAAAAGAGTTTGGAGGCATTCACAAAAGATATGTGTACAGATCACCTGCATGCATACCTTTTTAGAACAATTTTGCATCTCCGTGTTCTATGATTTATATGATGGCTTGGTTTAAAGACATGGATGTCAGGTCTGCATTCTGTCTGACTTTCGGGCTCCAGCCGGCATTGCATCTCTGTTAAGACACTCGTAAGAGTGTGCTGTTCTCACTAGTGGTGGAAAACCAAGAAACACAACTAGAAGAGCACTTTGTAGACATCCAGGTGAATTTCTTCAAACCATTTCTAATTGCTTTTCCAGGGGAAATCATATTGAATTAATTTACATTTCTAAGTGTTATTTTAAAATGACAATATTTGTCTGGAAATAGGTGAGCGACACTTTCCAACACCAACAGCTAGAGACAAAACACATTTTGTGGGAGATTAGAAAAAAACAGTCTGTGTCTTTCGATTGGTGGATCTCACGACAGGACTTTTAGCATTTATGAGGACTCCAAAGTAATGTAGTATAGATAGGACACACTGTAGTGTTATTTGTGGCTTTAATTTACTTTGAGGTACTTTCCTTGTTGTCCTCTCTTACACAACTACGAGAAAAAGTGGAAAAGCCAACATTGTGTGTCAATTTCATTGCGATTTATTTTTCAGAAGGTTTCACAGAACCTTTTGAAAAAAAGTAGATATGATTTATGTAAGACTATTTCTCAAATGGACAGGAATATTTGATTCAAACTATTACCTATCAAATCACTTTACAGATAATCTTCAGCGATGCATCTAATAGATAAAGCAAAGTCAAATGACACTGTATAATCAGTGTAATGTGAAAAAAATGGCTTCAGATATAACTTAAAGGAACAATTTCGAAAGATTTATTAGAAGTGTAATGCTGTATGCTCCTGTTTCTTTCAGTTTTTTTCTTTTTTTCCTTTTATGCAATGTCCATTGTCTTACCAAGTTACAGATGGGAGATCTTCTCTTTCAGTGTAGACCACTTGCTGTTAACGTTTCCCCACAGATTTAATATTTCATCGGGGCAGTGAGGGAGTATAATAATCACGTAGCTAGCTCGTTCTTGGTGAAGACCTGGTGGTGTAGTGGTTAAGAGCCTGGCTGCTAACCAAAAGGTCAGCAGTTGGAATCCACGAACTGCTCCCCGGAAACCCTGTGGGGCAGTTCTACTCTGTCACGTAGGGTCGCTGTGGGTCGGAAATGACTCGACGGCAATGGGTTTTTTAGCTGGTTCTTTTTTGAAGGGGTGGGCACAATCGCTAGAGTTAAATCTGCACTGGAAAATAATATCCCTTCTTTTGTTATCCAGGATTAGGCATTGTCATCATCCTTAATTCTTGTATCTATTAAACAGGTCTTTCTGGTGAAAACCTATACATACTATTGACTTAAATGTTTTATCTTCACTTAGATAATGTATACAATTTTTACAATCGTTGGTGTTTTTCTGATCTCTTGTTAACTGATACTGCAAATGCAGTTTCTCTGTACCAAGACACCAAGGAAAGCCCATATCTACCTCTGGTTCATGAATTAATGCTTTATGCCACAGAATGCCAAGAACCCACCAGGCTGAAATAGTATTGTTAAAGATGTACAGGACAGTATCTCCACATAGAAGGCAAAGTTTCTTCACACAGGGACACGGTCCTGTCTTCTTACTCCACCCCATACCTCATCATAACATGCAGGCTGTAGGGTGGTTGAAGGGAGTTATGAAATGGCAATGGGAGGAGGTATTTTTATTTACATGAATATTGACCAAATGTACTCTCTTGAACTAGAGATATGTATAGCCCAGTTCCATGACCCTGACAAGTATCATGACTTCATTAAAACTTCCTAGATCCTGCTCCTCCGACTCCTGTCTTCCCTGCAGAGTCCTATAACAGCCAAGGAGCCATGGTGACCCCTGGGGAGAGGTCTCCTGGTAACTGTGATAACTAATGCAGTTTACACCATACTTTCTCCCCGCAGGCCAAATCTCTCCTACATAGCAGGAAGTTCTGTTATGTGTTAGGAGGAAGTGTAGCTGACCCACTCAGGGAAGTACAAGTTTGGGGCTGGTTCAAATGGTAGTTTCGGATCCTGGGAGTCAAAGTCAGGATTGTGGACAAGCATCACTTATCTAAAAACTTGTGCTTGGAGACTATGGAGTGTCTTACGAGGTAGCAAACTCAGGGGCATGGAACCTGATAGCAGACAAGGCTGCAAAGGCTCCTCAAAAGGTATCCTCCTCTTGACTTTCTTAATAATTCCCACTCCCACCTTCATGAGTAAAGACTTGTTAAAGTGCTTAAAGAGGACTATGAAATGACAATGGAATTTAAATAAGTATTGTGTAGAGCGTGCTCTTGTGAATAAGATTTAAGACATGCATTACCAGTTTCCATCAAGTTCATTCCGATTCACGGAAACCCATGTGTGTCAGAGTAGAGCTGTGCTCCCTAGGATTTTCAATGGCTGATTTTTCAGAAGTAGATCTCCAGGTTTTTCTTCTGAGGTGCCTCTGGGTGGATTCGAACCTCCAACCTTTCCATTAGTAGCCAAGCGGGTTAACCATTTGCGCTACCCACGGTTTCCTAAGACATGCATAGTCTATCCTAAGACTGGGGCAAGAAAAAGAGCCCCGGAATAATTCTGGCTAGAACTCAAATGTGCAGCTGCAGCTGCTTTGTATTGGGTGTGACAGCCTTCAAAACAGGATAGAGTATAGGGTTGCTATGAGTCAGAATCAACTCAGTGGCAACGGGTTTGGTTTTTTTTGGTTTAGAGCCAGATGAGCAGACAGGTTTTAATATTGTGATTATAACTCCAGAGGCCTGATTTCATCCTTTTTTTGGAGGGGAGAGGTTTTAGTGTAATTATCAAATCTATCTTGCTATTTAAGAAGTAAAGGTTGTTGTTGTTGTGTGCCATCTAGTCAATTCGGACTCGTAATGACTCCATATGACCGAGCAGAACTGCCCTATAGGGTTTCCCAGGCTGTAATCTTCATGGGAGCAGAACACTAGGTCTTTTCTCCTACGGAGTCATTGGTGGGTTCCAACTACAGACCTTTGGGTTAGCAGCCAAGCTTTTAACCATTTCACCATTAGGACTCCTTAAGAAGTAAATACCAAAACCCAAACCAAACCCCCTGCCGTCAAGTTGATTCCAACTCATAACGACCCTATAGGACAGAGTAGAACTGCCCCATAGGGTTTCCAAGGAGCGGTGGGTGGATTTGAACTGCCAACCTTTTGGTTAGCAGCTGTAGCTCTTAACCAGTGTATCCCAAAGCTGATGTTTCAGCCTTGCCACTCCCTCTGAGTTGTCTACTTAGTAAGCAGAATGGGCTTGTTCTGCGCCGGCCACAGCAACGACGTTCTGCAAAGGTGGTGAAGTCGGTACACCCTTCACCTAACCTCCGTGCACCGTATCTTCTGATACTCTCTCCAGGCATCCTCGTGCTGTCGTTTGCCCTCACACGTCTTCCTATCACCAGGTCACACTCCAGGGAGCAACTTTAAATTTGGACTTTCACAGCTTTCCTCTCCAATCAAAGTTTATCTGACCAATTTTCATTTCCTTTGTGGATCTTCTTCAGAGACAAGTAATGGAGAAGACTGAAGCTCCATGTAGGAATTAAACCTACGACCTCAGTCAGACTCATTAGCACAACCTTCTGATCTACTGAGCAAAAAGGTTATATGTAAGTCTGGTGCAAACATCTTGTCCTTACAAGCATCAGCCTCCACTGCAGTAAGAGAAAATTATGCTGGTGTGTTTAAGGGCTGAAAGTAAAGGAAGGAAACCTCAGGCCAAGTAAACTGAAAAAAAAATATTATTTTTCTCTAAGGCTACACCAGTATGAAAAATCTCCTTTCAAGAAATAAATCGTGCTATTAGTACTCAATGTGCCAAAAAGTCAGCAACGGTAGTCCCTACTCCACACCTCCACAAAAGAAGGGCACGAATGCTTTATCTCAGATTGAACACTCAGCATTACTTAGAAGCTCTTCTAATCTTCCTTCCAGTTCTCCAGAGTTCAAAAATATTGAAGTTTCCAGCTCAAAAACAAATAGAGAGGGTTTCTTTTGAAGATCTTGTTGGTAGCTTTGTTTACCTAAACAGAAATTTTAAAAAAAAATCTTTATTTGATGATTAAAATATTTATGTTTTCCTAGAAACACACCTAAATGCCTCAATGGCATTTTAAAATTACTGGGATGGTAACTGTGGTTTTTGCATACAGAAACACACAACTGTCAAAACATAACCTACAACTGCCTTTGACTTTCCTGGGTGAACCCAGGAAATGTCCAGAAAGAAAATACCTGAAACAAATGGCGTAAGTCATCCGAGGTCGATGTGGTTCTTGACTTTTTCTTCAAAGCATTTGGGAGGAGGAAATTCACAAATTGAAAGCAGGCTGGCAACTGAATCCCTTCCATCAAGGAGGTGTCCTTTCTCCTTATTTAGTGAGCCTTCCACTCTTGCTACCATTTATTTTTCTGTCAGTTAAGGTTTGGTGCTAGCTTTCCAGTATTAAATTTGAGTATCAAATAAGGGAAATAACATTGGCTAGCTTTCCTCTTCAGATGGAGTTTGCTGATTTCTGATTTCATCAGCGTTCTAGAATAAGTATTGCAGGAAGATAATTCCCCAAGACAGCTGGAGTTGTTTGCATGCTTTAGGGCTATCTGTAGCATTCTCTGTGGTGCTCTCTGCCTCAAAGTCTACCCTGGAAGGCTGAGGCAGAAATGGACTCCACTGATATTTCCTCAAGGAGATTCAAGAACTCCAACCACCTGAAACCTATAAATTGTCTTATCTTCTAACATACTAGTAACTTTCTCCCATGTCTCCCACTGCCGTCCAGTCGATTCCAACTCATAGTGACCCTACAGGACAGAGTAGAACTGCCCCATAGGGTTTCCAAGGCTGTAATCTTTTTACGGAAGCAGACTGCCCCATCTTTCTCCAGCAGAGCAGCTATGGGTTTGAACCGCTGACCTTTCAGTTAGCAGTCAAGCGCTTAACCACTGGGGTCACCAGGGCTCCATAAATGTTTCTTATGCTCTGCTTTGTGAAATGCAGAAGCTTTTAGATTTTTATGGAATGTATCATTTCCTTTGTAATTTCAATTACTTTTCAGCCTCAAAAATTAGTTTTATTAAGAAATCAGAGAAAAGTCTATTTATATTTTCTTCTCTAAAGTTTTACAAATAGAAAATTTACACTTAATTTTTATCTAACCAGAACATATTTTTAATTGAGTTGGAATCGACTTGAGAGCAACGGGTTTGGTTTTGGTATATGGAGTAAAGAATTTTTTTTTTTTCACAGAGAGCATATCAATTTTTCCAGCAATGTATACTAAATAACGGTTGAACGTCGACCAATTCTTTTCGGTACAGTGACTCTGTGTGTTGCTTCCATCTTCTTTTGACGCTTCCTGCGTCATTTAATATTTTGCCCAGAGAATCCTTCAATATTGCAACTCAGGGCTTAAATTTTTTCTTCAGTTCCTTCAGCTTGAGGAATGCACAGCATGTTTTTCCCTTTTGGTTTTCCATTTCCAGGTCTTTGCACATGTCATTATAACACTTTACTTTGTCTTTTTGAGCTGCCCTTTGAAATCTTCTGTTCAATTCTTTTACTTCATCTTTTCTTCCTTTCGCTTCAGCGACTGAAGGATTCTGTGGGCAAAATATTAAACAACGCAGGAAGCATCAAAAGAAGATGGAAGGAATACACAAAGTCACTATACCAAAAAGAACTGGTTGATATTCAACCACTTCAGGAGGCAGCATATGAGCAGGAAGTGATGGTACTGAGGGAAGAAGTCCAAGCTGCACTGAAGGCACTGGTGAAAAACAAGGCTCCGGGAACTGACGGAATATCAATAAAGATATTTCAACAAACAGATGCAGCACTGAAGTACTCACTTGTCTATGCCAAGAAATTTGGAAGACAGCTACCTGGCCAACTGACTGGAAGAGATCTATATTTATGCCTATTCCCAAGAAAGGTGATCTCATCGAATGCAGAACAAATATTAAAATCACACACAAGTAAAATATTGCTGAAGATCATTCAAAAGTGGCTGCAGGAGCAGTACATTGACAGGGAACTGCCAGAAACTCAAGCCAGATTCAGAAGAGGATGTGGAACCAGGGGTATCATTGCTGATGTCAGATGGCTCATAGCTGAAAGCAGAGAATACCAGAAAGATGTTTACCTGTGTTTTATCGACTACACAAAGGCATTCGACACTGTGGATCATAACCAATTATGGATAACATTGTGAAGAATGGGAATTCCAGAACACTTAATTGTGCTCATGAAGAACCTATACATAGATCAAGAGGCAGCTGTTCGAACAGAACAAAGGGATACCGTGTGGTTTAAAGTCAGGGCATGTGTGCGTCAGGGTTGTATCCTTTCTCCATACCTATTCAAACTGTATGCTGGGCAAATAATCCGAGAAGCTGGACTATATGAAGAAGAACGGGGCATCAGGATTGGAGGAAGACTCATTAACAACCTGTGATAAGCAGATGACACAAACTTGCTTGCTGAAAGTGAAGAGGACTTGAAGCACTTACTGATGAAGATCAAAGACCACAGCTTTCAGTATGGATTACAACTCAACATAACGAAAACAAAAATCCTCACAACTGGACCAAGAAGCAACATCATGATAAACGGGGAAAAGACTGAAGTTGTCAAGGATTTCATTTTGCTTGGATCCACAATCAACACCCACGGAAGCAGCAGTCAAGAAATCAAAAGATGCACTGCACTGGGCAAATCTGCTGCAAAAGACCTCTTTAAAGTGTTAAAAAGCACCTGAAAAAAAAAAAATCACCCTGAAGATTAGTGAGCCTGACCCAAGCTATGGTTTTTAAATTGCCTCATATGCATGTGGAAGCTGGACAATGAATAAGGAAGACCGAAGAATTGACACCTTTGAATTTTGGTGTTGGCGAAGAATATTGACTATACCATGGACTGCCAAAAGAACGAACAAATTTGTCTTGGAAGAAGTACGACCAGAAAGTTCCTTACAAGCAAGGATGGCAAGACTACGTCTCACATACTTTGGACATGTTGTCAGGAGAGATCAGTCCAAGGAGAAGGACATCATGCTTCGTAAAGTAGAGGGTCAGTGAAAAAGAGGAAGACCCTCAACAAGATGGATTGACACAGTGGTTGCAACAATGGGCTTAAGCATTAACAACTGTGAGGATGGCGCAGGACCAGGCTGTGTTTCATTCTATTGTACATAGGGTCGCTATGAGTCGGAACCGACTCGACAGCACCTAACAACAACATACTAAATAAATAACTCTTCCTTTACCCAGTGGTTTGTAATGTTACTTTCATTAAATATTCAATGTATTAAGTGTTAACTCAATGTATTACTTAATGTATTGAATATTAACTCAATATATTAAATTTAGGGCATGTTTTATATTATTTCTCTGTTATATTAAAGTATCTAATTATTAAGTGCTAGTACCACAATCTTTTAATTACTCTAGCTTCTTTTAACAGTAAACCCATCCAAAAACCAAACCTGTTGCCATCTAGTCGATTCCAACTCATAGCAACCCTATAAGACAGAGTAGAATTGCCCCACATGGTTTCCAAGGAGCAGCTGGTGGATTCAAACTCCAACCTTTTGGTTAGCAGCCGAGCTCTTAACCATGTGCTGCCAGGGCTCCTTTAACAGTAAAAACCTGTTGCCATTGAGTTCATTCCGACTCCTAGCGAACAGTAAAAGCCCCTATAAATGTTCTTCTTTTTGAAATCTCATAGTACTCGTGATGGTTAAGGTTGTGTGTCAACTTGGCTGGGCCATCATGATGGTCACTGGTTTGGCAGACCTATGATGTGATCACTTCCATGATAGGATCCGCTGTGAGCAGCCAATCAGTTGAAAGGGAGTTTCCTTGGGGGTGTGGTCTGCATCAAAAATAAGTGGACATTCTGGCAAGGCTCATGGCTTTTGCTCGCTCTGGATCCTGCAGCTGGCTGCTGTTCATCTGACACCTGGTTCTTGGGACTTGGGCTAGCCCAGCTTACCTGCAGTCTTGCCTGCCAGTCTTAGGATTCATCGATCTTCACAGCCTATGAGCAGCCCTGCTCTCTGACCTGCTGATCTTGGGTTCACCAGCCCGTGTGGCTATGTGAATCAGGAGAAGCCTCTATCCTGACCCACAACTTGGGACGTTGCAGCCTCTGCAACCGTGTGAGCCATTTCCTTGATATAAGTCTCTCTATATACATATATTTATACTCTTTACAGGTTTTGCTTCTCTAGAGAACCCAGCCTAAGACAGTACTCTTACCAATTTCCTCCTGCAGATGAATGGTTAAATACTTTTTGAAAGTCACAAACTCCAGATGGCATTTTTGTTTGAAACTGTATTGACGCATTATACCAAAAACCCAAACCAAACCTGTTGCCATCAAGCCAATTCCAACTTATAGCAACCTTATAGGACAGAGTAGAACTGCCCCATAGGGTTTTCAATGAGCAGCTGGTGGATTTGAACTGCCAACCCTTTGGTTAGCAGTTGAGCTCTTAACTACTGCACCACCAGGGCCCCTGATGCATTATAGATCTCTCATATTTACATACTATTTTATTCCTAAGAGTTTTGCTCTTATGAATAAAATCCCCATGACACATTAAATCTACCCATAAACACATTATTTGTAACTGTTTAGTACCAATATATAAAAGACCTATTGATTTTTGCATATTTATCTTGGTTCCAGCTCTTTTAAGGAACTCTCTTAATAAGTATGCTTTTAAAATTTTTATTTCATTATATTTTAAATGTAAATAAAATAATGTAAATATTTAAATGAAAAGACAATACAGTGTAGAGATGCTTTGGAATGTGACAAGCTTAGTCAAAGGTTATTTACTAGATGTATGCACTCTCCAAGCTTCATTCTTATAATACTTACCTCATAGAAATATCTGTAGATTAAAAGAATAACAACAAAAGAATTCAACACCAGTAACTAAGTATTCGCACTTAGTTAATACTAAGTAAATATTATTGCTGGAAAATAATTATAAATTTTTCCCTTTTTCTTGATACTTAAATCTATCATTTCTTTTATATTTTACAGCATTGTTAGAATAGCTTACATAAATAAAATTAAATTTCTCCTTTTTTGCAGTAACTTCATCACATTTAAATGGCTGGATGGATTAGCAACACCTTAAAGATTTGGGGGAATGCAATCACTTAAAATATACAAACAATTGCCATTGAGTCAAATCAGACATGTGGCGACCCCATGTGTGTCAGAGTAGAACCGCACCTCACAGGATTTTGAATGGCTGATTTTTTGGAATTAGACTGTCAAGCCTTTCTTCTGAGGCACCTTTGAGAGGACTCGAACCTCCAACACCTTTCAGTTAGCAGCTGAGTGTGTTAACCATTTGCACCACCCAGGGGCTCCAACATAGAATACAAGTGGTGTGATATATATAAAATTCACTTTGGCATAGATGCAGAGATTCATAGTCTGCTCCAGAGTTTCTGTGGAGGTTGTATATGGTTGGATGACATGCAACTCTCCACAGCTATGCTAAGGTACTCATTGCACATAGTTATTTTAATTATGTTGGTCATTGATATTGGTAAGATGTTCCTTACTAGGTTAAGAAAGTATTTCTCTTTTCCTAGTTTTTTGTTTGCTTAGTTATGTGTTTTAAATGTTGCCAAATGTCATTTTATTATATACCTATTTAGATTATCATATTGTCAATCAACATATTTATCTGATTCATTATATTAATACTTAATGTTAGATTACACTTTTATTCTTGATACACATCCCAAATGATTGTAGTGTACTTGTCATTTAACATACTGTTGAACTGCATTTGCCAGTATTTTATTTTTACATTATCTTCACTATGAAACCATTCTACAATTTTATTATTGTGCTAAAATTTTCAAGTTTTTGTATTAGGATTATGGAAGTGTTATAAAATAAAATTCAGTAACTATATTTTTCTGTCTTCTATAACAGTTTACATGAGTATCATGTATTTCTCAGAAATTAAAAAAAAAAAAGAAATCCTTAGCCTCACAGCTGTTTGAGAAGGTAATATTTTCATAATTAAAAACAACATTTCATGAATATTAATTTGGACAATTTTTAAAATTTGTTTGAACTACTTTTTAGTGATTTACATTTTCCTATGTTAGTGTACATTTCATAGAATGCAATTAATTACCACACAGCTTTAAACAGTACTTTTATCAAAAAATAAGAGAAAAAAGAACATAAGATAGTAAATATCCTTAATTTCCAAGTCTATTTCGTTCACCATATTTCAACCATATCTTAGCACTGTGTTTCCAACAGTGTATGCAGGTAATAAACATTAGTAAAGGAATGAAGAATTCCGATATCAATGAGTTTGCATGAGTTCAAAATAGAAAATACGGAAGAATACCACATTCGAGAAATTTCTCTGAGGTGTCTCACTGCAGGACTTAATGGAAATTAACCTGCAAAAGTGTTGGGGGAGGACCCCCACAGGGAGAGGGTGTCTCAGAACTTACTGTGAAGCAACCTAAGGGGCTGCTGTGCTGGGGATGCCTTCCAAAGCATGTGCCCTGGTAACAGCATTGCACTGAAAAGCTGCCTAACAGGGCGCCAGTGGAAGTCAATCATAGGGATGCTACCCCATCTGTGAAGGTACTACAGGGGAGTAGCAGAGAATGCAACAACTCCAGTAAGCCTGATTCTCTGAAACTTGCAAACTGATAAAATCATTAATTCCCATTTATACCGTAGACCTATACAAACAAAAATTCTCAGCTTCTGAATTTCTCAAATCAAAATTAAGAAACAGGTTGCAGACAGAACCAGATCTAAACCCTCAGCTTTTTACTCTAAGATTAAACTGTACTGACTTAGTTGCAACAAAATGTCATGTGGTCATATTAAATTAATGTTGCCGGCTTTAATTTTATTGCTTTTTATTTTGTTTGCAATGAATCTAGATTTCTTTGGTTTTATAGGTACACAGGGGTTTTATCATAGTGAATGTATTCCAAGTATTATGTTTGAACATATTTAAGTAACAATGTACTAAAAATAATTGATGTCAGGTCAACACTCCAGTCCAGGAGAATACATATTCTTTTAAAAAAAGTGCATTATATTTAGAAACTAAAACAAAGCAAATATTCTAGTTGTCTAAGTGTAGTTTGTGTACTGTGTTTTTATTGTTTACTCTTCACCTTAAACAAAGTTTGTCAGCTTTTCTGAGGTTTCTTAACATTCATATTAGTGTTCTCAAACTTGGCTACAAATTGGAATCATTTAAGGGATTTTAAAATAAAAATGTAAAACTTTCTAGCCAGACTGATCAAGAAAAAATGAAAGAAGACTCAAATTACTAACAGCAGAAATTCAAAGAGGAAGAGTCAGTATGGACTCTAGAGATATGAAAAGGACAAGAGAGTGCTAAGAACTATTTGATGCCTATATATTTAACAGTTTAGATGAAATGGACAAATTCTTCGAAAGACACAAACTATGAAAGCTCCATCAGGAAAAAAAATAGAAAACCTAAACAGCCCTATACCTATTAAAGAAATTGAATTCTAGGAAAAAAATCTTCCCACCTTAAATATGTGCAGTATATTGTTCATCAATTATAATACAATACACAAACAAAAAATAAAATCTCTACAAAGAAAACTGCAGGCCCATATGGCTTCCCTGATGCGTTCTACCACCAAACATTTAAGGAAGACAAAAACAATACCCAATGCTATACAAACTCTTCCAGAAAATAGCAGAGAAGGGAAGACTCCCCAACTCATTTTTTGAGGCCAATACTACCTGATACCAAAATCAAAGACTTTACAAGAAAAGAAACTATAGACCAATATCCCTCATTAATAGAGACAAAAACCACCTCAACAAAGTATCAACAAATTGAAATATATCATGAACAAGTGGTGTTTATTCCAGGAATTCAGAGTCATTTCAACTTTCAAAAATAATTCAATGACGGGGTGAGGGACATGTGGGAACTCTCTGTACTTCTGCCTAATTTTTTTCTAAACCTAAAACTGCTCTAAAAAGTAAAGCCTATTAGAAAAATTGACCAATGTAATTCTCCATATCAACAGCCTGAAAAAGAACATAATACAATCACTCCTTAGATGCAAAAAAAAAAAAAAATTGACAAAATTCAATACCCATTCATGGTTTAAAAAGAAAAAAACAAAAAACCCAGCAAACAAGATGGGAACTTTCTCATCCTGATAAAGGATGTCTACAAAAAAACCTGCCACTAACGTCACGAGAATGGACATGTTTCCTCCTCGGATCAGAAACAAGGCAAGAACGTCCATTCTCACCACCTATATTCAACATTATACTAGATGTGCTAGCCACTGAAATAAGAAAGTTTAAATAAATAAATAAAAGGCATGTAAATTGAAAAGGAAAAATAAAATGAAATTTTGATTGTCTTCATAGGGAATTCCAAATATCTACAAAAGACACTTGACTTTGAATTTGGGAAGTTCACAGAATACAAGGTCAATATATAGAATCAACTGTATATCTATATTTCAGCAATAAGCAATTGTGACATGATCCAACTTATTTTTTTTAATTGCTCTGGTTAAGTGTGAATCATGGTAGGTGAAGGGATGATCAAAGGAAGATTGTTTAGAGAACTTCAGTGTTCAGACACTGATCAGTTGGCCTAGACTGATGGTGAGGTAGAGAGAAGTTCATTGATTCCAGAAATGTTTTAGGAAGTAAAATCGATAGGACTTGGTGATGGATTACATCAAAGAAAACAAAGGTGTTTAGGATCACTAGTTTTTCTGGATTGTCCAAATGGATGGACAATGGCAGAATTCAGCGAGAAAGGGAACACTAGAAAAGAACAACGTTTGGAACAAAGATAACGCGTTAAGATTTAGACATAATCAGCTCCGAACACCTTTGAGACTCTAAGGAAAGAGCTTAAAGTACACTATAGTGAGTCATCCACACATACTTAGTAACTGTTATGTTGTTGTTAGGTGCCATGGAGTCACTTCCGACTCACAGGGACCCTGAGCACAACAGAACAAAAGACAACCTGGTCCTGCACCATCCCCATAATTGTTGTTATGCTTCAGCCCATTCTTGCAGCCACTGTGTCAATCCATCCTGTTGAGGGTTGTTATGGATTGAATTGTGTCCTCCCTAAAATGTGTATCAAGTTGGCTAGGCCATGATTGCCAGCATTGTGTGATTGTCCACCATTTTGTCATCTGATGTGATTTTCCTATGTGTTCTAAATTCTACCTCTATGATGGTAATGAGGTGGGATTAGCAACAGTTATGTTAATGAGGCAGGACTCAATCTACAAGATTAGGTTGTGTCTGAAGTCAATCTCTTCTGAGACACAAAAGACAGAAGCGAGCAGAAGACACAGGTACCTCATACCACCAGGAAACTAGCGCCAGGAGAATAGCACATCCTCTAGACCAGGGGTCCCTGTGCTGAGAAAATCCTAGACTAGGGGAAGATTGATGACAAGGACCTTCATCCAGAACTGACAGAGAGAAAAAGCTTTCCCCTGGACTTCTAGCCTACTAGACTGTGAGAGAATAAACTTCTGTTTGTTGAACCCATTCATTTGTGTATTCCTGTTACAGAAGCCCTTGATAACTAAGACAAGGGTCTTCCTCTTTTTTGCTGACCCTCTACTTTACGAAGCAGCATGTCCTTCTCCAGGGACTGAGCCCTCCTGATAACATGTCCAAAGTATGTGAGATGAAGTCTCAATATTCTCGCTTCTAAGGAGCATTCTGGCTGTACTTCTTCCAAAACAGATTTGTTCATTTTTTTGAAAGTCCATGGTATATTCAAAATTCTTCACCAATACCATGATTGAAAGGTGTCAATTCTTCCGTCTTTCTTATTCATTGCCCAGCTTTCCCATGCATATGAGGTGATAGAAAATACCATGGCGCGGGTCAGGTGCACTTTAATCTTCAAGGTGACATCTTTGCTTTTTAACACTTTTAAAAGATCTTTTGCAGCTGATTTGCGCAATGCAATGTGTGGTTTGATTTCTTGACTGCTGCTTCCATGGGTGTTGATTGAGGATTCAAGTAAAATGAAATCTTTGACAACTTCAATCTTTTCTCCATTTACCATGATGTTGCTATTGGTCCAGCTGTAAGGATTTTGTTTTCTTTATGTTAAGGTGTAATTCATACTGAAGAGTGTAGTCTTTGATCTTTATCAGAAAGTACTTCAACTCTTCTTCACTTTCAGCAAGCAAGGTTATTTCATCTGCATATCACAGGTTGCTAATACCGTTAAAATCACCTAGGTAGATTGGTGAGTAGCATCTGGGGTCTTAAAAGCCTGTGAGCAGCCATCTAAGATACTCCACTGGTCTCACTCCTTCAGAAGCAAGGGAGAATGAAGAGAACAGGACACAAGGAAAAGATTAGTCAAAAGGACTAATGGACCACAGCTACCAAGGCGTCCACCAGACTGAGTCCAGTAAAGCTAGATGGTGCCTGACTACCACCACCAACTGCTCTGACCAGGATCACAACAGACAGTCCTGGGGAGAGCTGGATAAGGATGTAGGACAAAATTCTAACACAAAAAAAAGATCAGATTTACTGGCCTGACAGAGACTAGAGAAATCCCGAGAGTATGGCCCCCGGACACCCTTTTAGCCCAGTGGTGAAGTCACTCCCGAGGTTCACCGTTCAGCCAGGGATTGGACCCCCCCATAAAACAAAACAGGACTAATGAGGCACAGCAGTCCAGGGACAAGGACTAGAAGCCAGGAGGGGACAGGAAAGCTGGTGATAGGGAACCCAAGGTTGAGAAAGGACAGTGTTGATATGTCGTGGAGTTGTTAACCATTGTCACAGGGCAATATTGTACT
>NW_004444012.1:7014684-7022713 GCF_000243295.1 Trichechus manatus latirostris | reverse complement strand
GGCCGTGCCTGTGCTGCTTGGTGGTGTGATGCCAAGCACACAGTGCAGGTAGGCAGGATGCAGCAGGGAGATTGTTATGTGTGGAGCTAAGATGGATATGGGAGAGAGGAGAGAGGAAGAGGAGCCAAAAACATACAAACAAAAAAGAATGCTAGGGGAGCTTACCATTGGAGTGGAGAGGCGAGAGACTATGAAATGGAGAAAAACAGAAAGGGGAAGAGGAAGAAAAGAAAATAATGAATAAATGAAAATCAGAAAGGTTAAAGAACTGGAAAGTTCCCAGGGATCCCACCAGTGCATCTATGAGGTCTGGGGAAGTCGCTCTCAGGTGTTGCAGTACAGCCTGGCTAGAAGGCGTAGAGGGATAGAATGCCAGGTATTCAGAGAACAGAAAGAGAAGGAAATATAGAGAGATGAGAAACTGAGTAATGAAGAAAGACAAAGAGGGAAAAGAAAACAGAGCAAATTAAAAAAAAAAAAAGAACAAGAAAAGCCCCCCAAAAAACGGAAAAAAAACATAACAAGAAAAGAAATGCCCTCAGGGATCCCTCTGCATGTCTGTGCAAGCCGAGAGGGTAGTCTCCTTGCCACGCAGCACTACCTGGCCAGAAAGGGCTCCCAACTCAAGAAAAGGAAAAGAAAACAAACAAACAATTCAAAACGAACGAACAAAAGTTCCGGGATCCCACCAGCGTGGCAGCCCAGACCGGGAAGCAGCTCCACACTTGAACGGAGCTCCACAGCCCCTCAGGAAGAAGCAAAGATGGCGCACAGAGCCAGGTATTTGAGCGAAAGGAGGTGGAGGTGGTGAGAGGTAAGGAAGAAGTCAAAAGAAGCACGAAAAAAAGCAACACCAGCAGCCAACAAATGGCACTCAGAGAGCCAGCTAGTGCGGGCTGGTGGAATCTAAGCAGCTGGTGTTTCTCGGACAAGAGACTGTGTCCACAGGAAGCAGAGGGGGCCAAGTGTGGGTGAAGAAGGTTATGGAGTGGGAAAGCGTATATCACAAATTACCGGAGCTCTGCAGCCCCTCAAGAAGAAGCGAAGATGGCGCACGGAGCCAGGTATTTGAGTGAAAGGAGGGTGAGGTGGTGAGGGGTAAGGAAGAAATCAAAAGAAACAGAAAAAAGCAACACCAGCAGCCAACAAATGGCACTCAGAGAGCCAGCCCATTCTGGTGTGCTGAATCCAAGCAGCTGGTATTTCCCGGACAAGAGATTGTGGCCACAGGAAGCAGAAGAGGCCGATTGGGGGTGAAGAAGGGTGGGGGGTGGGAAAGCATATATCGCAAATTACCAGTTGTTTTGTCTTCCACTGGAAGCTCCATGAATCTGCTTTCTCATACCCCGTTTGCTGGTCTCTGATAGGAGTCCAAGATGGCGGATCCGTGCTGCTTTAGCTGATAGGGGACCTCTGCATGAGTCTCTCCTCACTCTCCATTCTCTGTCAGTTTTCTCACTCCATTTGGTGCCTGGCTGAGTTCTTTATCTCTTCATCTGATGTTTTAGGGTTTCAGGATTGTTGTTTTCTCTGGCTTAGTTTTTCAGATCTTTGCTGTGGAGGGATGGCGTGGTGCTTCTGCCTAGAGTGCCATTTTGCTGGAAGTCTGACAATTTTTAATTTTCTTTAAGGTCTTTACTTTTTGTCCTAAACTCTACTTTGTCGGATTAATTTTACTAGCACTGCTTTATTTTTTCCAATTGTCATTAATTTACAAATTCTAAATATCCCCTTAAATTTTTTCTTTTGTATTCTATTTTGTGGCTTTAACTGTAACTATATAAAATATTTAGAACAGACCAAGGAATGAGTTAGTAGGGAAAATAAAAGCTCTTGTTTTGATAAACAGATAAATATAATATAGAAAAGATATTAATCTTGTTAGTGATTATCTCTGGGTGGATGAATTTCAAATACTTTTTATACTTCTCTTTAGAAATTAAATATTTGAAGATGAGAATATATTACTTTTATAATTTAAAATATGTTGTAGAGTATTAACATAATTGAAAACAAGGAGATATCATTTTCCACCTATCTTATTTTTGTGTTTGTTGACCATTTGTTTCCTCTGTTTGAGAAGCCTGCTCCAATATTTTTCCCTTTTTCTATTGGAATTTTGGCCTTTTTAAAACTTATTTGTAGGCATTCTCTATATATTATTTTTTTATACAGATTTTTATATCTTTTCTATTATACACGTTGTTCATATTTTCTCCCAATTTGTCCATTTAATTTTATTCATGCCATTAGCCATATAGAAGTTTTTAATTTTTTTTATAAATCATAATTCCATTATCACTTTGATGTGTTTCCTTCCACTTTTTTTTTTAATTTTATTTATTTTGTTGTTGTTGAGAATATACACAGCAAAATGTACACCAATTCAACTGTTTGTATGTATACCATTTAGTGACACTGATTACATTCTTCGAGCTGTGCAACCATTCTCACTCTCCTTTTCTGAGTTATTCCTCCCCCATTAACATAAACTCACTGCCTCCTAAAGTTCCTATCTAATCTTTCAGGTTTCTGTTGTTAATCTGACCCTACATGGGTAGTTCTTAAAAGAGCACGTTATGGATTGAACTGTGACTCCCCAAAATATGTGCTGTAAATCCTAACCTCTATCCTTGTGGTTATAATCCCATTTGGGAATTGGCAGTCTTTGTTACGTTAATGAGACAGCATTAGTGTAGTGTGTGTCTTGAGTCAATCTCTTACAAAATCTAAAAAGAGCAGATTAGGACAAGCTATCAAGCAGAGATGGGGGAAAACTGATGCTAAGCGACATGGAGATCTCCAAGGAACACCAGACCCACAGATGTTAAAAGGAGACAAGGAACTTCCCCCAGAGCCCACAGAGACAGAAAATCTTCCCCTAGAGTTTGTGCCCTAAATTAGAACTTCTACCCTCCTAAACTGTGAGAAAATACATTTCTATTTGTTAAAGCCATCCACTTGTGGTTATTTCTGTTATAGCAGCACTAGATAACTGAGACAGAGTTTGGTACCAGAAGAGTAGGGTGCTGCTCTAACAGATACCTAAAATGTAGAAGCAGTTTTAGAATTGGGTAATGGGTGGAAGTTGGAATAGTTTTAAGGTGCCTAATAGTAAAAGCCTAGATTGCCTTGAAGAGACTGTTGGTAGAATTATGAAGTCAAAGGCGATTGTGGTTAGAGCTCAGAAGGAAGTGAGGAGAGCTACAGAGAAAGTCTCTATAATTTTAGACAATACATATGGCACCAGCAACAGAATGTTGCTAGAAATGTGGACGTTAAATGTGCTTTTGGTGAGGCTTTAAAAAAAAATGATGAACGTGATTGGACAATGGAGGAAGGGTGATTCTTTTTATGCAGTGGCAAAGAACTTGTTCAATTATGTTCAAATGTTAGGTGGAAGGCAGAAATTGTAACTGATGAACTTGGATATCTGACTGATGAGATTTCTAAGCAAGATCTTTAAGGAGCTGTGAGGTTTCTTCTTGCCACTTATAGTAAAATGTGAGAGGAAAGAGATGGACTTAAAAATAAACTATGAAAACTGACAATAGAACTTAAAGATTTGGAAAATTTTGTTGTACAAACTAAGGAAACGTG
Organism: Trichechus manatus latirostris; assembly: GCF_000243295.1. Taxonomy (NCBI): domain Eukaryota; kingdom Metazoa; phylum Chordata; class Mammalia; order Sirenia; family Trichechidae; genus Trichechus; species Trichechus manatus. Next base: position 7,019,113 of record NW_004444012.1, on the reverse strand, counting down.
TCTGCTGTGGATTAATTACTTTTGTGTGCATCCTTTCTAGCCATGGTCTTGTAAATCCCACCCAGGTGACTGTGTGATAGGGTAATTATGGCCTACCAAGGGTATTGGTCAGTTTTTCCTTAAAAGAGAGCCAATTCTAGAGCAAAGAGGAGAGCCTACCACCACCAAAGGAGACACCCACAGCAGAGATCAGCAGCAGAGACCCACAGGAGACAGCACAGTGGGCTTCCTGGCCCACAGAGCAAGAAAGCTGAGTGCCTTTGGGAAGAGACTGAGGGCCAGGGATAAGTCTATGCCTGACCCACTAATCTGGGACTTGCCAGCCTCCACAACCGCATAGCCATTTCCTTTATACGGTTCATGAGTTCTGTGAGATGTTGCAGGGAATTAGGGAACCCAAAGACAGGAGGGAGAGTACTGAAGCAACAGGGAGTAGTTGATGTAAGAGATGATGGAGTGGTACAGCAGCTTGGAAAACTTAGACATTTGGAACACCTTTAACTTCTGCCTCATAGGAACTAGCTTTGTGCTGATCTTTATAAAAGAAATTATTCATTTAGTGTCCTAGAGTGTTCACCAAGGACATGGCTACACAATCATTTGTTAAAGAGATTAAGCCTGTGACTAATGGATCTAACCAACTACCACAGCAGAAAACCCATCATCTTAGACTGAAAAGGACAGAGAAAGAATGAAAGAAAAGAACACTGTCTGCCTCTTGGAATTCTACAGGCAGGAAGCAGGACAAAGGAGGTACGTCTTTTGTCCTCCAAGGAAAGAAAAAGAACACCACTGGAGCATCTTGGAGAGCAGCAGAACTTTTGGAAAGAGCATGGGAAGCAGGGCCTTCTCGGGTTCAAAGGGTGGGGCCACGATCTCTTGGATCTGGAAGGGTGGGGCCACAGCCTCCTAGGTTTCAAAGAGTCTGATCTTCGCCAGCTCGGTTCTGGAATGTGGGGATGGGGCCTGGGGCTGCCACTGAAAGCTGAGGGGATGGGGCTGCCTTGGCCAAGGAGCAGAAGAATGGGGACTGTTGGGCCCGAAGGGGTGGGGTCACCACTCAGATGGACTAGGACAATGGGGCTGCCCAAAGCCAAGGGAGCAGAGTTGCCATCACAGTGGGCCTGGAAGGTGGAGCTGAAGCCCAGGGCCAAGGGGCTTCCACCAAGAATCCAGAGATCCTGGCTAACACCCAGAGTCTGTAGTGCAGGGCCATTGCCTAGTAGGTCTCAGAGAACAGAAGATTATTTTCAAGCCTTTAGAGCTAATGTAAATTGTTCTGCTGGGTCTGGGACTTTCTTGGTGTTTGTTACCCATTCTTTCCCTCCAATGTCTTCCGTTTGTAAAGGAAATGTCTACTTTGTGCCTGTTCCACCATTGTACTTTGGAAACAGGTAACTTGTAGTCTAGATTTCATAAGTTCACACAGATGAAAAGGAATTTTGCCTTTTCAAGATGGAATAGGCCTAAAGTCTCACCCATATTTGATTTAGATAATTCAGAAGACGAGATTTTAGGCATGGAGATGATATAAGAATTTTGGGATGATGTGCTGGGGTGAATGTAGTTTTGCATGTGGCAAGGACATGAATTTTTTGGGGGGTCAGAGGGTGGAATTTTATGGGTTGAACTCTGTCCCCCAAAAACGTGTGTTGTAAATCCTAAACTCTATGCCTGTGGTTATAATCCCTTTTGGGAATGGATTGTTTTTGTTATGTTAATGAGACAAGATTAGCATGAAGTGTGTCTTGAGTCAATCTATTACAAGATACAAAAAGAGTAGATTAGGACAAGCAAGCAAGCAGAGATGGGGGAAGACTGATTAAAGGAGACAAGGACCTTCCCCTAGAGCTGACAGAGACAGAAAGCCTTCCCCTAGACCTGAATTCGAATTTCTAGTCTCCTAAACTGAAAGAATAAATTTCTATTTGTTAAAGCCATCCACTTGTGGTATTTCTGTTATAGCAGCACTAGATAACTAACACAGAGCATAATGCTCAAGGCAGATGTTTTTTACTAGTTAAGCTCAACTATGGTTTTAGGAAGACTTCAGGTGATGTTTTTGGTTTAATGTTTAAAGGTTATCTCAGGGCAATAGTTTCAGGAGTTCATCCAAACTTTATGGCTCCAGGGAGTCTGGAGTCCATGACAATTTGAAATTCTGTTCTACATTTCCCCTCTTTTGATCTGGCTCTTTTATAGAATCTTTGATCAAAATGTTCAGTAATGGTAGCTGGGCACCATTCAGTTCTTCTGGTCTCATGGCAAAGGAGGCAGTTGTTCATGGAGGCAATAAGCCACACATTCCATATCCTCCTCTTATTCTTGATGTTCCTTTTTCCTCTGTTGTTCCTAGAAACCAACTGTTATGCCTTGGATGGCTTTTAAGATCCCAGACACTGCACAATGAACTAGGAGGTAGGATAAAAGCACTAAACCTGTTATTAGGCCAATTAACTTGGATGTTCCATGAAAACATGACCCTAAACCTCCAAACCAATAAACCATATCCCATGAGGTAAGCAGCTCCTCTTTTTTGTCATTGTTTTAAATACATCTATCACACAACTTCTGCCAATTCAGCTTTTTACAGGTGTACAACTTATTGACAGAAATTACGATAATCAGCTGTGCAATCCTACCCTTAATCAATGCAATATTTCCATCACGGTTAACCCCCTTCTTCCCCCTCCCTCTCACCCTGGTAACCACTAATAAACATTGTTCTCTATACATTAAATCTGTCAGTCTCTTCCTATGTGTCCTATTGGTTTTATAGCAAAAGTTATTTTAACAGTGATACCATATGATCCAGCAATCCCACTCCTAGGAATATATCCTAGAGAAATAAGAGCCATCACACAAATAGACATATGCACACCCATGTTCATTGCAGCGTTGTTCACAATAGCAAAAAGATGGAAACAACCCAGATGCCCATCAACAGATGAATGGATAAATAACCTATGGTACATACACACAATGGAGTTCTACACAACGATAAAGAACAACGATGAATCTGTGAAGCATCTCATAACATGGATGAAACTGGAGGACATTACGCTGAGTGAAATGAGTCAATCACAAAAGGACAAATACTGTATGAGACCATTACTGTAAAAACTCATGAAAAGGCTTACACACAAAAAGAAAACAATCTTTGTTGGTTATGAGGGATGGGAGGGGTGGGGGGAGAAATACTAAATAGACAATAGGTAAGTGGTAACTTTGGTGAAGGGTAAGACAGTACGCTATACTGGGGAAGCCAGCACAACTTGTACAACGCAAGGTCACGGAAGCTCCATAGACACATTCAAACTCCCTCAAGGACTGAATTGCTAGGCAGAGGGCTGTGGGGACCATGGTCTCAGGAAACATCTAGCTCAACTGGCATAGCACAGTTTATAAAGAAAATGCTCTACATTCTACCTTGGTGAGTAGTGTCTGGGGTCTTAAAAGCCTCTGAGCAGCCATCTAAGATACTCTACTAGTCTCACCCCTTTGGGAGCAAGGAGAATGAAGAAAACAAGATACAAGGGAAAGATTAGTCCAAAGGACTAATGGACCACAGCTACCACAGCCTCCACCAGACTGAGTCCAGTACAGCTAGATGGTGCTCGGCTACCACCACTGACTTCTCTGACAAGGATCACAACACAGGGTCCCAGACAGAGCTGGAGAAAAATGTAGAAAAAAATTCTAACTCATAAAAAGAGACCAGACTTACTGGCCTGACAGAGACTGGAGAAACCCCAAGACACCCGGACACCTTTTAGTTCAGTAATGAAGTCACTACCAAGGTTTACCTTTCAGCCAAAGATTAGACAGCCCCATAACACAAAACGAGACTAATGGGGCACAACAGTCCCAGGACAAAGACTAGAAGGCCGGAGGGGACAGGAAAGCTGGTAATAGGGAACCCAGGTTGAGAAGGGACAGTGTTGACATGTCTTGGGGTTGTTAACCATTGTCATAAAACAATATGTGTACTGTTTAATGAGAAATTAATTGTTCTGTAAACCTTTATCTAAAGTACAATTAAAAAAAAAGAAAATGCCAGATTCTTGTTAAAAGAACCTCTAAAAAAATATAAGAAAACATAAACCCAGGATCAAGGAGAGACATGAAAGAAAAAAATTATAAGTATACAAATGTGTTTATAAATTTAACTAAATGATGGCTATAAAAATTTTAAAAAAAAATTTAACAGTGAAAAATACCCAGCATCAGAAACTGGTTACATAAATTGTAATACATCCACCTGATTGAAAATCAAACAACAAATAAGAATTTTTTTTTTTTTAATATTTTATTGTACTTCAGGTGAAGGCTTACAGAGCAGATAGTTTCTCATGTAACAGTAACACACATGCTGTTTTATGACATTGGTTAACAACCCCACAACATTTTAACCCTCTAAATTCTCAAC
>NW_004444012.1:6981730-7014584 GCF_000243295.1 Trichechus manatus latirostris | reverse complement strand
ACAGTTACTACAAATGTTGCCCTATGACAATGGTTAACAATCTCACAACACATCAACGATATCCTTACTCTACTTTGTGTTCCCTATCATCAGCAAATAAGAATTATTTGATTACATTAAAAATGTTTATCATTTCTTTAGTTAACAGAGTAATTGCAAACATGATTCCATCTTTTTACTATATATACATAGGAAACAAAGTCTGTCTGTGGTGTATTTATGGATCACACTATTTTCTTATGTGTGCTTTTCTGCATTTTCCAGGTTTTTCTCTGAAACATGCATAAAAATGATTTTTATATGAGAAAAAAATCTATAAAATTTAATTTAAATTTTATACAATTTAAATCTCATACAATATATTTAAATAAAAGCAAGAACATATATAAAAGTGCTTATAAATGAAATGGTAGGTAAGATTAAGGTACTGAATTGATAAAAGGAGATTAAGGGAAAGAGACTAATACAAGATGTTTCTAAGGTTTTTTAATGTGAAAGTCTATAAAACTGGCAGTACCCTCACTTGGCATGGAAGAAGGCAGTATGAAGAAAAATTGAAGAGTTCCATTTTAGAAGCATTGAGTTTCTGTTGATAGTGTACCGTCCAGGTGCAAATTATTTGGAAATTTAGAACTGAAATTTCAAGGCTAGATATACAGACATGGAAAGTCATCTGAAAAAAAGTGAAACCTGAAAATCTTGAGACTAGTTAATTCCACACGCTGCTATATCAACAGAAGAAATAAGAAGCGTAATAAAGAAATAAACACATTCACAAGACAGAAAGGGCACCTAAAGGAGACAGCGCAGGAGAAATCAGAACTGAAGAAGGAGAACCCAGAAGAGCAGGCCTGAATTATTCATCTGTGTGTGGTGTAGAAGACAGGGAGAAGTTTTCAAGGAGGAGGGAGAGAGCATTTGCTGCAGAGATCAAGAAGGTGATTCTACTTCTGCTCTCATACTTGTGAGTGAGAATAAACATGCCACAGTGCCCCTATCATCTTTCACCCTAAGGGTCCCCGACCTACACTTTTGGTTCTTCTCCCCACTCTAATTCCTAGAACCAATGCATCATCCAAATCAAGAACAACAGAGGAGCATCTGAAGAAGGCGATCAGGAGAGTTAGGTAATTAGGTGGTGCTGGGGCCAACAAGTTAGGCTGCTAACCAAAAGTCAGCAGTTCGAATCCACCAGGTCCTTCTTGGAAACTCTGTGGGGCAGTTCTACTATGTCTTACAGGGTTGCATTGAGTTGGAATCGACTTGACGGCAATAGGTTTGGTTTGGTTTGGTTTGGTTTGGGGGCCAGTAAAGTTCTATGTTGAGAGAGGGGAAGGGACAACACTTTCTCTTGTCTTTTGGAAACCTAACAGAAGGAACAAGAATTCCCAACTACCCTGGCCTGATTTTGTAGAGGAAAGGACTGATAAGGAGGAGAAAGTTGCCTAAGGAACAGCGGAGACAGACTGAACTGTCCATTACTTAGGAGGGTTTGAGAGACAGGATGCTCTTGTGCTTTGGAGAATCTATGCCAAGGCATTTGAAAGTCTTTGTGCAGGGCTTTAGTGGAAAAGAAGAGAATCACTTCCCTCTTGCCTAGAACACTCCTTAAAGTGAACACTAGGCACTGCTGAGCAGTTTGGTTTTTCTTTGCCAAGGCCAAGACCATGCCAAACATAGGCCAGGCCTGCGTGACCAGGAACTCCTGTGTTTACTCCCGAGGCAGAGGTAAGCCAAGGAAGCTCTCCTCCTATCAGCCCAGATGTCTGGATGTTTTGATTTTGTATTTGGTGTTTTCTCCCCATTGAAGGTGAAGGGGACAGAAGGGGTTTTTTTCCTTTTTTTTTAATTTTTTTTTTTCTTTTTTAGGAAGTTAGGAAAGTATCAGGCTCTCTGAAGGAGAAAGAGATGGAAGGTCAAAAGACTTGGTAACATTTTTTGTTGTCTGTTTTTTTTGTTGTTTGTTTGTTTTCAACACCAACTAAAGAACAAACAAAAGAGGATACATAACCCAAAACAAATCCCAACATTTTCAAATGAGATTTATGAAAGAAAACTTGCTTTACAATTAAACATATACTTGCTCCACCCCAAAGAAGACATGATAGCAAACCATTGTCTGATTGGATATATTATAGTTAGTTTTCCTAGGGACAAAACAAAGGAATCAAGGGCCAACCCAACTGTTATGGACAGAACTGTGTCCCCCAAAAATTATGACAACTTGGCTAGGCCATGAGTCCAGTATCGTGTGATTGTCCACCATTTTGTTATTCGATGTGATTTTCCTATATGTTGTAAATCCTACCTCTTATGATGTTAATGAGGCAGGATCAGAGGCAGTTATGTTAATGAGGCAAGACCCAATCTACAAGATTAGGTTGTATCTTGAGTCCATCTCTTTTGAGATATAAAAGAGAGAATCGAGCAGAGAGACGGGGACCTCATACCACCAAGAAAGCAGTGCCAGGAGCAGAGTGCGTCCTTTGGACCCAGGGTTCCTATGCTGAGAAGCTCCTAGACCAGAGGCAGACTGGATGACAAGGACCTTTCCGCAGAGCAAACAGAGAGAGAAAGCCTTCCCGTGGAGCTGGCACCTTAAATTCAGACTTCTAGCTTCCTGAACTGTGAGAGAATAAATTTCTCTTTGTTAAAGCCATCCACTTGTAGTATTTCTGTTATAGCAGCACTAGATAACTAAGACATCCACTGATACCACTTAGGGAAGTTGAAGTCAAAGCAAAAAACATCAGTGGTAATAACTCGAATAACAGCCTCCTTAGAACAGGAGGGTCTGTGCATTTTTCCCTAATTCCAAAACGAAAAACAAATATGAAAAATGCATCACTGGACAGAAATTCGATTTTTAACTACAGTTGCTCTTGGAAATAAGTAACAAGCACAGTTTGTTCATTGCAGCAGGCCTAATAAATTTAAGGCACCAAATGTGTAATTGGAAGTTTGTTATCATTTGGAAAGATCTTTCTTTTTAAAAAGCATAAGCATCCACCAGCAGTTGGATGGTGTCAAGCAAACAGCCAAGCCAAATACTGGTTGCTTACTGTTTGGCTTGCAGGTGGTTGAGGCCATCGAACCATTTTTCAAAGAAGTCTAAGTCCCTTAAGGAATGCGTAGGAGGAGGAAATGAGCTGGGCAGTAGAAAAGGAGGCTCTGGGGGCCATAGCAGAATCGTGAAAAGAATACTATCGGCTTGGGGACAGAGAAGTTTTGTAACTTTTGAATCTAAACAAAGACAAGCATTTAACAGGAGATAACTTAGAATAAGAACAGTGGCAAATATTTAAGTACTTGGTATGTACCAGATTAACATGCTAAGCACTTTAAATGTCGTATATCGGTTCTCAAAACAACTCAATTTTATTGATGAAAACTCTGACTCTTAGTGAAACAGGGTAACTCAAATATGTCACAGAACTAGATAAATACCCAGCAATTAAACCCACATCAATCTAAGTCCAGCACCACACTTTTTAAAACCACCACCTCCTTCCCACCACACATTAACTGAAACGGAAGAGCTTTGTTTGTTTCTTTGGTTTTTGAGATATAATGAGAGCCTCTTCCTTTTAGAATTCACCAAAAATAAGGGGATTGAGTCCTAAGAGCTAGGACCAGCTCCTCTGGTTGAGGAAGGGGCAGCCGGAAAGTTGCTGTTTCCTTTGAGTTGTGCTTATGTTTTTGTTTTTTCTTACAGCTGATATTTAAAGCAAAACAAAACAAAACCCTGTTAAATGGGTTTCAGGATGTGGGGTTCCAATGGCCACTCCTAAAGTGAGCAAAGGAAAGGACTGGAAATAAAGCTGTACTGCAGATGTTACTGTGGTAAGAAGCCTTGGGGCATTCCTTAATGCTCAATGAATCCCTATGTCTTGGGTACCCTCTTGATTTCCACCAAACATATCTCAGTTATCCCCTGGTTGCTCAATTTCCCCTGCACTGGTCACGGAGAGACATTGAAGAAATACCCCACATGATTGACCTTTTCTCCTTCTCTCTGTTCTTCCAGCTCCAAGAGGAGACTCATTGACAAAGTGTGCATGTATGTCTTTGTGTGTATACCCATATATACAGATATACACAGACACATATGCGTATGTATACATATGCATATATATGTATACACAGATCTACATACACACATACGTATACAGCCACATGTGTACACACACATACACACATATGTATAAGTACATATATTTGTGTGTGTGTGTGTGTGTGTGTGTGTGTGTGTGTATCCCATGATGCCTGCTGCTTCCCTCCTATTCCTGGGTCTTTCTTTGACCTGTCCTGAGGCACAAAACTATAAGCACAAGGAGAAAACGATTAAAGCTTCTTCACAATAGCAGTGTCAACAACAACAATTATACTAGCAACTAGCATGCTCTATCTCATGAAATGTTTGGAAACATTCAATCCCTCAAGCACAATTGCACCGTTACTAGCGGAAACAGAGCTCAGCCACAGGGCTGGTTGATGCTAAAGCCTGAGCTCTTAACCACTACATCACACTAATCTTAAAATGCTGTTTGGAAAGGAGGAAGTCAACGTAGCATCATATGCAGAGAGAATGGAACGACGGACTCTCCACATTTCTCCACCTACTGTGTCCCGGAGGCTGGTCTGCATGTCCCGTTTCAGCCCGTCAAGCAGCTCTCTCCACAGTATGCTCTCCATGGGAGTGCCAATAACCACTCCTTCCTGATCCCTTCAGCCTAGGAGTAATACTTCTTCCCGCCCCTCCAGGTCCCTGTGGCTTCCCTGCACTCTGCCCACAACTTTGTACACCGTTCTTTCATTAAATTCTCCTTACATTACCCAATTTAAGGGTGTCATCTTATTTCTTGCCAATACCCGGATTCACTCTTATAATATTATATTAAAAAACAGGAAAACTACACTACATCTACATTCTGACAATCAAGGCCATTTATACAAGGCAAGTGTTATAAAGGTCTCCCCGCCCCTTATTCAATCCTCCCCTTTCACACTCTGTCCTTTCTCCCTCAGGGGCCATATACTCAACACTTGATGCTCACATCTTTATTTTCTGCTCTTACTTCTGTGGCTCTTGATCAATCAGGTGAAGCGCCTACACCTCCATGCCCCACACCCATCACTACCATTACATACCACCTTCACTACTTACTTCCAGGATGTCTCCACCACCATCCACATTGTCTCATTCTCTGACATCTCTGTCAGCCTCGGGGTGCTACCTTACAGAGAATGTTCTGCTGCAAGCATCTCGAAAGACTTCATTCCCCACTCCCTACCCCACCACAAAATCATCTTTAGAAGTCTCAGACATTCTACTTCATCCACAAAGCCTTTATTACAGAACTAAAGACTTCTTATGTAAAACATTAGGTTCCTTCACACCACTAACTAACCTTAACACAATCAAACAGTCCTCTCCAACTCTTAATGCGTGTTCAAAATTTGTACTCTTGAATGGGTCTTCAAAATATGCATTAAAGGAGCCATTTTCTTATATACCTATGTACATAGTTATTTTTCGTAGATCGTCATGCCTTCCTTACTTGCGACGTAGCCACCGTCAATGGTTCTCAGTACCTGTTTTCAGGGCTGCTGATCAGGGGAGAAAGAAATAATAGTTCCAGTTCTCTCTTGTTCTCTCTCTCATTAAAAGTGAGTCCCTAAAAGTTTACCTCACTAGGCTTAATTTTTAACACGTAGGTCATTCAAATGCTCATTCTGCATTTGAATTCAGCATGGAATGTGTAATAACAGGAAAGAGAAATATACAGACTCTCCGTGCTCGGCCCGGCAATGTGTCATGTGGCTTGGAAGGTATGTCTGGGAGTATCATATGGCTGTTTCTCAGCCTAGACACAGAAGAGCTTTGTATGGCATCCCTCACTGTCCAGCCCCAAATAACAGACATTCAGCTGAGCTGGCTCACACGGACTGTGAGAAGTTTCAATCTAGTTCATGAAATATTTTTTCAACTGCAAAGTATTCATTTTTCTTTTTCTAAAAGAAAAATTCAATCACTCCTCTATGCTATCCTAACCTTAGTCCAAGATCATCATTTGCTTTGTGGAACCCAAATTTACACCCTGAATGCAAGAACTCCACTTCCTTAGTTCTCATAGCAGACACGAGTGCCTCAAGGGCTCGCCTTTAAACTTACTCTCACGTTATAACCAGCTAACATTAATTGAGTGTTTATAAACGCTGCAACAACTAATGAAGAAGGTACTACTGTTATGCCCATTTTACAGATGTCAAAAACAAGGCTTAGGGTGTTAAAAAATTTACTCAAGGTCACGAAATTAACATGCAAGGATCTCTGATTCAAACCCAGGGCTGTCTAATTCCAGATACCAAGCTCTTTGCCACCACACTACACCAACATGGCTGGAGTAGACCAGTGTTGACTTCTTCAGTGAAATGCAAAACCAAGACAATTTATTCCAAAAGTACTCTTAAGACTCTTACTTTTCTAAGAAAGTCACCAAGAAAGCTATATAACATAGCAATGAGATGGATTAATGAGCGAAGGACAGTACTTGTATCATTTCAAGACAAGGATAAGCAGAAAATTTTTGGAATATTCTGTGGACCCAGTAGCCAGGAATAACAAACTTGCCCTATTTTCTTCGTATCAGAAGGGATGGAGAAAAGCACTGCCTCTTGGCTCATGCCCCCGAAAAGATTTTCAATGATAAGGATTTAACATGATGGAGTCGATTTCCAACAATTTCAGATTTTTGATCAAACCTCTGATCTGGAGCCTTGTTGAAGAGCTCTGGCAATTCAAACTGATTTAGGGGAAGGGAGAGGTCATTAAGACCAGTGTTATCAGTTGTTTGGAAAATCACAAGGGCTGGGAGCTGAAAATGAGAAAAAGGTCACAACACATGTGCCTCTGGATCTGTGGCCAGTCCTTGTGGGATTTAGCTTCAAAGGACACAACCACAGCCATGAAGACAAGGACCCAAACACATCATCCACAACAGAATCTGTTACCCTAAAACCTGGCTTCTTAACTAGGGGACATAGGAACCAGATCCCATCCCAACTCACACCACCAAAAATGATATTTGTGTCCAACAATTTCGCAACTTGTGAGATTCTTTCCTTTCCCTAAAGATGTGACAGAAATAAATTGGGAGAGTTTTTGTGGTTAATCCACTGGCACTTCCTGTTTTGCACAAACGTGGCTATGGATTTCTCTAAAAAAATCAATTGGAACCATTTTACATGCTTTATCATGACAGCTTGGAGGAACAGCAAAAACAGCTATCAGGTGGTCCTAAATCTTCATCCTAGTTATTTCTGTCTATAAAGCAGGTATTTTAACTGATACTGAGTAAACAACTGAACCATGGTAAATACTTGGGACCACACAGCCACTGTCCCTCTCTGATAATGTATGTAATCATACGTGTCCATTGTATATAAATGGTGATCATCCTTCAGAGCCATAAAGACACTGCCCATGGTGTTGTCTGCATGCAACTTTGGCTGGATGCTTTAAAGCAGTGCTCTCTTGCCTAAGGATGGATGAGTATCCTGCACTGACGTGGCCAGACCCGGGCCTTTTAGTGGGCCTGGCAGCTTGCTACATCGTTCTATAGTGGTTTGTATTCCTTAATACCCCACAGTTTACTGTCTTGGTCATTAGCTAAGCTTCCATTTTGATCGGCCTGTATTTAAAAAAAAAAAAAAAATTGCCATCAAGTCAATCCAGACTCTCAGTGACCCCTATAGGACAGACTAGAACTTCCCCATAGGATTTCCAAGGCAGTAAGTCTTCACAGAAGCAGATTGCGGTATCTTTGTCCCACAGATTCGAACCGCCAACCTTTCGGTTAAAAGCCAAGCACGTTAACCACTTTGCCACTGAGGCTCCTTTCTATACATACATAACTATGATATATTGTGCCCCAACGACATCCTTGAACACTTTTCGTCTTTAAGCTTCAAATATCTGTCTCAATAACAGCCACTTCAAAGAAAAAAGACCCGAACTTAGACTTTGGTTGAAACCAGTCCTGCTTCTGCAGAATGAAACAGGAATTAGGGTACAAACCAAAGTCATCCTGTATATGCAATAAACAATGAAGGCCCACAGCTCAAAGATGGCTCGAATTCTACCCCACGTGGTGTCATCTACCAAATGGCTAACAACGAAATCACACCCTATATTTGGAGAAGTATAAATACTAGGTGGACACAAAATTGGTGGGTCACTTAAGCTCAAGCTATTGTCCCAAACAAAGCCGAGTTACTCCTCTGGGTCTTTTTTCTACAATCCTTGAGAGGCGGAGGGATTAGGCTGCTGCTGAAGCCAATTCCCATAATGCCCACATTCCTTGGTATCTATGCAACAAATAGCTAGTGTTGAAGCAAACATAACCCATGTCTCCTTAAAGAGCCTAACATAGCATCTATTACCTTATTTCAATCCCACAACAACCCCATGAGGTACGTATTTAATTCCACTTTAAAGATGTAGAAACTGGGTCAAAAAGGATAAATGACTTGCCCAGGATTGCATAGAAGGTAAGTGGAAGAGGCTGCAAGGGCTGAGCATTCTTCAAAGCTAAGATGCTTTTACCAGTCTCAAAGCAAACTGAACAAAAGGGATCAGCAGGCAGGATTTGCTCTTGGTCCATTGCTCTCAAAGTGGAACCTCTTCCAGCCCTCTCACTATCAAATCCATCCTGGAATGTTTTATTGACCCATCTTTAAACCATCCAAGCTCAGTTCTTTTAGACTTGCAAATTATAACCAGCTAATCAGTAAAGACAACCAGATTGCTGTGATGGAGCCAGGGAGGCATCTTCCCACTCGTGGGGCTGTCACATTCCTCCCAGAGCATTCCAAGACGGTTCTTCAGGAGCCCTGCCCACCACTCTGTGGTTTGATTCTGACTCTAATATTGGAGGGTCAAGCCTGGTGGAGAGGAAGGCAATGTGATGGCAGGCTGACAATGCTGATATTTTGGGACTAGTGTGTCCGTATAATATGCTTGAAAAGTATCCCGTGTGATCTCCTACTTTTGACAGACCTCAGTTGGTAAGCACTTTATCATCATCCCTAGTGAGTCATATTTTAATAATAAATAGCGAGGTATTCTTACCAACATTTAAATTTTGGAAAGGAACCAGGTTCTACAGACAAACAATTTTGTAAAGATGCCTTTGTAGGACAGCCACCTCGTGCTGGTTTCTATCAACAGGGACAGACAAAGTTATTAGTAGGACATCCAAGCAGCTGGAACAAACAGCCATCCTGGGATCTGACCTCCTCCCCCTAAGATAAAGAAGGTGTTCAATGCACCTTCCAAATAATGGAAGAATCAGCTGAGCGGTACCCTTATGCTTTCATGGACTCCACCAGCATGCCACAAATGAGACTAATAATAAAGTATCTACCAAAAAGCCTGGCACTAGCTAGTCCCTCAATAAATCAAAGTTCCTTTTCCTTCTAATACGATGATGAAAATAATGGAAGAGTGCTACATGGTGATTTGTACATGGAAGCATTTAGTAGATTTTGGCTGAATAACATACATTATGTGAGCACCCAGAGAGAAATAAATCCTAGATAAATATTGGAGGACTGAGGAAATAAAAGCAATGATCTAAAATGTAGTCTGCACCTCCAGTTGCTTTTACACCATAGTGTTTGTTTTTATAGTATTTACCACAATCTGAAATTACCTATTTTGTTCACTGATGTATCTACAGAAGCTAGAATAATACTTGCCTAACATACCATATGTGCTCCATAAATGTGTATCAAAGGAAAGAATTAAAGAATAAAATTTGAATTAATATATATTGTCTAAATCAATAAAAGTAAACTATTAAGGAGGTTCTATCATATAACAGACAGGTTCAGAATATGAGTCAAAGGAGCTTTATTCAGGGCTCAGTAAAACCACACTCTGGCTATGTGAACTTAAGCAAGTTACTTGATGTCTCTTTGATTCATTTCTTCATCTATAAAATAATAATAATACATATCTCTCAAGCTTTCTATAGAGATGAAATAGTTTAAGAGCGGAGCAAAACGGCAAAGTGAGTAGCTGCTTCCATTTACTCTCCCAGCAGTTGACAATGAATAAAAACAAACACAGACTGAGATCTCAGAACTTCAGATCGCAGCTAAGGTGCTGGAGAGTCGGGTGGAGTCTAGAATTGAGAGAGAGAAGGAGCAGGGATTGCACATAAGTTGGGGGAACCTACCCACTAACACAGGGAGTGCTTGCCTATCACAACCATTTTGGGACAAGGCTGGGTAACACCCCAAATGGAACACAGAAAAGAAGCTAATCTGAGGAATTTGTAGCCTGATATTTTAAGGCAGCGCTAACTGGCCATGGGATTTTGCAGGTCATGCTATTGGGAGGGGGCAAAGGGAGACCATGGCACTTTGAGAGAATGTTGTTGAATCTTGCTGGGCCTGAGACAGACAGGTAATAAGACTGAGAGGAACTGCCGGGTAGCAGGGTGAGGGGAATACTTTAGACAGGAGACACAGAGGGAAATGGCCCACAGTGGGATACTGTTGGAGAGCCTGTGAAGGGGCACATCTGAAAGAAAGAGAGAGCCCTCCTCCTTCACCACAGGAAAGTCAAGCCCCACCACTTACATCAGCATCTGCAACCAGCTAACTCCCCATTCCCGTGCATGCGTATTGAATTCCAGAGATCAAATATTCAGAACTCCTGAATCAACACTGAAAAAAAACCTAAGGATAAGAGTGCCCTCTAGTGGTTCTCAGGAGAGGACACCAAGCCTGCTGCCATGGAGTCGATTCTGATTCATAAAGACCCTGTGGGGTTTCCCTATGTGGTTCCCAGAGCTGTGAGTCGTTGTGGAGGTAGGCTGCTGCATCTTTCTCCTGTGGAGCAGCTGGTGGGTGTGGGCCACAGCCTTTCAGTTGGCAGCCAGGTGCTTGGCTGCTGCACCACCACGGTGCCCAATCAGAAAAATTTCCCACAAAAACTAGAATACAAAATTTAAATTTTAAAAAGATAACAAAATAGCCCAAGTTCAACAAAAAATAGTGAAACACACAAAATCACAGGAGAAGAAGAACCAATCAAAAACAAAACATGACGAAGATGAAATTTCTTCTGTGGAGGCCAGACGAATGTACGTAATTGATAATTCTCATACTACGGTGCTAAGTATGTTGAAAGGAAGCAAAAAGCACACAGAAAACAAACTAGCAGAGATTACAAAACAAATGGAGGAACAAAATGAGAGACTCAACAAGGAAACTGAACATATCAAAAAAAAAAAAAAGAGTGACTACTGAAACTGAAGAATAAAGCAACTGAATTTAAAAAGCAAGAGAAACACTCAGCAATAGAGTCAAAAAGACAGAAAACAGAGTAAATGAACTGAGACAAAATAACTGAACTTATCAAGTATCGAGAACAAAGAAAAACAAACAAACCCAAAAAGAAATGTGAGATTCAGTTAAGAAATTTAACATTAGAATTACTGGAATCCTAGAACACCATGACAACAATAAAGGCACAGAAACAATTTTCTAAGAGATAATCAGAGACAATTTCCTAGACCTCAACAGACAACCAAGCCTGCAAATACAGAAACCTATCGAAATCTCAACCACAGAGACACCAAAAGATCAACTCCACACCACATCCTAATAAAATTCTTGAAAGCCAAAGACAAGGAGAGAATTCTGAAAGCAGCAAGAGAAAATTGTAATATAAAATACCAAGAGTATTTTATAAGAATCGGTGCAGATTTCTCACCAGAAACTCCAGAAGCCAGAAGACAATGGAGCAACATATATAAAATACTGAATGAAACCAATTGCCAACCAAGAATTCTTTACCCAGCAAAGCTGTCATTCAAAAAATCAAGCTATTCCCAAACAAACAGAAGCTCAGGGAATTTGCCGCTACCAGACCAGCTTTGCAAGTATTACACAAGGGAGGACTCCAAGTGGAAAAGTAAGAACATTAAATAAATACTTATATCTATACATGGGGATAAAATAAATAACAAGAGAGACAGTTCTTCAGAAAACACAACAACGTGAACAATCATAAGGACTGAGTATATGATACCGTCAGGGAATAAACTCAGTAATTAAATCCCGCAAATAATATATCCAAGTTTGTAAGAAATAAGACAAAGTAAACTTACTGAATACAGGTTGTATATTGATGTTAATGGAGACACACCACCAGAAACGGAGGAGGGAGGAGCATACCAGTAATAGATTTATTATGTTAAGTTTGTATGTTAACTGTTGTTCATATGTTAAACATCACTGCAATTGTAAGTTCTGTAATGGAATACATGTGATAACCACCAACAAATCATCAAGAAAAAACATTCAGAAGAAAAAGGAAGAAAGCAAAAAGGTTCATCACGAGAAAGCAGTTAAATACAAACAAAGCCAGAAAAATCAGAAAAAAACAAAGAAGATACCAAACATTCAAAAAATAAATCACAAAATGAGTGAAGTAGACACTTTGTTTTCAGTAGTAACCCTAAATGTAAATGGTCTAAATGACCCACACAGAAGGTAGAGAGTGGCAGAATGGATCAAAAAACAAGATCCACCCTTTTGCTGTCTACATAAATAAAAGGATGGAGAAAAATATTCCATGCAGCCAGTAAGCAAAAAAGAGCAGGAGTGGTCATTCTGATATCAGATAAAATAGACTTTAAATGAAAATCTATTACAAGAGATAAAGAAGAATATTACATAATAATAAAAGGGTCAATCCAGTAGGAAGACGTAACAGTTATAAATATATATGCACCTAACACCCTGGTGGCATAGCGGTTAAGAGCTATGGCTGCTAACCAAAAGGTCAGCAGTTCGAATCCACCAGGCACTCCCTGGAAACCCTATGGGGCAGTTTTACTCTGTCCTATAGGATCTCTATGAGTTAGAATCAACTTGACGACAATGGGTTTTTTGTTCTGTAACAGCAATGAACCAAAATAACTGAAACAAATACTAACTGATATGAAAGAAGAAATAGGCAACTTCACAATAATAGTAGGGAACTTCAATGCATCACTTTCAATTATGGACAGAATATCTAAAAAGAAGATCACTAAGGACACTGAGAACGTAAATAAAACCACAAGCCCATTGGACCTAACAGACATATATAGAACACCCCACCTAGCATCAGAATACACACACTCTTCTCCAGGGCACATGGATCATTTTCCAGAATACATCATATGGTGGGACAAAAAACAAGTCTCACCAAATTTTAAAAGACTGAAATCAGAAAAAGCATCTTCACTCACCATAATGGTATGAAGCTAGAAATCAACAACAGGAAAATAAATAAATACATGAACACTAAATAATACACTACTAAAAAACTACTGTGTCCTGGGGCTTGGGGCTGGGGACCACAGTCTTAGAGGACATTTAGGTCAATTGGCATAATATAGTTTATCTAGGGTCTTAAAAGCTGCTGACATTACAACCAATCTCACAGAGATAAAGAAGATTATCACTGACTACTATAAAAAATTGTACTCCAACTAATTTGAAAACCTAGATGAAATGGACAAATTCCTAGAAACACACTACTTACCTAAATAAACACAAACGGGTATAAAATTTAAACATACCCATTACAAAACAAGAGACTGAAGATGTCATAAAAAAAAAAAACTGCCAAAAAAAAAGCCCAGGATGAGATGGCTACACTGAAGAATTCTACCAAACATTCAGAGAAGAGCTGACATCAATTCTGCTCAATCTCTTCAAAAACACAGAAGAGGAACGAACACTACCAAACTCTTTCAATGAAGCCAGCATAACCCTGATACCTAAACCAGGCAAAGACATCACAAAAAAAGAAAATTATAGACCAATATCCCTTATGAACATAGATGCAAAAATTTTCAACAAAATTCTAGCCAACACAACAAATCAGAAAAAGCATATGCCATGATCAAGTGGGATTCACACCAGGATTACAAAGGTGGTTCAACATTAGAAAATCAATCAATGTAATCCACCACATAAATAAAAGAAAGGAAAAGAACCATATGATCATATCAATTCAATAAAATTCAATGCCCTTTCCTGATAAAGTCTCAGCAAAATAGGAATAGAACAGAAAATTCTCAACATTAATTAAAGGCATATATGTAAAACCAACAACTAACATTACACTCAATGGAAAAAGGATGACAGCCTTCCCTTTGAGAAGAAGAAGAAGACAAGAATGTCCATTATCACCACTCTTATTCAACATTGTACTGCAAGTCCTACCCTGGCTAAAAGGGCACTGATGAAAAAAACAACAACAAAAAAAAACAAAAACAGATAACGACAAACGTTGGTGAGGATGTGGGGAGACTGGAATCCTTAGCCAATGCTGGTGGGACTGTAAAATGGTACAATTACTATGGAGAAAGTTATGGCACTTCCTAAAGAACTAGAAATAGAACTACTCTATGATCCAGCAATCCCAATCCTAGGCATATACCCTAGAGACCTAAAAATAATGACATGAATAGACACATGAACACCTATGTTCATTGCAGCTTTATTCAAAATAGCAAATAAATGGAAACAACCAAAGTGCCCGTCAAGGGATGAATGGATAAGCAAATTGTAGAACATACATACAATGGAATACTATGCAACCATAAAGAACAATGATGAGTCTGTGAAACATATTATAACATGAATGGACCTGGAGGGCATAAGGCTAAGTGAAATAAGTCAAGAATATAAGAGCAAATATTGTATGATCTGTCTTTTATAAGAAAACAAGAACAGATATGTAGAGAGAGACCAGTGTTCACTGGTGGATACCAGGGAAGGGGGAGGGAGGGGAAAGTACCCTTTAGATCGTAGAGACTTGTTATTTATTTATTTATTTTTGTGATGGAAAAAGTGGCACTGAATGTGTATGTAGTGAGCACAGCACAACCAAAGTAAAAGCAAGTGTTTGAGCACATACGGGATGGGTATAGGCATACTAGTATACTGGTAGGTACAGGTGAGCACAAAGGTGAGAACTGATAGAAGTATCCTATAGGTACATGTAAATACAGATACGTGAGTGCAGGCACATATATTCATTGAAGACACAGATACAGATACTCCACAGACATAACCAAACCACCTTCCAAGACAGGATTTCCGGGTTTGAAAGATTAGGACCATAGTCTCATAGGACAACTCAGTCAATTGGCATAACATAGTTCACAGAAATCACGATCTGCATCCTAGTGAAGTGAGTAGCATCTTGGGGGATTAAAAGTTTGCTAGAAGCCACCTAAGGCACAACTACAGGTCTCTACTCGCCAGGAGCAAAACAGTAAGAAGGTAACCAAAAGCTCAGAGAAGAAACAAGTCTACATGAGCCACAACCTCATCTACCCTGAGATCAGAAGAACTAGATGGTGCCCAGCTGCCACCACTGACCATTCTGACTGGGGTCACATTAGATGATCCTGGACAGAATAGGGAAAGAAAAATGTGGAGCAGAACTCAAATTCTTATTTAAAAAAAAAAAAAAAGTCAAGAAAAGCCAGACAAACTAGAAGAGTAGAGAACAGAGGACTTCCTGAGACTATGGCCCTGAGACATTCTTTAAACCTAGGACTGAGCCTATCCCGAGATCACCCTTTAGCTAAACAGCAGAGTGGCACACACTTACCCATAAGATCGATGCCCTACTTAAAAACCATCAGTATGAGACCAAAAGGTCAATAATTACTCAAAAGCAAAGATGAGAAGATAAGGGGGCAGGGAAACCACAGTACTGGGAATGGAACAAACAGAACACAAAGAGAACGTTGACACATTGCGATAAACGTAACTAATGTCACTGAACAATCTGTGTGGAAATTGTCAAACGGGAACCTAACTTGCTGTGTAAACTTTCACCAAAAACTCAATAAAATTAAGAAAAAAGTTTAAATAGTTTAATACACGTGAGAACAATTTACAAACCATAGGTATCATGTAAATATTAAGGCTAATATGATGATGAAATAATCATAATGAACTAATAGGATTATTATGTACTTACAAGCTGAGCTGAGCATAGCTGATACCACTGGGAAGGAAATCCTCATTCTGAGTCCCACTTTTCTGAGCCATTCCTTATAAAACTTGTTCTTTCTTTAGCTGAGAGGTTTTATATGTCCTTCCCGTGCCTACCCTCATTGTCTGCACAAATGGCAATCTTAGCCTTTCTCTGCTTAGCCCTTACTCATCCCTGAAGACTCAATTCAGATGTTTCTTCTTCCCAGAAGTCTTTTCGGATGTTCCCCCCAAACCCTCCCAACACACACACTATCTGACTAAGTTAGATGTCTCTCATCTTTAATCAGATAACAATCTATGCATGTTTCTTTGCTTGCTCATCTGGATTAAACCATAAACTCCTTGAGAACGTCTCTTTCCTCTTGTGATCACGGTACCTAACACACCATCTAATACAAAGTAAGATTTCAGCAAACGTGGACTGAATTAATGAATGAATGAGGCTTAGAAAGACTGAAGTTTCCATTGGTCAGCATGACAGGAAATTCTCTTACTGAAGCAAGTTAATGATTAATCTTCCAAATGTTTTCTAGAGACTGACTCACAGACCTTCAGGAATGTGTGTCCTTGAGAGGGTTAGACAAATGTCAAACTAGGCATGAGACTGTTTATCTATTAAATGATATATTCCTCCTTTTATTTTCCTTATATGTCTCCTCTAGCAATAAACAGGGTCTCTCTTCTTACCATGGCCTGAATACAGCATAAACCACAAACTCCACATATTCCTCTTACTGAGGCAACTATGCACGATTTCCAAAAATGGGAAAAAAAAAAAAAAGAACTTAGATGGAAGACGTAGAAGTCATCAGAAAAATTTTTTAGGTCCCTAGAGAAATTAACATTTGTGAAATCACTTTGAACTCTGGCGGTCGATGGCTTTTTGAACATTCCATACAATGAAAAGTTCCATTCCCATAAAGCCAGAAATCCCTTTCTGGGCTCATTTCATATCAGAATGCAATAAGGCTCATAAATGTCTCTGTGAAGTTGGAGTGTAATAAAGTTTGGCTATAAAATATTTAATATGTGACAGACTTCTACGCCAGTTGAAGCACTGACTCTGCTTAAAAGGTTTCCTTTTGCAGCATACTTCATCAGCAACAAGAAGAAATATAAAATGGAGCAAAAACATCTAGAAATACCTGCACTACAGCCATCAAAGTCTTTTTACCCTTATTACAGATCAGGCTGAGGCAAACCGACATTCATGATCACTCCACCCAAAGTACGTTCATAGAAAGCTCTTGTAACTTTGTCCCCAAAGAGCATTTAAAATCCACTTCTTGTTTGGATATGTCATTTGGCAGTGATAGATATTCTCCAGCATATCAGCCGCAGCCTCTCCTACAAAATCAGATTTTTCTTTTTTTTTTGAGACCCAGAGAGGCAGGTTCCTTCCACCTGCCTAAAGTTGTTCCTATAACTCCTCCTCTTCAACCCAGTCCCTCACCCCAATCCAGTGGATGCTGGAGGGAGCAATTATATGAACAAAATCCAACATGTAATTTCAATTCTCAATTTGGGCCTGCAGGTTCAGAGTGCCTCTTTCCTGGAAATGACCACATCGGTCACCTGGGGGATCCCCTATCTTCTCATGCTTCTCCAAGGTTAACAAGACTACAAGGATATAAAAAGCAACTACAGAATCACTGCCAGAGCTCACTCTTCTGCCTCATTTAGGTTTCTGCTGGAGTATCTTCACCACAGACAGTCGTTTCCTGACTACCATGATTAAAATAGCCCCCCGATTGTTCTATATCCCCTTCCCGTATTTTTTTTTACAGTTTTTATCACGCCTTGGCATATTTACTTATTTGTTGTCTGTCTCCCTCACTAGAATGAAGTCTCACTAGAATGACTGCTGTTAGCTGTTAGGTGCAGTCAAGTCACTTCTGACTCACAGAGACCCTGTGTACAACAGAACGAAACACAGCCTGGTCCTGTGCCATCCTCATGATCTTTGTTATGCTTGAGCCCACTGTTGCAGCCACTGTGTCAACCCATCTCATTGAGGGTCTTCCTCTTTTTTGCTGACCCTCTACTTTACCAAGCAGGATGCTCTTCTCCAGGGACTGGTCCCTCCTGATAACATGTCCAAAGTATGTGAGACAATGTCTCGCCATCCTCACTTCTAAGGAGCATTCTGGCTGTACTTCTTCCAAGACAGATTTGTTCGTTCTTCTGGCAGGCCAGGGTATATTCAATATTCTTCGCCAACACCATAATTCGAAGGCATCAACCCCTCAGTCTTCCTTATTCACTGCCCTGTCCTTATTCACTGCCCTGCTTTCAAATGCATATGAGGCGATTGCAAATGCCATGGTGTGGGTCAGGCGCACCTTAATCTTCAAAGTGGAATCTTTGCTTTTTAACACTTTAAAGAGGTCTTTTGCAGCAGATTTACCCGATGCAATGTGTGGTTTGATTTCTCGACTGCTGCTTCCATGGGCGTTGATTGTGGATCCAAGTAAAATGAAATCTTTGACAACGTCAATATTTTCTCTGCTTCTCATGATGTTGCTTATTGGTCCAGTTGTAAGGATTTTTGTTTTATGTTGAGGTGTAACCCATACCGAAGGCTGCAGTCTTTGATCTTCATCAGTAAGTGCTTCGAGTCCTCTTCCCTGTCTGTCAGCAAGCAGGGTTGTGTCATCTGCATATTGCAGGTTGTTAATCAGTCTTCCTCTACTCTGATGCTGCACTCTTGTTCATATAGTCCAGCTTCTGGGATTATTTGCTCAGCATACAGATTGAATTATACACTAGAATGAAAGCAGGGACTTTGTGCATTTTGCTCACTCACTGCTGCATTCCCAGGGGCTAGAGCAATTTCTAGCACGTGGTTGACACTCAAGAAATATCTGCTGACGTTAGTATGAGTGAATCAATCAATGCATGAGTGGATGGACAGGTAACAGAGACAGGAAGTTATGGACAAATGGTGTAGACTAAGGAAATCCACATTGTAGCCAGCCCATTCCCAATCACACCATGCAGTCACAAAGCTCTCTCTTTCTGTTCATGTTGTTCCCTCTGCCTATAATACTCAAACTCCCCGCAAAGTACCTGTCCTTTAACATCCACTTCCAACATCACCTAGTCTCTGGAGCTGCCACAGCCCTCACAAGGCAGGAACACCCGAATCTGTGTTTCCACTTGCATTGTAAACTTATCTCTGTACAATCTTTTGCACTAGAGTTTCTTTCTTTCCCCATGTTTACCTCCTATAAAAGACAATGTGTTTCTTAAAGGTAGGGTTTGGCACAATGAAAAGTCATCCAACATTCAATTACTGAGTACCAGCTGTTGAAGGCACACAGGGTATACCAGTGAGCAAAATGGACAGAGATTCCTAACCTACGGAAGTTATATTCCAAAAAAACGTCCATTAAACGCTTGCTAAAAAATAGACTTTCCTGAATAATATCCGGCTCAGCTTCTCATCCATGGGCTTAAATCTTTTGAAGTTGCGCAGCATTTTACTCATCACATCAGCTCACTTGGCAAAGGCAACTGTTTATTGAGCACACAAGGAGAAAGACAACACATCTTCCCTTTGTGGGTTCCGGCTATAGAGTGCCAGTTCAGAGATAAGACTGAGCAACCCAGATTTTAGTTACATAAAAAGAAAGAAAAGTGAGTGAATCCAAGATTTTCTTAAGAGTAGAGTGAGATCAACAGCATCCAAGGCACCCAGGACAGCAGGGTCACAACAGAAATGGGAGGCGCACGACACTGACCCTCTGCTCATACCAGTACCATTACTCCACCTCTGGGAAGCAAGCATTTGGACTCTTCCCACAGCAGTCATTGAAACTGGCCTAAGAATTTGCTACACCCTGTGAGTATGAGAGACGGAAAACGCACTCCTGATAACGGCAGCTAATGTTTAACTCAGGGTCAGCACGTACACAGTGTGGTGCCCAACTTGTTCTGTTCTTGTTTTTGTAAAGAAGGCAGCATTGAAGAAACAGGGGTTATAGAGTGTGAAATATTTGGAGGACAAAGAAACTTCAAATTCTCCAAGATGTTAGGTATCTAATCTCTCCTAGATGGCTGCTACATAGAACATCTGGCCTCTTTTTCTCACCGACACCTCCTTGCCCTATCAATAAAGTCTCAATATTCTCTAAATCTCATGTCAGAACAGGTCATCTGTCCAGCAGAAGTGGACCTACAGAACAGAGTCAGGAAGCTTGCAATCAGAACTGTCCCACGAAATACAGGTTATGGGCACCATACCAACAGAAGAATGCCTCAGTCTTATAATGGTCTCTTTAGGGGAATATGGAAAATAGCATTAATGTTTTACCCAGCATCTAGCTCCACATTCCTTAAAAAAGGCAATGCACTAGTTTCCAAATATCCAAACAGTTCTAAACGAAATAATAGAATCTAGGACTAGGAGGGGCTTTAAGTCATTTCATCCATCCTCCCAACTAGTGCTTCCATCTCCCCTGACACATCCCTCCTGAGTGGACACCCACCTCCTCCGTGAGCATCTTCAGGGGGGACTACTCTTTGTTCATTTGTCTTTAAACATCCCCCGGCATCCCGCCAAGGACATGTCATAGCTAATGTTCAGATATCTGCAACGACATTATACTGATCTGAAAATTGTCAAAGAAAAGCATTTTAAAAGTATGATTTCCAAATGTTCCATCAAAAGAGAAACCTTCAGTGAAACAGAAGGGGAAACATCACTGACACAGTGGTGGCTGTACAAGAAGTCAGACCCAGACATCCTAGCGTAATACTCCCTACTGTGTCTGATAATCACTAGAAGAATTAACTAGGGGCTAATTCAATCTGTGTGATGTTCTCAGAGGAGGAAAGAAAGAACTTCTCCCCTATTTTTCAAGCTATTTACCTTCATGTCCCCTGGAATCTTTCAAATAACATTGCTTGAAAATCCAGGCTGCAAGCTGCCCTTGCCTCCAAGAATCGTTAAAAAATTTATAAGCTGTTTTCTGTCCCGTCCCTGGAGCTACTGCCAGGGGAAGCAAAATCCAGACGTTTGCAACTCAGCACCAGAGAGTGCCTGGCTAATCTGATCAATGAGCAGGCAGGGACAGTCACAGTCACCTCTGACACAGGACATCTGACCGATGTTATTGCTCATGCTACTAAAGGGCACTTGCCCGGCCCTTTTTCACCTTGGTGGAGGTCTGGGCTTTAGCGCAGAGAGACTCCCAGACTTCTCTGTCTGCCAGGGCTTCTCTGGAAAGCTCAGGAGTACAGACTGTCTTGGGAGGCTTCTGATATTTCCTGCCAGGGACGTCCAAGAGATGATGGCAATGGTATGTGATGATCACCTGAGGTCCCCAGGATAGTATGATGCAGTTCAAACAAATGTCCACATTTAATTATCTAATGCTACTGGTGGCATTTGGGATCTCATAAATCAAGGGGGAAAAAAAAAACCCTTCTCTGCCTGAGCTCCTTAGCGAGTTTCCAACAACAGAAATTTAGCCAGGCCTGTGCAAAGCCAAAGAATTCTCTTTAGTCACCTGCTTGCAGTGGCAAACCCGAGAAATCCTGAGTCCTGGAGAGAAGTTAGTAGTATAGTTACCACAAAAGCGCAGGCAGCCATTGTCTATTCCTGTGGGCCGTCCAATACCCAACCTTCCTGGCCCTCAGGGAGGGAAGGATTCTCAACTACAGGGGCAGAAAGAGGGTGGGCAACTGTGACCTTTTAGGTTCTCTTATTCCTTCTTCACTCAGAACTTACCTAAGAATTCCTGTGAGAAATCAGGGTCTCTTAGAAGCTCAGAAAGCAAAATAAGACAGGGCTCTCTAATCCTCAGAGTCCCTGGGTGGTGCAAATGGTTAACATGCTTGGCTGCTAACTGAAAAGCTGGAGATTCAAATCTACCCAGACATACCTTGGAAGAAATGCCTGGCGACCTACTTCCGAAAAATAAGTCACTGACCTTTAGCTCTAGGGAGCACAGTTCTACTCTGACACACATGCCGTCACCATGAGTCAGAATCGACTCAACAGCGACTGGTTTTTCTCTAATCCTCTCCCTGACAAAACATAAAAGCATGTATATTAAGAGTATGTGTGTGTGTACGCGCACACACACACACACACACACACACACACACACACACACACACACACGATTGGCCAGAATCAACTCTCACAGTCTTTACCAGTCTGATAACAATTCCGCCTGATTTATAGTCTTCACGAGCAGGCAAAGGATTGGATTTCTTAGCTGTAAGAGTGACAATCCAGTCAGTCAAGACTGTCAACCCAATTTATTTTATTTAGTAGAGAGGAAGAAGTGGTTAGGATAGCCCACTTAGTTACTTCACCAGCACACAGCCGAGAGCTTGCCACAAGCTAGGCATGCTTCAAAGAAAAGCAAGTGGAGACACTGAAAGGACTAATCCACATCTCTGTGCAAGAAACTGTAACATAACACAGGTACAATGATCTGAACGGCCCACACCACACAGACCGTCAAGCCCCCAAACCCTGCTGTTACTGTTGTTCTTGTTGTGAGTTGCTGTCAAGTTGGCTGATTCGTGACGACATTATGTACAACAGAACAGAATATTGCCCGGTCCTGTGCCCTCTCTTCCCAAACCTTGGTCATCTATTATTATGGGCTATTCCATGCTTGCTTCGTGCATACTAGT
Organism: Trichechus manatus latirostris; assembly: GCF_000243295.1. Classification (NCBI taxonomy): domain Eukaryota; kingdom Metazoa; phylum Chordata; class Mammalia; order Sirenia; family Trichechidae; genus Trichechus; species Trichechus manatus. Next base: position 6,991,844 of record NW_004444012.1, on the reverse strand, counting down.
CTTAACTTGCCAAAGAGAATGCATATGTACACTAAAAGCAGGAATAATTTTTCCATCTCTGGTAGCAAAGTATGACAACGAAGTATCTCTGACATCCTCCATAAGACATATCAGGAACTCAGTAAAGGAAAACTCCCTTCTGTGAAGGACACAGAGCCCTCTGGGATGGATTAAATGCATTCCTAGATAGAGTTATGGGTTGATGTGTAGCCTCAGACACAAACGCTAAAAAGAGAAATGAGGATAGGGGCTAATGATGCAGTAGCTTGATTAGTGAGCTTACTGGGGTTCTTTCATTTCTACAGTTATCTCAAGAAGTGTCTTCCTCTTCTGTGGCAAAGACTGCCACTCACCATATCACCAAAACCCATTTCCTTTTCCTCCTGGACCTACCGGTAGAACATATTGCCCAGCCCCCCTTGTAGGTGTGTGTGACCATTTGATGGAACACTGACTGATGACAGGCTGGCAAAGCCATATGCAAAACCCTCCAACATGCAATCCCCTCTTTATTTCCCTAGTCATCAAGTGAATGGAAGATACTCTGTGGACGCAGACAAGGTCAGAACCAAGAAACAAAAGGAGTCAGAGTTCTGAATCATGATTAGAATGCTCCCCGCTAAATACTTAAGTGTTTTATGAGTGAGAAATAAGTAGCTATTGTTTTACCTCACTGACGGGGATTGTGTGATACATCAGCTAGTCTAACTCGACTAATGCATCCTATGAAAGCGGATTTCTCTTCTCTGGCTACTGACATGTATTCTGAAGGGTGTTTGGTTTATGCTACTGACATTATATTTTTGTCTTCCCACATTTGATTTGGCCAATTTTGACCAATTATTTTCAGTTAACACTCTACACAAGCCTCCCTCCCCATTCTTTTCTTCTAAGCATTTCAACAGTTTCCTTGAAATAAAGTATGATTATAAATAACATCAAAAATGTCTTAAAGCATGTGAGCCTCATCTTAAAACTATTAGTGGAGTTGGGGTGGTTGAGAGTGGAAGTGGAATATAGGGATTCTGGGCATAAAAAGCTGTATAGAAGAGATGTGCCCTAGAGAACATCAAAAAACCCTTCTGCACCTTATAATAGAAATTCTTCTTGCTAAAATAAATTGTGGCAGAAGCCAAGACTTAGCTCAACACTAATAAAAATTTGGCCTTCCCTTTCATTTTGGACCAAGGAAGGAATGGCCACATATTTTCTACTTTGGTATTCCAAGAGGTAAATCACCCAATTTATGTAAAAGAGAAAGATGGAAAGAGAGAGTGTTTGGGCTTGGGAAGACTGAGGCTGCTACTACACAGAGACCATGACTGACTCCACTCTCCTAGGACAGTAGATGCATATCACTTGCTGGGGGCGGTAGGAATAAAACAAAAATAGACTAAGTAAAACAAGGGTTTTTATAATAACTACTAAGAAGTGCCAGTAAAATTCTTGATCCAGATGACTGTAAGCTTCATGTCCTTAACACCATGCCTTAGTTATCTAATGCTGCTATAACAGAAATACCACAAGTGAGTGGCTTTAAGAAACATAAATTTTCTCACAGTTTAGGAGGCTAGAAGTCTGAATTCTGGGTGCCGGCTCTAGGGGAAGCCTTTCTATCTCTGGCAGCTCTGGAGTAAGGTCCTTGTCTCTTGGAGCTTCTACTCCTGGGCAGTCTTCATGTGGCTTGGTCTCTCTCTTCCCCCATCTGTGCTCTGCTCCCTTGTTTAAATCTCTTACAGCTTAAAAGAGATGGACTCAAGGTACACCCTACACTAATCCTACCTCATTAACATAACAAAGACAACCCATTCCCAAATGGAATTAAAACCACAGCATAGGGGTTAGGATTTGTGTGAGGGAATTAAAAAAGATTCTGAGGTATCTAATAAGATGTGAAATGACCAGTTTGAGAACTGGGTGCGGTTCCTTGTTTACAGTTCCATTTTCACCCTAGCGGCAGCCATCTTCCCTACTAAGAGAGAAATGTCCGGTGATGATGACGTAACCACCCTTCGATTCCTCCCCGTCACATACCTGTGTACTTGCCACACTGTAACCAATCTAAGGAAAGAGACGTATACCCTTGTAAGCCAATCGCCTTACAGAGCTTGGCACAGAAGTCCTCCTTACAAGTTAGGATGCGGAAATCCATCCTTCATGAGTTCCGCCTCCCGGAAGCCCTGTCTTAAAATGAACTACCAATCAAGTAATGTCTTTTGGTGATCTAAGCTTGTAAACACCAATCAAGTAACGTGTTGCATAGCCTTTGTTTCCCCTCTTATAAAACGTCACTGCTGAGTTGCCATTTTGAATCATGGATTCCACCTCAGGGAGTTCAGCTTGTTCCCGTCTTGAGCTGTCTCTTTTCTTTCAAAATCAGTTTTACATAAATCAGAGTACAGATGGTTACTGTAAGACAGATTTACTTCTCATATTTTTAGGGGACATAATTCAATCCATAACACACCAACACAAAATCTTTCTCAGAAAATGTTCTTTTTGTTTTTTCAGTCATGGAGGAGCCCAAATTCTTGGATAGAATTTTCACTCTGGGCCAACCCAACCCGATATGTTGGAGTCAGGAGTCAACAAAATGATTTGCCTTGAAGACTTGGCCAAACCTGCAGCTGAAGTTCATCCAGCTTTTGTGGGAAGATGGTTGGTCTAAGAAAACAAAATTCTGAGTGCTCCTATTGTGCAACTGGGGTGACAAAATGCAAAACAATAAAAGGAAAAAACATTTTTCCCTTTCACTCCCATGGAAAAAGTGACCCACCCTACTCTTTTAAGATTTCCTTTTCTGTGTTTGCAAACTGACTCCATTGTTGATTTGGGAGGAAAGGGATAATACTAGTTAGACTCAATTTATGAGATGACTTTTCTCTGCGCTCACATCTTCGTTTGGTTATGACATAGGGAGTGTCTTCTCTGGTTCATATGTAAGTCCAGATCTGGAAAAACGTTGAGTAGAATTCATTTCCAATCATTGCCATATATTTTAGTTTGAGAATGAATGAGTTGGGACACGAATGACTGAGAGAGATCACAAGTAACCAAAGTACTGGGGGTCTCTCCTAAAGAATTAGACACTCAGAGCTTTTCCCCCACAGACACTTTAGCCAGAAGGCATATTGAATTTGGGTGGCATCTTCTCTGAGACATGCTGTTCACCAGTAAAAGCCTGAAAATAGTATTTCAAAGGGCTGATAAAATCAGATGATAAGTAAAATGTGCTTGCATAGAAAAAGAATAAAAAGTTTAAGAGTGGGTCATCCCTGGGAAGAAGAGTTATCAGTAAATTTTATCTCCTTCTTTTTTGCAAATTTTTAACTTCTATTTTCCAGCGATGAAAATATATTATTTGTACAATAATATTGTTGCTGTTGTTAGGTGCTGTCAAGTCGGTTCCGACTCATAGCGACACTATGTACAATAGAATGAAGTGCTGCCTGGTCTTGTGACATCCTCACAATCGTTGCTTTGCTTGAGCCCATCATTGCAGCCACTGTGTCAGTCCATCTTGTTGAGGGTCTTCCTCTTTTTCACTGACCCTCTACTTTACCAAGCATGATGTCCTTCTCCAGGGACTGGTCCCTCCTAATAACATGTTCAAAGTACGTGAGAAAAAGTCTCACCAACCTCCCTTCTAAGGAGCATTCTGGCTGTACTTCTTCCAAGGCAGATGTGTTCATTCTTCGCCAACACCATAATACAAGAGCATCAATTCTTCTTTCATCTTCCTTATTCATTGTCCAGCTTTTGCATGCATAGGAGGCAATTGAAAATACCCTGGCTTGGGTTAGGCACATCTCAGTCCTAAAAATGAGATTTTTGCTTTTTAACACTGTAAAGAAGTCTTTTGCAGTAGATTTGCCCAACGTAATGCATCATTTGGTTCCTTGACTGCTACTTTCATGAGCATTGATTATGGATCCAAGTAAAATGAAATCCTTGACACCTTCAGTCTTTTCTCCATTTATCATGATGTTGCTTATTTGGTCCAGTTGTGAAGATTTTTGCTTTCTTTATGTTGAGGTGTAATCCATACTGAAAGCTGTAGTCTTTGATGTTCACAATAATATAGCTATCATAAAGGAAGCAACACTTACTTCTTTTCTCTTTATTTTCTGCTTTTCTAGGAGGAAACTCTGAATTAGACTGCTTGTAGACTCATACCTGCATTCTCCTAGCTTAGGGAGATGTGCTTAAGGAGGAGGAGGAACAGATGGTTTTAATAAATGTGTCTCGACCAATATACCCTGGGTGAGTTTAGGCTGCAGATCAGATTCCTTATCTGTGCTGGCACCAGGATGTGGTTTGGGGCTTTCTGTTTCGTGTGTGTGTGTGTGTGTGTGTGTGTGTGTGTGTGTGTGTGTGTGTGTGTGTGTGTATGTGGCCTCAGGGAAACATGTATCCTTTTTGTAAACACATGCAGACACATCTGAATGTCCAAACCAAAATCACATCCAGAGCCCAAGATGAAAGGCAGTCTGGGAAAAGTTGTTTAGGCTCTATAGCCTCTGAAGTACCAAAAAAACAAAGTTTTTAAAGATACAGTCAGAAAAAAGATGGCGGTGCCACTATCACTGCTTTAGTTCTCAATGTACTAGAAGACAAGCCAACATAATAATAACAATAGCAACAACACTCGATAATAGTAATAAAAGATATATGAATTGGAAAGAAACAGAAAAGACTAGCCCATTTTCAGATGGCGTGATATTCAACACAGAAAATAAAACTGCAAGTAAGTAATAAAACAGAAAAATTGCAGGCTGTAGATCAACATATAAAAATCAATAGTACTGTTCATTATGAATAACCAATTAGCAAACTGCATAAAGATAACATACATGATAGTGAAAAACACTCCAAGTTATCTAGGAATACAAGAAATAAGAAGTGTGGACGATTTGTGGAGAAAATTATCAAAAGACAAAAAAAAAAAAAAAAAACAGACTTGAATAAGTGGGAAGAGACAGCATGCATATTGGTTCAAAGAAGATATAATAATGTAAATTATAAAACATAAAAATAAATTATACATAATAGCACACTTCAAAACTTGTTGGATGTAACTAAAGCAGCACCTGAGAGAAATTTATAGCCTTAAATGCATATATTAGGGAAAAAAAGATAAAAATGTGGTGCTAAGCACCCACTTTAAAAAGTAAAAAAATAAAATAAAATAATTACAGTAGAAATTAATGAAACAGAAATAAACATATGAAAGAGAGGAACAACAAGGTGAAAAGTTGATTTCTTTGTTTTTGGGGGGGCAAGTAAAGTGGGCAGGCTCTATCTAGCACAATTGAACAAGAAACAAGAAGGAACTGATAAATTAGTAATGAAAATGCAGACATACCTACAAACACTGCAGCTATTCAAAAGATAAGAATGGTATCGCCAGTAACTTTCCAACAACATGTTTAAAAACTTATCTGAAATGGACTAATTTTTAGAAAAATGCACATCACCAAAACTGATTCAAGAAAGATAATCCACTAAAGGAAATAAATCAGTAGTTACCTTTTTTTTTTTTTTAAACTCCCCATTCCTCCCTGGGTAACCACTAAGCTTCTTTTCGTTTTTGATGGATTTTCCTATTCTAGATATTTCATAACTAGATCATAAAACATTCGTTCTTTTGTGCCTGATTTATTTCACTGAGTATAATGTTTTTAAGGTTTATCCGAGGTAGCATGTATCAGAACTTCATTTATCTTTGTAACTGAATAATACCCCATTGTATGTATATACCACATCATGTTTGTACATCCAGATGTTAATGGGCACTTGGGTTTTTTCTGCTTTTTGGCTATTGGGAATAATGCTGCAATGAACACTGGGGTACATGTCTGTTTTGGTTGCTGCTTTCAATTCCTGTGGGTATATATCTAGGAGGGGAATTACTGGATCATATGAAAATCCTACGGCTAACTTTTTTAAGAACTGCCAAACTGTTTTCCATGCAGCGGCACCACTATACATTCCCACCAGCAATGTACAAGTGTTCAGTTTCTAGCATCCTCCTCAACACTTGTTATTTTCAGGTTTTTTGTGGGTGTGAAGTGGTATCTTATTGAGGTTTCGACTGGCATTTCCCTAGTGACTAATGAGTATTTATGATTCTTCTGACAAAGAAAGCATCAGATGGTCTTACATGCATATTCTGCCAAGTATTCAAGAAACAATTTCAATCTTAAACAAATTCTTCCAGAGAATAGAAAGAAAGGGAACATTCTTCACCTTGTTTTATAATGCTAGTTGAAGCTAGCATAACCTCGATGCCAGCATTTGACAAGAGAAATATGAGAAAAGAAAATCACAGACCAATCTCTCTTATAAGCAGAAATGGAAAAACCCTAAACAAAATATTTGGCCACCATATTAAAAAATAAAAAGGATTTCACATCATAATCAAGTTGGGTTTGTCCTAAAAATGTATCATCTCTGTAGCATGCAGGAAGGCAAAACATATGGGTACAGATACAAGGAGGTAGTATATATGAGGTTGAGAGTCTGTGGAAATTCTCTTCTGACTGCTTCAAATTTTTCCCAATGAATTAGGGGGAAATGGTATTGGTTGAAAGTGCAAATAGATACAGTAGCAGGTCTTGAAAGTTTGAGAAGAGAGAAGGCTTAAAATAGTCTTCTAGCAGATTGTGAAAGTGAATAGAATCGAGGGTGATGGCCTTAGGACTAATCAGAGGTTCGTGCTCATGAATTTAAAGACCGTTTACTAGAGGCCCTGGCTTGTACAATGAGAAGAGAAAAAAAAACTTCCAAGGATTAGGAAGGAAGAAACAAAATTCTCATTATCTACTGATGATATGATTATCCTTATAGAAAACCCAAAAGACATTAAAAGATCCCTATACAAAAGCCAATTGTATTTCTATACATTAGCAGCAAATAATAGGTAACTGTAATCTTAAATAATATCTCATTTAAAATATACATATAAAGTACCTCAAAATGAATGTAACAAGATGTGCAAAATTTTATAGAAAAAACACAAAACCTTATTGAAAGATATTAAAAGAGACCTAAATTATGGGAATGATATAACGTGTCCATTAAGCAAAAGAATCAATATCATAAAAAAGTTAATTCAGCACCTAAATTGATGTAAAAATTCAATATAATTCTAATTAAAACCTTATAAGCATTTATTGCCACCAGGGAAGCAGGAGACAGATTTTACCAGAAATGACAATATATTCACATGTTACAACAAGTAAGGGAGTGTGGTGTCAGCCCAGGGAATGGACAAAGAAATTAATAGAATAGAAGACAGAGTCCAGAAACAGACTCACACACAAAGAATCCTGAATTATAACAAGTCACTGGAGAAAGAAAGGCACAATTCAAACAATGGTACTGAGACAAATAGTTGTGCACATGAAAAAACTTAAAATTTATTTCCTACCTTATGCCATGGCACAGGTGGTAAAGAGCTTGGCTGCTCTCTACCAAGGAGACAGGGCCAAGATGGCAGAGTAGTCAGATGATTCCGGTGGACCCTCTTACAACAAAGACCCTAAAAAACAAATGATTCCATTATATATAGTAATCTGGGAGCCCTGAACATCAAAGGCAGAATTGAAGAACCAGACTGAGTGGCATGGGGAGGGAGAGACGGTTCGGAAGCAGCAAGGAATTGCCAGACCTGACCCGGCGAGAGCCTGAGCCCTTCAGGCCTGATCAGCTAGGGGATGAGCGGTGAGGGAGGCAAGCAGCCTTGCTCGGGAGGCACATTTTCTGCACCAGGAGAGACCCAGCACCAGAGACTCTACACGGCCACACAGAACCAGTGAGAAGCAGCCCTCCACAAAAGAAAAGTACTTGCACACGGCTTACAGTGTGGATCAAAAACGTCCCCCTTAGGGAAAGACCTCTCTCCCATTTATCTCCCTACTCCCTGCTCTGCACTGGGGCCCGGACCGGCTTCAGCAATTGCCGAGTCCCCTGGGCTGGAAGTAGGATCCGTCACATGCCTGGAGCCATTCTCTATGCCTTGGAGAGTGAACAAATTAACAAACGGGAAAAAATAAACTGCCGACTTCCCTAAGCCACGAACCCAGGGTAGGCACAGCTACTTTGCCTAGGCACAGGCATAAAGATCCACCAAATGTGAGTGTCTTTCCCCCTGCATAGATTTGTGTGGGCCCGTCTCAACAGTGTAGGCCCTCATTACCTCAGTACAACAGGGTATATACTGGAACTCTAACTTCAACTGTTTCAGCTGTGAAGTGGCAGGTTCTTGACATCAGACACTCCTCTGCCCATTAAGCATGGTCTTCACCTACACACATCAGGGGCTTGAGGACTCGTGGATCCACCCACGCACCTAGCCACTTGTGAGAGGGGCCCATGAATATGAGGTGCCCCCCAGTCCTTAGCCAACAGCATTAGGTGCTCATAGTCGGGCTGCAAAACCCACCCACCTACGCGCTCTAGGGAACAGGGACACGCCTTCCTCCTGGACACTCGGGGGTGGCTGTCAGCCCCCTGCCTTGCTCAGAGTTTATCTCCCTGCTGCAGCCGGATGCCTGTGGCTACACCAATCACCCATGCCTGTCTAGGACTGTAGGTGAGAGCCTAAACCACACGCTTGGTGGCTATCTACCTGGACACCTGAGCTGAATCTATACAGGAGGAGTGGGCAGACTCCTGAGCTCACATACCAAGTAACAGACCTAACCACCTGGTGACAGGATGTTAAAGCTTCAAAGGTGCCAATAATAAAACTATCTCACATGAGCAGCCTATTTGGGCATATCAAAGAAAACAAGAAGCTAGGACACAGTAAGCAAACATAAAATAAATATAATAACTTATTGATGGCTCAGAGACAACAGTCAATATCAAATCACATAAACAGGCAATCCATGATGGCTTCACCAAGATCCCAAAATAAAGAATCTAGAAATTTTCCAGAGAAGAAAAATTTCTTGGAATTACCAGGGGCAGAATACAAAAGATTACTATACAGAATTCAACAAGAAATGAGGAAGGAAATTAAGCAAAATGCAGAACACGCAATAGAGGAAATTAAAAAGATTAGAGAAGAGCGTAATGACAAACTTATCAGGCTGTAAGAATCCACAGGGAGACAGCAATCAGAAATCCAGAAGAATAACAATAAAATTTCAGAATTAGACAACTCAATAGAAAGCCATAGGAGCAGAATAGAGGCAATGGAAGTCAGAATTAGTGATACTGAACATAAAGCACTTGACACCAACTTATTTGAGGAAAGATCAGATAAAAGGATTTAAAAAAATAAAGTAACCCTAAGAATTATGTGGGACTCTCTCAAGAGGAATAACCTACGAGTGATTGGAGTACCAGAACAGGGGGGTATAACAGAAAATAAAGAGAGAATTGTTGAAGACTTGTTGGCAGAAAACTTCCCTTATATCGTGAAAGATGACAAGATATCTATCCAAGATGCTCATTGAACCCCGCGTAAGATAGATTCCAAAAGAAAGTCACCAAGACATATCATAATCAAACTTGCCAAAACCAAAGAAAAAGAGAATTCTAAGTGTGGCTAGGGATAAACAAAAAGTCATCTACAAAGGAGAGTCAATATGAATAAGCTCAGACTACTCAGCAGAAACCATGCAGGCAAGAGGGCAATGGGATAACATACATAAAGCCTTGAAGGAAAAAAATCTGCCAGCCAAGCGTTATATAACCATCAAAACTGTCTCTTACATATGATAGTGAAATCAGGGCATTTCCAGATAAACAGAAGTTTAGGGAATTTGCAAAAACCAAACAAAAATTACAAGAAATACTAAAGGGAGTCTTCTGGTTACAAAATCAGCAACATCAGATAACAACTCAAGACTAGAACACAGGACAGAGCAACCAGCTATTAATCCAGATAGGGAAGTCACAAAAGGAAATCAAAGCTAAAACAGTGAAAATAGGGAAACAGATGACAACATGAAAACAAAAAAGAGGGACTTAAAAAATGTAGATATAGATTTTGCATACGGAGAGGAAATCAAGGGGATATAAAGAAATAAATGACTGGGATAAACTTAGAAAAATGGGGTAAATATTAAGGTAACCACAAAGGAAACTAACAATCCTACAA
>NW_004444012.1:6894724-6980583 GCF_000243295.1 Trichechus manatus latirostris | reverse complement strand
ATCTTATCAATTGATGCAGAAAAGGCATTTGACAAAGTCCAACACCCATTCATGATAAAAACTCTCAACAAAATAGGAATAGAAGGGAAATTCCTCAATATAATTAAGGGCATTTATAAAGCCAAGAGCCAACATCATCCTAAATGGAGAGACTTTGAAAGCATTCCCCTTGCGAACAGGAACCAGACAAGGATGCCCTTTATCACCACTCTTTTTAACATTATGCTGGAGGTCTTAGCCAGAGCAATTAGGCTAGAAAAAGAAATAAAGGGCATCCAGATTGGTAAGGAAGAAGTCAAACTATCTCTATTTACAGATGATATGATCCTATACACAGAACACCCCAAAGAATCCACAAGGAAACTACTGGAACTAATAGAAGATTTCAGCAAAGAATCAGGATACAAGATAAACATATAAAAATCAGTTGGATTCCTTTACACCAACAAAGAGGACCTCGAAGAGGATATCACCAAATCAATACCATTTACAATAGCCCCAAGAAGATAAAATACTTAGGAATAAATCCAACCAGAGACATAGCAACCCTATAGGACTGTGTAGAAATACCCCATAGGGTTTCCAAGGCTGCAGTCTTTATGGAAGCAAACTGCCACATCTTTCTCCCCTGGAGTGGCTGGTGGGTTCAACTGTCGACCTTTGGTTAGCAGCTGAGCACTTACCCACTGTGCCACCAGGGCTCCTTCCTACACTTGCAGCAAACTGTAACCACAGACTACCTCCTAACCATATAAACATAAAACCTCACACTAAAGGACTATTTACCTTAATTTCTTTTACTTGGTACATCATGTCCAGCTTTCAATAAAAAATTACAAGGTATACTAAAAGGCAAAAAACACAGTCTGAAGAGAGAAAGCAAGCATCAAAATCAGACACAGTTATGGCAGATATTTTGTAATTATCAGACCAAGAATTTAAAATAACTATGATTAATGTTCTAAGAACTCCAGTGGACAACAATGCAAGACCAGATGGGTAATGTAAGCAAAAAGATAGAGACTCTGGAAAGATGGAAAAAGAATAAAAAGAAAATGTTAGAAATCAAACACACTGTAATAGGAGTTAAGAATGCTTTTGATGGGCTCGTCAGAGAACTGGACACATCCAAGGAAAGAATCAGAGAGCTTGAAGACAGGTCAATAGAAACTCCCCCAGACTGAAAAAAAAAAAGAAAAAAAAAAAAACAGAACAGAATGTCCAGCAACCATGGGACAATTATGAAAAGGATAACATGATTGTAATGGGAACACCAGAAGGGAAACAAAAAGAGAGAACAAGAAGAGAAGAAATATTTTATGTAATAATGACTGAGATTTTTTTTTTAAATTAATGGCAGACACCAAACCACCAATCCAGGGATTTCAGAAGGCACCAAGCTGGATAAATACCAACAACATCTACACATAGACATATCATACTCAAACAGCAGAAAATCAAAGACAAAGAGAAAATCTTGAAAGCAGCTAGACCGGGAAAAAAAAAAAACACTTTACCTACAGACGAACAAGGATAAGCATTGCATCAGACTTCTCTTCAGAAACCATGCAAGCAAGAAGAGCGTTGAGTGAAATATTTAGTGTGAAAAGAGAAAAAAATCCACCAACCTAGAATTCTATGTCTAGGAAATCAGCCTTCAAAAGTGAAGGAGAAATACACATTCTCAGACAAACAAAAATTGAGGGAATTAGTGGCCAGTAGCCTGACTTAAGGAGCCCTGGTGGCACAGTGGTTAAACTGTTTGGCTGCTAACCAAAAAGTTGGTGGTTCAAACTCACCAGCGGCTCCATGGGAGAAAGATATGGTAGTCTGCTTGCATAAAGATTTACAGCCTTGGAAACCCTATGGAGATGTTCTACTCTGTCCTATAGGGTTGCTATGGGCTGGAATCAACTTGATGGCAAGAGGGTTTTTTTTTTTGGTTTAAGTCTGCCTTGATGGCAGTGATGGTTCAGTGATAGACTTCTTACCTCCCGTGAGGGAGACCTAGACTCAGTTCGGAGCTAATTCTCCTCAAGCTCAGCCACAACCAGTCTGTCAGTGGAGGCTTACATGTTGCGCTGAACAGGTTTCAGTGGAACTTCCAGACTTAGACTGAGAAGAAAGGCCTGATGATCTACTTCTGAATATCAGCCAATGAAAACCCTGATCACAATGGTCCAATCCAATTTTACATAGGATCACCATGAGTCCGGGGTGAACTCAACAGCAGCTAACCGCAACAAAAAGAAGCCTACCTGTAACAAATGTTAAAATAAGTTCTTCAGAGAGAAAGAAAATGACATAGGTCAGAAATTCAGATCAATACAAAGAATGGAAGAACATTAGAGAAGGAATAAATGAAGGTGAAATAAAATCTTTTATTTTGATTATTAAGTAATACAACAGATAATTGTTGCTTCAATATAATAATAACCATTTACTAGGTGATTATAGCTTATAGATAAATGAAATGAATAACAGCAATGTTGTTAGGAACTGGAGAGAGGAATTACAACTGTAATAATGTACCTGCACTACTTGTGAAGTGGTATAAACAAAACCCACTGCCACTGAGTCCATTCCAACTCATAGTGACCCTATAAAAGTGGGGGTAGATTATAATAAAAGTTCATTTCAAACTCCAGGGCACACACTAAAAAATCTTTTAAAAGAAGAATAATTGATATGCTATACTATTAAGTGAGGAGAAAAAATAGAGTAATATAAAATGCTCGATTCAAACCAGAGAAGGCAGAAAGTGGAATTTAAATAAAAGAAAGGAAGAATAATGGTAACAAGCATTAAACAGTTATAAATATGGTAGATGTTAATACAATTATATCCATAAGCACCTTAAGTGTGAATGGTATAAATATACCAATTAAAGGACAGACACTAGCAGAGTAGATAAAAAAATGAGACCCAGCTATACACTGTCTACAAGAAACCCACTTAACTATAAAGACATTTTTAGATTAAAAGTAAAGGGATGGGAAAAGATACGCCATGCTAACACTAATCAAAAGAAAGCTGGAATAGCTATATTAATTTCAGACAAAGCAGATTTCAGAGCAAGGGAAATTATCAGTGATAAAGCAGACAATTTTCCAAGAAGACATAACAATCCTGAATGTGTACGTGTTTAAAAATAGTGTTAAGATACATAAGGCAAAAACTGATAGAACTGTATGAAGAAATAGATAAATTCACTACTACAGCTGGAGACTTCACCGTCACTCTATCAGTAATCGACAGATCCAGCAGGCAGAAAATCAGTTAGGATACAGTTGAACTGACCAGCACCAACAATCATTTAGATCTAATTGACATTTATAGAATACTTCATCCAACAACATCAGAATACACATTCTTCTCAAGCTCACATGGAACATTCACCAAGATAGACCACATCCTGGGACATAAAGCACACCTTAACAAATTTAAAAGAATGGAAAACATACAAAGTATGCTCTCAGACCACAGTGGAATTAAACTAGAAATCAACAACAGAAAGACAACCAGAAAATTCCAAAATATTTGGAGAGTGAACAACACACTTATAAAGAACACATGGGTCAAAGAAGAAGTCTTACGAGAAATTGAAAAGAAAATATTTAGAACTAAATAAAAATACAATTTATCAAAATTGGTGGGATTCAGCAAAAGCAGTTCTTAGAGGGAAATTTACCACATTGAATGTACATGTTAGAAAAGAAGAAATCTTAAATCAATGATCAAACTTCCAACCTTAGGAAACTCAAAAAGGAGAAGCAAGTTTAATCCAAAGTAAGCAAAAGAAATGGAATAATAAAAATTAGAGCAGAAATCATTGAAATTGAAAATAGTAAAACAAACTGGTTCTTTGACAGGCTTGCTGGTCTGACAGAGACTGGAGAAACCCCAAGAGTGAGGCCCCCAGACACCCTTTTAACTCAGTACTGAAGTCACTCCTGAGGTTCACCCTTTGGTCAAAGATTAGACAGGTCTATAGGGCCAACAATAACACACATGAGGGACGTGCTTTGTAGTTCAATCCTGTATACGAGACTAATGGGCACACCGGCCCCAAAACAGCAAAGATGAGAAGGCAGGAAGGGACAGGAAAACTGTACAAACAAAAACACGCAACCTGGGGTGGAGAAGGGGAGAGTGTTGACACATTGCGGGTTGGCAACCAACGTCACAAAACAATTTGTATATTAACTGTTTCATGAGAAACTAATTTGCTATGTAAACTTTCACCTAAATCACAATAAAAAGAAATCATTCAATAAAACATAAAAATCAGCTGGTTAAAAAAAAAGTTCTTTGAAAAGATTAATAAATTTGATAAACCTCTATCTAGGCTAACTCAAGAAAAAAGAGAGAATACATGAATTACTAATATTGGAATATAAGAGGGGCCACCACTACTGATCCCATTGACATTAAAGTACAAGTCTGTTCTGACTCATGGTGACCCCATGTGTGTCAGAGTAGAACTGTGCTTCACAGGGTTTTCAATGGCCGATTTTTCAGAAGTAGATTGCCAGGTCTTTCCTCTGAGGTGCCTCTGGGTGGACTCCAACCTCCAACCTTTCGATTAGCAGCCAAGGGCATTAACCATCTGCACTATTCAGGGACTGCACACGCCTATTAAAATGGCTAAAATCCAAAACGTGGACAACACTAAATGCTGGTAACAACGTGTAACAACAGGAACATTCGTTCATTCCTGGTGGGAACACAAAATGGTACAGCCACTTTCAAAGACAGTTTGGCGGTTCCTCACAAAGCTAAACATAGACTTACCATATTATCCAGCAATCGTGTTTCTTGGTATTTACCCAAATGAGTTGAAAACTTATGACCACAATAAAAAAAAAACCTGCACACAAATGTTTATAGCAACTTTATTCATAACTGCCAAAAGTTAAAAGCAATCAAGATGTCCTTCAATAGGTGAATGGATAAATAAACTGGTATACCTATACAAGGAGATATTATTTAGCATTAAAAAGAAATGAGCTATGAAGTCATAAAAAGACATGGAGGAATGTTAAATGCATATTGTTAAATGCATATTGCTAAGTCAAATAAGCCAGTCTGAAAAGGCTACATACTATAACAGACTCTATGGAGACAGTGAAAACAAGTGTTTGCCAAGGGTTCAGGGGGAGACAGGAAGGATGAACAGGTAAAGCACAGGGCATTTCCAGGGCAGTGAAACTATTCTGGATGATATTGTAATAGTGGATACATGACATTAGGCATTAACCCATAAAACTGTAGAACATAAAGAGTGAACTCTAATGTAAACTATGGATGTTGGTTAATAAAAATTACGAACATTGGTCATCAATTCTCTCTCTCAGTCTCTCCATCCCCTCCTCTCTCTTTCCTCCCTCCCGTTCCTGGTTCTCTAAAGAACCCTGACTAAGACAGGAACTTTTTGCTTTCCAGAATTTTTTTCTGTCAACTTAAAATTGCTTAAACTGCTCTAAAAAAATACCTATTTTTAAAAGGGGGGAGAGAGCTTACATCTCTGAGACAACTATCACAAGGCAGCAGGGATAGAATTCATAGATCCCATCGCCCAGTGCCTTATCCCCTTGTCCTAGAGCATCCCACTCACTTCTAAGAGAACTGGTTCTACAGATACGAGAGATTTTCCTGGGATAAACTCTCTTCTGATTCTGTCCTCAGGAGATACAGACGCAGTATATCACAGCTAACTCAACTGGACAGCTTCAATGCTGGAGCCTCTCATGCTGTTTCTCTACCAGCCAGCTGCCAGCTCATCAGGACCAGCTAGGAGAGGGAAAAAGTCTATTTTCCAAAAGCTTTTCTAAGTGTTCAAGTGGCCAGCTGCCCAGCTTGTTCTCCTGCGTACTCAGATCACTGGGAGCCACAAAGTTCAGCTGGGACCACTTTAAAAAGTTGTGTCCCAGGGAAACTGATGGTGTGAAAAGGTGAAAGGAAAGTATGGAAACTGGCTGAATCTTCACAGAAGTATCACCCTGGGTCAGCACCAAGGGTCTAATATTTGCCAAGGTGCAAATTACTCTCTGGTCTCAGAGCCAAGGGCGATGTCTTAAGAGCCTGGGACGGCCCTTTGTGAAGTAAGCAAAGTTCGACTGCTTGCTATGAGCTGGACCCTTCTCCATTCTTCCTTTTATCATGAGGTGTAGTATCCCTGTGTTGATGCTGAAAAGTTCAGCCCCATATTGCACCATCCCACATCATCTGTCTTTTGGAGACAACGTTTCAGGATATGGATCTCCTCAAAATTTACCAGCCCTGAGTCTCTTTTATTCAGTTGCTTAGTTTCTACATACACTGCTGTTCACCTACTGTAAGCCAGGCACCATACCATAATCCAAGGTATGAAACAATAAATGAGACGTGGCCCTTGTTCTCAGAAACAAAAACAGTTACATTTCCCAAAGACCGTGTGAAAGTTTACCTAGTACATAAATCTATATTAATGTATTAATGCTTCAGAGTTAATTTATTCCATAAACATTTTACGTGTCTCTATAGTATCGTACTGGGTGGTAGAGTCTGGGAAATATTGACCCTCTGAAGTGCCGTGGGAGAGAGCAGAGATATAGAAATATCTAGAAATTCAAACAGAGATTTTAAGAGAAAGTCAGTTCAAGATATGAGGAAGGATGAGGTACTCTGGCGCAGAGTACTGAAAACTACCATCTGGAATGGTCTGACAATTAAAGTGTACAAAGAGAAAGTGCACTCAGAGAAGATGACTGAGAAAGAACCAGTAACAGAAAGAGAACCAAGTAAGGGCAGTATACAGACCACAGGGGAGGCAGGGTGTTGAGAGGTCCTCAGCACCCGACTTAATGACACACGGTCCTTTTGACAATGCCCTCTAACTATGTATGGCTGATGTGCCTTGA
Organism: Trichechus manatus latirostris; assembly: GCF_000243295.1. NCBI lineage: Eukaryota > Metazoa > Chordata > Mammalia > Sirenia > Trichechidae > Trichechus > Trichechus manatus. The sequence goes on along the minus strand of NW_004444012.1, from coordinate 6,973,681 downwards.
CTGTCCAAAATCACACCACATACGCAACCATTTGATCTACCCAGAGTGAGCTGGGTCTGTCTACTGTCCTTCCTGATAGGAGGTGACCAGGAGTGGAGAATTCAGGAATGGGTCAAATGGACTCACCCAGGGAACTGTGTGTTAGGATGGACGGCAGCATTGACTCTGTGCCAGGAGTGCAGATTTAAGTTGTAGGCTACAAAGTGGGTCATTTCCCAATGGAACGCTACTGTTCTCCAGCCACCCCTCAACTCATAACACAGGTCACGATTCACTGAGGTTGTAAGTACATTTCTGTGGATGTTAGGAATCAGAAGAGCAGACTCACAGAATAGCTGTACATTCTTTAAAGAGAACTGGGATAGTTCAAGCTTCTCATCTTACAAAGGAGGAAGCTGACTGAAAGATTATGAATTTGGCCACATTGCCTAACATTTTAGGAGAGTAGTAAAGCAATCAGGCTTCAGACTCAGACTGCCCAGGCACCTTAAGCCACGTGTCTTAGGCAGGCCCCTTAAAGCTGCTATGCCTCTGTTAACTCCTCTTTAAAATGATGTAATAGTCATATCTACATCACAGGTCTTCCTCATACAAATGAGATAATGGATGCAAAGCACTTAGCATAACAGCTGGTAGATGGTGGCAGAGATGACACTCGGAAGCAAGTCTTCTGCCTCATGGAATGGTGCTTTTTCCGTTCCCCTTCCCTTTTATTGATGGTAATTGAGTCAGCTCCAACTCATGGTGCCACCTGTTCAAAAGAACAAGACATCGTCCTGTCCTGCACCATCTTCACAATTGCTGGTATGCTGGAGTCAATTGTTGAGGCCACCATGTACTTTGAATGACTCATCTTCCAGCACTATATCAGACAATATTCTGTTGTAATCCATAGGGTTTTCACTGGCTAATTTTCAGAAGATGATCACTAGGCCTTTCTTCCTAGTCTGTCTTAGTCTGGAAGGTCTGCTGAAGCCTGTCCACCATGGATGACCCTGCTGGTATTTGAAATACTGATGGTGCAGCTTCCAGCATCATAGCAACACACAAGCCACCACTGTACAACACACTGGGGGGTGGTCCTATGTAGAGAGAAGTTAAAAATGAACATACAGGGTCATCTCACATGTGCAAACCCATCACTATGGCACACGAATTTGTGCATTAATTTGCTTGACAAATATCATTGGAGGATCTATGTGCCGGGAAGTGAGCTGGGTGCTGATATGCCCGTGCTGAACAAGACTTGGTCTCTTCCCACTAAAGTAGAGATAGATTTGCCTTACGGTAGCCCTGAGTGAGATGGATTTGTAGGGAGTAGAGAGGAATTGGGAGAGTCTAGAGGCAAGGAGATGAGATGGGACATTGTTGTCATCTCTAGACATGAGGCATCAAGATCTGAACCACCATGGAAGGAACAGGAATTAAAGGAAAGGACAAAGCAAGGCACCACCTGAGGCTTACCCTGACACATTCTTCTGATTATTATCGTATGTCTATGAAATATTTGTTTTTATGTGTTTCTGACAAGCAGTTGGCTTCCATGAAGCCAGTTGGTACTCTGTCTCATCACCACTATTTGGGGAACAGGGCAGATGATGCACTTGAGGCCCCTTGTCTGGGGTCTCGCACATAATCAGGGTGAGGTCCAGAGATGCTGGGGCCAGGGATACGGAAACGCGGTCCAGGTCTAAGACCATCTGCCTTTCCTTCCTGCCAAATTCACTGAGGGCATGACAGGTCTGGTTGAGATGGTAAAACAGTGAGGAGCACAGGGCTGAGCAAATAGACAGATGTTTATCTTGTGTAGGAATGTGCACTTGGCTTTGGGGACTGTGGCTCTCCATTAGAATCCACACTTGGTAAAGTCTCGGAAGGAACGGGCTTCAGACAATACCCTGAGCTCCTCAGCCTCCCCAAGCTTAGCTTCATGTGCCAGGATGCAAGACTAAAGCACTGTCATGCTAATAGCATCAGGCAGAAATGTTCACTTGTCCATGGAGACACCGCATCTAAACACTATCCACCCTACCCACCCCGTCCTGACTATGGCCTTGCCTTTCCATCGAGGTCTGCTCTCCTCCCCAAGAAAGGGAGAATGGTTAGCCGCTTTCAGAAACTAAAACAAACACCAAAGTTTCCCCAGCATTAAACTCTGCTTCACAGCTAAATGGACTGGAAACTTTCAGGACCTGGAACAAAACTTTGATTCAACCCCTTCCAACAGGTGCTGTGAGCACAAAGACTGCATAGTATATTTTGCGCTGGAAAACAGTCTCAAATTATTTTTTTTTAAAAAAAAGGTTGCCTGGAAGAAAGTTCTATCTTGTGCTTAGAAAACAGGTCTTCTAACCAGTTTGTTCTGGTTTAAACCCCTGCTGAGAATTTGCATGTCCACTCTGGATATACTGAATCAGAATCTACAGTTTAACAAGATACCCAGGTGATTCTTATGTATAATAAATTTTGAGAATCACTGCTCTACTAGTGGTTCTCAGAATTGGTCCCTAACCAGCAGCATTAGCATCGCCTGGGAACTTGTTAGAAATGCAAATTCTCAGCAGAGGTTCAAACCAGATGGGTTGAAGACCTATTAGAAAGATAAATAAAGAGACAATGCTGCCCTCCTTCTTTCCATTCTCACTTCCTTGCTCTCCCACAGGAAGGTCTCATCCGACCTTGAAGCCCTGGGTAGATGCTAGAGAAGTAGGACATCTTTTATCCCTAGGTTTTTAAATAAGTATCCAGGATGAGGCTCACGCAGCCCTTTCCTGTAATCTACCTACCGTGGTAAGGCAAATTAGTTGAAAACACAGCCAGAGAGGACAGAGGTCTGTGTTCTGGCTCAGACTCACCTTCATTTCCTATGTGACCTGAGCAAGTCACTTCACTTCTCATGCCTCACGGTCATCATCTGAACAGTTCAGGAATAAGACAATGGCCCTTTCTAGCCCTAACATTCTGTACGGCAAGTGGTATCATGTTTTTGTTCAAATCCAGGAGAGAGATGTGAATACAAAGGATGCAGACTATTTGCCATCAAGTCAATTCCGACTCATAACGACCCTACAGGACAGAGGAGAACTGCCCCATAGGGTTTCCAAGGCTGTAATCTTTACGGAAGTAGACTGCCACGTTTTTCTCCTGTGGAGCGGCTGGTGGGTTCAAACTGCTGACCTTTTGGTTGGCAGCCAAGCGCTTAACCACTGCACCACCAGGGCTATTATTAACTATGCTTGGCATAAACTAGGACTGTCTAGGGAAACTAGGACCCAGGTTTACTGTAGTCCCCAGCATCTTTCCCTCCACCCCACCGGAGATTGTCCAGAGAGCTCCACAGGCCATTACCTGCTTAAGTCTTTGCACCCTAGAGCTCAGTAAATGATGAACAGAGAAAGTTCTCATCAGCGGTCCAGTGCCTTTTCCCCATTCTCTAGCAACTCCTCACCTATACTCTCCCCCTTCCATACTCACAGCCCTTCCTGGGCTCATCCCATTCTAGGTTAAATGATTGAAAACCCAGGTTCTGGGTTCAGAACGCATGGGTTCAAATCCCAATTTCGTAATTTACCACATAATCTTAGACAACTTACTTAAACTCTCTAAATTATGGGCTTCAAACTTTTTTACTTTAACTGTAATCCATAGTAAGAAATATATATAACATAGTACTCTACTATAAAACAAAACGAAACAAAAAAACCCATTGCTGTCAAGTCGATTCCAACTCATAGCGACCCTATAGGACAGAGTAGAACTGTCCTATGGGGTTTCCAAGGAGTGGCTGGTGAATTCAAACTGCCGACCTGTTGGTTAGCAGCTGAGCTCCTAACCACTGTACTACAAGGACTCCACACATATGTGCATATATATGTTTATACACACACATACATGCACACACATATTAATTGTAACAAATTTAATGAAACAATATTTATTCTTGATATGTTGTAGGCACTATTTATTCCACTGATTTTACTCTCTATATAGTACTTTTATAAAAGCTAGTCATAACCCCACTACATTGATTTCATGGTTTACTAGTGGTTTGAGACCCACAGTTTGAAATACTCTGTTCTAAAGCTTTAGTTTCCTCATCTGTAAAATGAGGATAATAACATTACTTTCCTCATACAATTGTGTGAATATTGACTCAAATGTTTATATAAAAGCTCTTGACTGGGGACATAACAAGTGCTCAGTGAATATCAGGTGTTTTTGGTACCCAAGGCAGAGCACTAGCAGTTAAAATATTTCTCCTACCTCAGGTTCCAGAAGGAAACTCCCAACAATCATACCTCTCAGGAACCTGCATGTGAATCAGTTGGATTTTCCCATTGGGCACGCATAGCACCAAATGAGTTGCACTGAAGCTTCTGTCATGAATACAATCAATACACCTTGTTTCCTTCTAACACCCCTGCAAGGCTTGTAAGAAAAAAAGGCACACCTCAGGAGTTCCATTTAGCCATTGCAAATGGCGCCACCGCAAAGCCCTACTTCCGTTTCTTAGTGGAGGTGTCACTGACTCCCTCAAAGGCTTACAGCTAATTAAACCAAAACGGGGAAGAGGAGGATTCTTGATTAAAGATGCAAGGCTAGGCTCAACCTGAACAGGGTTCAGTGAATAGGAGAGAAGACAACTTATGAATTCTTCAGTGTTGCTTGGCTCAGAAGGTAGTTAACTTGCTGTCTGGTTGACTTTGCAACTACTTCTAGTTAAAGGGTTCCAGGGGCCTAGAAGATAAATAACCAGCAAGGTATCATAACAATGAGGACAGAGCAAAATGTTATTTCCACCCTCCTGTGCCCTCAGTGGCCATTTTCCAGCCCCAGGGCAGGCTTCCACATAATGCTGACTGGCATCTGAAGACTAGCCCTGGCACAGCATGCTGGATGATGATGGTGTAGGACTGCAACCTTCCATCTGAGTCACTGGTAATTCCTGCCCCTGATTCCAGCCAGGATGTGGCAAACTTTCCCCCGTTTTAGTCGAACCATGCCAGGTCAGTAATTCTGACAGCCACAAACTGAATTTTGAACCTCTCCAATTTCTGAATAACTAACAGAGAGAGTGAATTTAATGGAATATGGTCAGATTGAAGTGATCAATTCAGTACTGCAGGAGAAGAGTTCAGGCTGGGTCAAAGACAAGTGCCTAGCTCAGAGCACTGCAGTGGACATATGGGAAATATTAAGCTGTCTTTTAAAAGGTATGCTTAAGGGTACAGTTGGTAAATCAAGGGAGATAGAAACAAATATTCATCTAGCACCTATTAGCTATCAGGCACTGTGTATACATTCTCTATTTCTTACAAAATATAAATATATCCTAGTTACTATCATTCCCATTTTTGAAAAGTGACCATGAAAATTAACTTGCCCAAGATCTTCAAGCTAGTAAACATCAGAATTAGGATTTTATCCCGGGCCTTTCTTGTACAGAAGTTTATGCTCTATCGGCCATATTATACCCCCCCCCCCAGTAAGAGTAAGTGGTGCAAGAGAAAGTAAAAAGGTAAAAAGGAAGAGAAAGGGGACAAATTACACACACACAGGGAAAAGAATGGAGAGAAATGGATAAAAATCAGAAATGAGAAAGGGAAGAAATGCAGAGAAGGAGAAGAAGAAAGAATGGCTGGTAAACACCTTGGCTTTTCAGCAGAATTTGATGATCCAGAACTTGAAATGTGTTATAAGTTCCTCTGGTCTGGAGCCAATATTGGTTCAGTATGGTAGAGCTGTGCTGCCTAGCATCCTGAGCACAACTCTTTCAAGGGGATCGTCAAGCTACTTGAAGCAAGAACTAGGAAGCCAGCCTATCTTCTTACTCAGTGGCAGTGAAAAAAGAGTCTCGATGGAGTTTCTCATGCTCCTGAAGGTGTCCCATTAGTTTGCAGTTATCAAAAAGGAAGCTTCTTAGGACCTATCAATATTGGATCATCTTCCTTCTCTGGCCTGGACACTCGTTTAAGTCTTTTACCAGCAATGAACAGATGTTTAAGGGAAGAGACAAACAATAGTCAAAAGGCTGTTTTATGACTTTTATGCTACGGTCTCTAAACTCCATCTTCCCCTTGATTTTCCGCTTTGTGATGCTGAGGCTTGCACTGAAAACCAGTTTCGCTTTACCAGTTCCATCTGTATTCTATTAGGCTCTGCCAACAGGGGGTGCTAGAGGGAGACTGGAAGACAGGAAGAGGAAGAAGAGCCTTGTTCCTTCCTGGTTGTTTGCTGGTCCTGTCAGCACCACCCCAGCAGAAGTTAGCTCCAGTTTCCAGTTTTTCCTCACTCCTGGAACCATCCTCAACTTACTCTGTCAGTGATATCAGCATCTGCCGGCCTCAGCCCCTCCTCAGATGTCTGACTCCCTGCTCTGAGGGTCCCTCCTCTGAGTTCCCAAGGCACCTGCACCTGCCAGGCATCACCCTTCCTGGTTCTGGCTTCCAGATCTGAGGGAGCCCTTCCAAGCTTCTAGATCCTAATAACCATCACTTCCTCCCTTTGTTCCCCCAGCCCTAGGGATGGTGATTGCTTCCTGCAAGTGCTACCTCCTGAGACCTCAGTGCCTCCCTTAGCCTTTTCAGTCCTTCAATTTCTTATATTATGTATTCTTTATTAGAAACGTTGGTTTCTGGATTGGCCTTTGCCTGAATCATTACCACTCTTGGTCCCATCCAAGATAAGGCTAAGCAACATTCCCATACTGCACTGAATATAGCCTCTGGTGAAGGCGTGCTTCCTTCAGGAGTACAAGGCACCATCACTCATGTGCTCTTCAGGGCAGACATAGAGGAGCTGTGGGAAGTCCACTGTCCAGCTTTCAGATCATGCTCTGGGGAGTTGATTAAAAGGAGAGGTGTTCTGACCCCTTCTATTACTTTCTTCATGGCAGAAATTGGGAACTCAAGTTGTCGTTAAATTTAAACTCCTTTATCTCACATGAAAAAGATTTAATCATGAGTATAACATATTTAGTTCATTCAAGACCCTAGGCTCTAAGATTAATTAGCACTGTTCACAAATATTTCCAGTTTTTCTTCTTCCAAATCCATGGTCGGATTACAGTTTCCTGCTCCCTTAAAGTCATAGTCACCGCATGACTTACATTGACCAGTAAATATGAGTGAAGGTAATTTGTGTCACTTCTCAGTGGAAGCGTTAATAACCAGCACATGATTTGCTATCCGTCTCCTTTTTTTATTTCAAAGCAGTGGAAAGCTTGAAGATGAACCTCCTAATGGTTCCCTTAATGAAAATAATCTAGAACAGATCCCAATCCCCCGCCAGCCAATCTTCAGTGGACATAAATCCTACATGTCATTCACACCTCATAGCGAAAATAAATAGGACTCACACTACCTGTCAGAAATTTATAAAGCCAGTCAACAAGATAATGACTACTATTAGGTTCAGAAATGAATCAGAATGAGCTACTGGAAAAACTACATTATTAAATGACTCTGTTAGATGTTGCCTAATAGCCATAGTTTACAATGTAGACAAACAATGACTATTTCCTGGTGTTTACTGGAATTATCTAAAAACACTGACACGATGCGTATGAATTCACTCGTAGCATATTTCAGTTTGACATGTAAGGGGGAAGTGCTTGACAAATTTCTGTGTTTTAGTCATTGAAAACCCAGGCTACAGAATTACTTTTTTTTTTTTCTTTTTTTCGCTTCAAGAAAGGGTATAGCTACTTGAACAAGAGTGACAGCCTGGATGTTGTTTATTCACAGAGAACTATGAAAAAAGAAAAAACAAAACAAAACCTCTGATCTTCATTTAGTGTTGACAGAAGTGGTGAAAGCAGTCAATACCATCAATTTTCAGCCACTGAGTAGTAATCTACTTATTTTGACAGCACAGTGCACAAAAATAAATGCCAAATATAAACACAGCTTTTCCCACACTTAACTATTCTACTGTTGAGGAGAAAAATATTTATGCATGCTTTTTAGAATGAGAAATGAGATAAAATATTGCTTTATACTATAATGTCATTGAATGATACATATGATTTCAAAGGTTCTATACAAATAGCATATCCCAGTATAATTGGTATCTTGAACCATGTAAACCTATCCTTCAGGCCAAGGCATTAGGATTTTTAAGATTGAAGATAAGTAGCTGAGATTTCTAAAGAAGGCCAACCATGAAGGCAAGGGCTTGAATGTCCAGACTCTGACTTCTCCCCACAGCCTGAAGGCTTCCTTCACTCTTCAGAAAACAAAATCAGTGACAAGACTGGATATTTTAATGATCTCAAGATTATGAAGCTTTCCAGGGGTAAACACAAGCAAAGTGTGTATTCATGGTCACTATTTCCCAGGCTGAATCATCCAAACTTTCAGCTTCGCAGGATGATATCTTGCTGATTTACGGTTTGAAGGAACTCCGAACCCTTTAGTGAGAAATCATTCTGTAAGACTCATATGAGGGCATCAGCAAGACCTCAGACTTGAGATATTTATCCATGAGCTGGACAAAATTCCTTGGTAAAGATTATAAAATAATTTTTATGATGGTTTTTAAATACTTCGCTTTATTATTATTGTTTTACAATGTTGATTTTAAAGTCACTTAAAATTGGTAGTTCATTAATGTACTAAATGTCCATTAAGTGATTCAGAGATACTGAACATTTGAGGAGCATGGAGGGATTCCAGTGTTGGAAGCTGCTGGGAAAATTGGGAAATAAGGAGATTGATCTGATATTTTTTAATGAGTGAAAAAAATGTGAAATACAATACTCTTTAATCAAATAGGAATGTATGGTCACCTCACTGCCATTGACTATCTCACTTTTCAGTACCTGGGTTCGCAGAAGCTCCATAAGAGTAAGATTTCCTGTTACTTCTCATAATAGATGACCTTGGACAGGATCCTCCAGGCGCCACACACCTCTCTCATCTGAGCAAACATAGATGAGCTCTTTGTCACCATTTAGCCCCATAAGCCTTTCTAAAAACTTACTGAAGTCAGCTAAGTTCAGGTGGCAAAAATGATGCTTTTATTATGAAAGCAGTGGCCAGAAAATTCAAACCTTTGAGTCACCCAACCTATTTCCTTTAGAATCCGACGCTGAGCCAAGTGGTTTTTATTTTGTCTTCTCAAACTAGGTAACACTCCCTTGCAGCCAACTCTTGGATAACCTGCAGGCAGCTGGGGGCACACCCCACTTTGGGGGGGCAGTTTTCAGACCAGATTTAAAGCCATTTGTCAGGCTTATGTAAGTGACAGCATCAGCAAGAGCCTGGCATGAGCAGGGTGGGAGGCATTCCAGAAGAGACACACTGCGGCAAAAGATGAGGACGGCATGAGAGAAAACAAACAGATGGAGCAGCCGGCACCAGATAGAAGAAGAGAAGATTGCTTCCTGACAGAATTTACAGACGCCAAAAAAAAAAAGGACAGAAAACAAACAACAAAAAAAGAGCAATTCCTTCTTCCGTCTCCACTTGGCCCATGCAGTCACATGAAACCAACGTAACCATGGACGTGGAGGGTTTCCTTTCCTTGGTTTCTGTTACTTTTTCTTCTGCTCAGTCCATGGCTCTTTCCCAGTTTTATTTGTTCATTGAGGCACAGAGACAGTCAAAGTCTCTGCTCTCATGACTTGACTGAGGGTTCTGGAAAGAACTGAATCGCGGCAGAAGGATATCCTCAACTTAATAGCATCTCTGCCAACTCCATGCCATCCATGCCTGAGGGCCCCACATGCAGCAGTCTGGATTACAAGAAGTTCCAAATCCTTCTTGAAGGTGCTCGTTATTATGACCAACCTGTAAACAAAGGACTTTCTAGATATTTAATACATAAAATAAACCCTCCCACCACCGTTTTCAGTTTATAAGAACGGTCTAGGGCCCACTAGTTTCTAGACTGTCAGATAATGAAGTCAGTGGAAAAGTGCACATTTTAATATATTTCATTCTTACCATCAAACAAATCACTCACTGGAGCATCTTTCATCCCAGAAATCTCTAGAAACAAGCCATTGTGATGGAGACTAGGTGGATATGGCAGAAGGCTGTGTTTTCTCCAGCTTTTTACTCTCGGTGATACACTCTTTTAAATAGTGTTTTTTTGTAATAATATGTAACTTGGGGACTGTGATGGCTAATTTTATATGTCAACTTAGCTAGGCTATGGTGCCCAGTTATTTGGTCAAACGCTAGTCTAGCTACTGTTATGAAGTAGCTACATGTGATTAAATCAGCTGGCCTTAAGTAAATAAAATTATCCCCCATAATGTAGGTGGCCTCAACCAATCAGTTAAAAGCCTTAAAAGCAAAAAAAGAGAGATTCCCTAGGGTGTGTTCTGCCTCCAGACTATAAATAGACATTCTGCCAGAACTCACTAACTCTTCACTCTTCCCATTACCTGACCTACAGATTTTGGGACACAAGTCTGCAGTAGTCTCCAGGTCACCTGACCTGTAGACTCTGGACTTGCCAGTCCCCCACAACCACATGAACCAATTTCTTGAAGTAGATCTCTCTATCTCTCTCCCTCTGTTTTTCTCTCTCTCTTTCTCGATACATAGATAGATAGATAATAGATAAGAGATTACAGATCATAGATTATAGATATATCTCACTGATTCTGTTTCTCTAGGGAATGCTGACTAAGGCAAAATGGAAGACTATTTTGGTCACGGAGGCAATCCAATGACTGTCTTTCCAAAAAGCAAGTTTTTGGAAGTTTTGTTATCAGATGTTCAGCACGTACGTGCTCTGGTAGAACTGTGAGAGATTCTGATTCCAAATTCTCCAGCCACCAGGCCAAAGAGTTGGCTTTGAAGCAGAAATCATGGCAGGAAGGAGCACAGGTTGACCAGAATTGCAAAGTTAAAAAGTTCATAGTGTTTTTGATCAGGATTTTTCAAGATATAAAGCAAAAATCTTCCAAAGAAAAAGCCACTATATTAAAACTGGTTAGTGGAAGAAGTTTATTCATTCCTGCACCCATTCAGCATATATTTCTTGAGCATGTAGTATATGCAAAGTAATTAAGATAAATCCCTGTCTTTAGTATTTCACAGTCTGGTGAGGACTGAGGGAGAGACAGTAGTGAGAATGTCACATTTTTCTAGTCATTTTCTTTTCCAAGTCCCAAAATCATGGCCTAGCGTAGACTGAAGTTGTGAAGAATTTCATTTTACTTGAATCCACAATCAACGCCTGTGGAAGCAGCAGTCAAGAAATCAAATGACATATTGCATTGGGCAAATCTGCTGTGAAAGACCTCTTTAAAAGTGTTAAAAAGTAAAGATGTCACTTTGGGGACTAAGGTACACCTGACCCAAGCCATGTTATTTTTAATCACCTCATATGCGCGTGAAGGCTGGACAATGAATAAGGAAGACCAAAGAAGAATTGATGCCTTTGAATTATGGTGTTGCAAAGAATATTGAATATACCATGGATTGCCAGAAGAATGAACAAATCTGTCTTGGGAGAAGTACAGCCAGAATGTTCCTTAGAAGTGAGACTTCATCTTACATAGTTCGAATAGGTTATCATGAAGGACCAGTCCTTGGAGAAGGACATTATGCTTGGTAAAGTAGAGGATCAGTAAAAAAGAGGAAGACCCTTAAGGAGATGGATTGACACAGTGGCTGCAACAATCGGCTCAAACAAAGCAACCATTGTGAGGATGGCGCAGTACCAGCCAGTGTTTCGTTCTGTTGTACATAGATATGGTCGCTATGAGTCAGAACCAACTCAATAGCACCTAACAACAACATATATGCTATAGGGACACAGAGGAGAACACATATAATTGCATCTGGAAGCAAGAATCTGGAAAGCTAAAGATGAGGTCAATCTTCAAGAATGAATTGATATGTTCCAGACAGGAAAGGGGATGGAGAGCATTCTGGAAAAAAGGACCAAAAATGGAAAGTCATGGAGGTATCTGGGAGGTTGTCACATTGAGGAAACAGTGAATAGAATGGAACACACAGGTATGTACATGGGAACTCATTGCGGAGTGGCAGGAAAAGACTCTGAGAAATCAGAGGGATTAGCGCATGACAGACTTCAAATGCCATGCTAAGGAGCAAATCAGTTGTGATGTGATGTGAGATCTGGCATTTAGGAAACTCAGTGTGGCTGGCCATTTGGAGGAACAACTGGAGAGAGACATTTAGGAAACAACTACAATAGGCCAGGCCAAAAAAAAAAAAAAAGAGAGATGATGAGGGCTTGAATTAAAGTAGTGGTTATAGGATTGGATGTGAGGAAACAGGTCAAGGGATATTACTGAGGTAAAAATCATGTTAGTGGCTGATTGGATGTGGATGTGAGGTAGAAGGAAGAGTCCAGTGCGGTTCATCTCAGACTTGAATTATAGGCAAGGGGTGTCATTTCTGAGACAGGGAACATAGAAGTGTGTTCTGAGAGATGATGAGCATGGGTTGGGGCAGACCAAGTTTGGGTATTGTTGGTACACTCAAAGGCAGATATTTCAAGGTCTGGACTAGAGATTTAGATCTGAATGACATTTGACTCTGAAGGCCCTATGAGCAGACGAAATAGACTAGAGGGCCCAGGGGACAGCAGGAAGTAAGTCTAACTTCAGATACCTGAACACGGGTGGATGATTATTTTCTCTATCATTGAAAGAAACTTTATCAGTGTCTTAAAGAAACAAACAAAAACATTGCCATGCAGTTGAATCTGACTCACGGCAGCCCCATGTATTACAGAGTAGAACTGCTCCATAGGGTTTTCTTGGCTGTAATCTTTATGGAAGCAGATCACCAGGCTGTTCTTCCTCAGTGCCACTGGGTGGGTTCGAACCTCCAACCTTTAGGTTAGTAGTTGAGTACAAGCTGTTTACATCACCCAGTGACCTTGTCTCAAAGAAAGTTCAGACAAAATGGCTGAGAGATAAACAGAGAGGATTCTGCACCGTTTGGTGATCCTCCTCTCTGGCAGTGATCATAAGGGACAGATAGAGGGTCAGTGGGCATCCTGAAATCACATATAGCCAACATTAGATCATTAGGTATATTTGTGAAACAATAGTCTCCGTCTCCTTTGAGGTCCCTTGTTGCTGGGAAAGTCCTGAGCCAGAATCTCTTGGCCTCTTGGCTTCTCCTCTTTGGCTGTTTGCTAAGGTAGGCTTTCCCATGGCCCCTCAGCCAGGGCTGGTACCTTCTCTGTCTTCCAAACCCCTCTATGTAGGAAAGTCTGTATCAGGCGGGTCTGTATGAGCCTGAAATCCATAGAAATTGCTCATCTGTCTCTGGTCCTCTGGTTTTCTAAACCAGGACTAAAACCAAAACAAAACCCACTGCCATAGAGTTGATTCCAACTCATAGCGACCATATAGGACAGAGTAGAACTGCCGCATAGGGTTTCCAAGGAGCGCCTGGTGGATTTGAACTGCTGACCTTTTGGTTAGCAGCCATAGCTCTTAACCACTACACCCGCAAACGAGGACTACATTATATTAAAACCATGGAAAGGCAACCCCTCCATTCACTGAACATACTTTCTAGGGGAAATGAAGAGAAACCAATAAAAAGTTTACCTCTTCATTTTGATTTTCTGCCCTGACAGCAGAACATGATCTCCATAAATATTTATTCTCAACCTCACAGTTCATATCAATCAATGTGTAAAAAAACGCTTGACCCAGGGTTTAGTCTCGGTGCTCACCGAAAAAGACTTCTTGGGAGATTATCTTTAAAGGCACATCTCTAGCCAGCAGTTCTTGTCCTCTGACTTTTGTAAAGTTTATGTTATGGGGACAAATGACCTTGCTTTTCCAGTTGGGGCGGCCCTCAGGCTCCTGATGTGGGTCTGCTTCATGGAAGAAGCCAACTCAGAATGGCCACAGCTGCTCGATGTGGATGAGAAGGTATTCCTGATCTGCCGGAGTAATAATTTCAGTGTGTTCTCGGCAGGTTCTCAGTGTGATCCTGTGAGGGTGCCCTCATCCCCTGCGTGATATGTTGTACTTGGAGTCCTTCCCTGCTTCAGTTTCAGTATCAGTCAGAGGGAAACAGCCAAACAACATTCCTTCATGTAGATAACCATAGGCAGCTGGCTACTCCCGGGCTGGCAACCTAACTCCCCCAGCGTGTTCTCACAGCTGGGCTTACTTAAGGGAGAGGACAGACGTTTTCCTGCTCAGAAACACAACTGCTAAACATTACTCCAGTAGCCTCCTTGCTGTCGGTAAAAATAAAACTCTTAGGGCACTTTCCTGGTCCTTTGCTGGAGTGTGCAGAGCAGCAACAACACTGAGTCGCCCAACACACGCGTTTCCAGCTCTCACACTGAAAACAACTATCCATTCCGGGGTCTATGTAATGCCATGTTGTTCGCATTTTTGTGCTTTTTGTTGGTGAATTTGCTATTTAAAATGTACCCCCCACTCCCGGCATTGTGCTTAAATGCTATCTAGTGCTCCTAAGTGAAAAAAAGGCTGTGGGGTGCCTTCCAGAGAAAATACGTGTTAGACAAGCTTCAACCAGGCATGAGTTAGAGGGCTGTTGGCTCTGAGTTCGGTATTGGTGAATCAATAACATACTTAAGGAAGGTATCTTTAAACAGAAGCACACATAAAACAAGTTTATGTATTGATTGGTTGCCCAAAAACTCTTCCGCAAATATTCGCCAGTTGATCTGGGATTCTATTATAATGTGGAATCAGGAATAGCAAACGGTGTTGAAAACAGCTACTACCTTCAGATTATCTGATCTCATGGCGAGTGGTACTGAAGTATACTCGGGTAGGGTGATAGCAATGATGCCTGTTAAACACAGACGTGAGCCAGATGTCACACCAGGCAAGACCAGCCCTCTCTACAAACTCCACCAATCTCTGCAATGGGGTTGCTTGACTTCTACTTCAAGCAGAGGTCTCCCCAAAGCCCTGGAGGAAATCCTGACCCTAGTAGAAGACTTGGAGCTCTAGTTCAGTGGCTCTGATGTTGCTATCAAATCATGTTTGCTGTAAATTTCATTCTGTCCTTTCATTCATCCAACAAACATCTATTGAGCTTTTACCAGGCACCAAACACTATTCTGGACACTGAATATAGTATCACAGTTCTAGTTACCTGTCCAAATCCTTCAACACCTGTTGCAAGTACCTGGCTTTTGTTTCCCCAAGCCTGAGTCTGCCTTAATACTGGCCAAACTGCGGCTCCTTGAAGACGTGCTCTCACACATCCCTTATTCTGATGTGGCTGTCAGATCTCTAGTGACACCACCAGCAGGAATACCCATTTAAAAAAACCATTGCCCTCGAGTCATTAAGTGGTTAGCAGCCATGCGCTTAACCACTGCACCACCAGGACTTGCCCGTGCTTCCAGGCTCCCCATTCCAAGCCTCTTCCCATTGGCAGGGACACTATCAGTTAACCTTTGTTCATTACCTCACATTTGACTACCTAGACAATGAGCTCGCCTATAGTAAGTGCTCAAAATTTTTCATGTGTTCTTTACAGACCCCTCACTAGTATAATAACATACAAGAAATCAGATACTTATCTTACTTCTTCACAGATGTGTCCCTAGAACCTAGACCTCTAGTTAGCATGTAGTAGGCAGTCTAAAAAAAAGTGTTGAATCAATCACTAAAGGTTCATGTAGTCTTTGTTGAATTTTAAGAGGATGTGGGACCGTAATTCCTTGCTGTTCAATAATCATGCTGACCTGGAACCAGCAACTACTGACTCAGTTGGCTCTCTTTGTTTAAGGCATCTCTGGAGGACCCTCACCATATCACACACCCCAAAAAGCTGCAGGTCCATCCTATTCCAAATGAACTATAGGGATGAGCACTGCACCACTTGAATCAGTGAAAAAAGAGCTCTGGAAATAGGGTTTTCTTCTGCTGAGTTAATGAAAGAAAGGCATGGTGTGCACAGTAACGGGGACTATTTTAAGCAGAATACTGCTCTCCTATGCTTTTTCTCACTGTCAAATGTGTACGAAAGTGACAGATAGTAATTTCTGCTCCCCAGAACTATAGTTTGAAATACGTCCAATAGCAAAGCATTCCTCTCCATCTCTTCTCTCCCTACCAACTGTCAGAAGCTCTTAGACTATGAGAAGTTCTTAGTAGGAGCCTTGAAAAAATGGCATTTATTCATTGCTGCATCACTTTGGTAATTTTGAAGATATTTGAAGAGAAACTAGAATATGCCAGATACTTACCTGCTGAATTAAGAGAGAGTTGGGAAAAGTTTCAAGATAATAGGGAATAATGGAGTAGACTGGATTTTGCAGATAAACCCAACGCTCCTCCATCCATGTGTAATTCCCAGTTGACTGTCTTCTCAAGCTGATCAACCTGGGCTGGCCCAATAAATATAAAGGCAGGCAGTGAACGGGCTTCACTACCATCTTCCTCAGGTTGTGTTGGCCACAGGTGCATGGGAGTATGATTTAAAGAGAAGGCTGAGTTGCCATAATATTCACACATCAGTTGTGTTTGCTGGTTTTAGCGCAGAGTGGATAAAAAGTAAAATAAGACAATAAAGTTTGTTATGTGCCAGGAATAGTGCTGGGTGGGAGCTTTATAGATGATAGTCATTATTTTATTTGTATAATAACCGCATGTACTTGGCATTATTTTAGAAATTAAAGAAATTGAAAAAAGGCTCAAAAAAAGCAAATAACCAGCTTAAGATTCTGTAAGATTTGAGCTATGTTCGTTCTTTCTTCAAAGCCAATTTTTCTACACTAGTAGAATAATTGTTAGTTCAACTGTATTACTTTATGATTTAAAAAAAAATCCCATCGTCATTGAGTCAATTCTGACTCATGGTGACCCCATGTGTTACAGAATAGAACTGCTCCGTAGGTTTTTCTTGGCTGTAATCTTTTACAGAAGCAGATTACCAGACCTTTCTTCCATGGTGCCTCTGGCTAGGTTCTAACCCACAATGTTAGGTCAGTAGACAAGTATCAAGCATTTGCGGCACCCAGGGACCTCTGACTTTATGATATTGTTGTGTGCCATCGACTCAATTCCAACTCATTGCCACCCCATGTAATAGCAGGTATAAATTCCATCTCAATTATTTGTCTATATATCTGTTTCCCTAACCAGGTGTATCCCCCTTTCCGACTTTATTTTTCTTCATAGCCTTGTATCAGTCAGGGTTCAATCAGAAAATAGAACCAATAGAAGATAAATACAAAGAGGCTGATTGCAAGGAATTCGCTTACTCAGCTGCGGGGACTGGCTAAGCAAATCCAAAATCCATAGTGCAGACCATCAGGAACAGCAGTGTCTTGGGCACAGGCTAACGCTACTGCCCACTAATGGGATTTCTTCTTCTTTCAGTAGAGCCTCAGCCCAGCTTTTAAGTCTTTCAACTGATTGAATCAGGCCCACCCAGATTCTCCAGATTTATCTTTGTTACTTAATGTCAGCTGATCAAGGACTTTAATTGTATCTACAAAATACCTTCCCAGCAACATCTAGATTAGTGTTTGATTAGGTAACTGAGGACTCTACTCTAGCCACGTTGTTGCTTCAAACAGACTATCACAGTACTTACCACAATTTGACATATTTTATTTACTTCTTGCTCGTTATCTCTCTTTCTTCACTGGAATGTAAATACCCTGAGAACAGCAAGTTTTTCAGTTTTGTTTTATTGCCATACCCCTCAGCAGCCAGAACATTGTTTAGTGCATAGTAAGCACTCGATAGATATGCATCAAATAAATGAATGCATGGCTTTAAAGGCACCTCCCCTCTCCATACTGATTTCTGTAGCACCCCACACAGTTCCCAGCAAAGATCAGGTGGTCATAGTTGTTTTGAATTGAATTTTCAAGAGGAAAGTAGTTGACAATGCACATTCTTTCCTTGCTTATAGAGTCACATCACTAAGGTGTGGCTGATGGTGTGGAGACACTGGGCATGGAGGGCCAGAGGGCTGTCTTTACACAGCTGACATTACCAACGTGAAGAGAAGTCATCAGCACCATTCCACCCCTACCGGGTACCGTGGGAATTGAAGATGGGAGGGATGCAATAGCAATTGGCAGTCATGCCTGGAGTAATTTCAGGAATAGGTCAATATAACCTTTGCTGAAAGGGAGCTGGAAAGGTCATAGAGTACATGCCCCTGCTTCTGGAGGACAGCTCCTACTTCTGGATGGCAGCTCAAAAGGAAAGTTACCATCTTGGACTATCAATTCAGATGTTCAGTCAGCAGAAGAAAATAATCATGACCTCCTTAAGGTCAAGCTTCAGTTTCCACTACCCCTGGATAGTTGGTCATGAAGGAAAAGGGCATCTGATACCACTCAGCTGATTGTTTTGAAGGCTCATGGCTGTGAGCCTCCTCCTTCTAACCACAGTGGGGTATTTTTATTTATAGCTGCCATGATAATTATATGTACCATTCTTTAACATAGAACATGCTTCCTCCTTTCTACTCTTAGAGAAAAGAAAATTTTCCTACCAAATCTGTTATTACCAAGTGGTGTTTTCTTCTTCCCAATACACTGGACCTGCTCATCTGCCAACTCAGCAGATGCATATAAGCACGCACACACACACACACACACACACACACACACACACACATTTACATGTAATAGATGAAAAGTAAAAAAGAATAAAAATGGAAACATGAGAATGACCACGGAATAGAACACTCATTTACTGCATGGTCTGGCATATTCTGGATTATAAGGAAAATACACTCTGAAAGAAAAAAAGAAAATTTACTAAAACATTTGTGGATATGAGACCATGAGTTTGGCACTAAAAGAGGCAATTATATATAGGATGGGATCAGTAGACTACTGTTGTTGTTGTTAGATGCTGACTAGTTAGTTCCAAGTCATAGTGATCCTATGAACAACAGAACAAAACACTACCGAGTTGGTGCCATCCTCACAATCATTGCTATGTTTGACCCCATTGTTGCAGCTACTGTGTCAATCTATTTCGTTGAGGGTCTTCCTCTTTTTCACTGACCCTCTACCAAGCATGATGTCTTTCTCCAGAAACTGGATCCTCCTGATAACATCTCCAAAGTATGTGAGACGAAGTCTCGCCATCCTCACTTCCAAGGAGCACTCTGGCTGTACTTCTTCCAAGCTAAACTTGTTCATTCCTCTGGCAGTCCATGGTGTGTTGAATATTCTTTGCCAAAACCATAATTCAAATGTGTTGATTCTTCTTTGGTCTTCCTTACTCATTGTCCAGCTTTTGCATGCCTATGAAGCGACTGAAAATATCATGGCTTGGGTCAGGGCCACCTTAGTCCTCAAAGTGACATCTTTGCTCTTAAAAACTTAAAAGAATTCTTTTGCCACAGGTTGCACAATGCAATATGTGTTTGATTTCTTGACTGCTGCTTCCATGGGCTTTGATTGTGGATCCCAGTATAATGAAATCCTTGACAACTTCAATCTTTTCTCCGTTTATCATAATGTTGCTTATTGGTCAAGTTGTGGGATTTTTGTTTTCTTTGTGTTGAGGTGTAACTCATACCTTAGGCTACAGTCTTTGATCTTCATCAGTAAATTCTTTAAGTAAATGCTTCAAGTCCTCTTCACTCATCTATGTATCACAGGTTGTTAGTGAGTCTTCCTCCAATCCTGATGCCACGTTCTTCTTCATATAGTCCAACTTCTTAGAATATTTGTTCAGCATACACATTGAATGTGAAAGTAGGGTGAAAACATACAGCCCTGATGCACATCTTTTCTGATTTTAAACCACGCAGTGTCCTCTTGTTTTGTTCGAATGACTGCCTCTTGGTCTATGTATAGGTTCTTCATGAGCACAATTAAGTGTTCTAGAATTTCCATTCTTTGTAAGGTTAGCCATAGTTCATCATGATCCACACAGTCAAATGCCTTTACATAGTCAATAAAACGCAGGTAAACATCTTTCTGGTATTCTCTGCTTTCAGCTAAGATCCATCTGACATCAGCAATGATATCACTCATCCCACATCCTCTTCTGAATCCGGCTTGAATTTCTGGCAGTTCCTTGTCGATGTACTTCTGTGTCATGGATTGAATTGTGTCCCCCAAAAATATCTGTCAACTTGGCTGTGTCATGATTCCCCATATTGTATAATTGTGTACCATTTTGTAATCTGATGTGATTTCCTTATGTGTTGTAAATTCAATCACTATAATCTAATAAGATGGATTCGCAGCAGTTATACTGATAAGGTATACAGGATTGGATAGTGTCTTAAGCCAATCTCTTTTGAGATATAAAAGACAGAAGCGAGCAGAGACACTTGGGAACCTCATACCACCAAGAAAGTAGTGACGGGAGCAGAGTGCATCCTTTGGACCTGAGGTTCCTGTGCTGAGATGCTCCCAGACCAAGGGAAGACTGATGCATCACAAGGATCTTCCTCCAGAGCCGAAAGAGAGAGAGAAAGCCTTCCCCTGGAGCTGATGCCCTGAATTTGGACTTGTAGCCTACTGGACTGTGAGAGAATAAATTTCTCTTTGTTAAAACCATCCACTTGTGGCAGACTAAGACGTGCTGCAACCACCTATGAATTATTTTTAGCAAAATTTTACTTGTGGGGGACCTCACACCATCAAGAAAGTGGTGCTGGGAGCAGAGCACATCCTTTGGACTGGGGTCCCTGCACAGAGAAGCTCCTAGTCCGGGGGAGCACTGAAGAGAAGGCCGACAGAGAGAAAAAGGCTTCCCCTGGAGCTGACGCCCTGAATTTGGACTTTCAGCCTACTTTAACTGCGAGGAAATAAACTTCTCTTCGTTAAAACCATGCACTTGTGGTGTTTCTGGTATAGCAGCACTAGATGACTAAGACAGAATTTGGTACCGAGAGTGAGGTGCTGCTCTGACAGATACCTAAAATGTGGAAGCAGTTTTAAAACTGTGAATGGATAAACGCGCAGCAGTGACAGAGGACCAGCAGCCCCAGAGAACCTACAGCAGCAGAGAAGCGGCAGCAGCAGAGAACCAACTGCAGCAGAACCAGGAGACCAGTGCAGGACGGCACTGGAGCTGACCCATGGAGCGAGAGAGCTGAGTCCCTGTGCACGGGAGGCTTTCTGGCGGAGTGGGGTGCTTCCGGGCACTTATCAGTGGAGCTAGGCTTGCCGACCCACGGAGCAAGGGAGCTGAGTGCCTGTGTGCAGGAGGCTTCCTGGCGGAGTGGGGTGCTTCCAGGCACTTGTTGGTGGAGATAGGCTTGCCGACCCACAGAGCAAGGAAGCTGAAAGCCTGTGCGCAGGAGGCTTCTGGCGGAGTGGGGTGCCTCCGGGCACTTATTGGTGGAGCTACTGAGCTTTGGAACACTTGCCCCAGCAGGGCAGATGCAGGCATGAGGCCCGAGGTCCAAGAGGCCACAGGAAACAGAAGCAGAAGCTGAAGAGACAAGGGACACAAAAAGCTGAGCTGCCTCGGTCTCAAAAGGTATGGCCATGACCTCAGGGGTTTCAAAGGGTGGAGCCATGGCCTCTGGTGTTTCTAAGGGTGGAGTTGTCACTCCGATGGACTAGGAGAATGGTGTGCCTAAAGCCAAGGGAGCAGAGTTGCTGTCCCAGTGGGCCTGGAAGGCGGAGCTGAAGCCCAGGGCCGAGGGGCCTCCACTCAAAATCCAGAGACTGTGGTCAATACCTAGAGTCTGGAGGGCAGAGCCATTGTGTAAATTGTCTCAGAGAACAGAGGATTATTTTCAAAGCCTTGAGGGCTAATGTAATGTGTTCTGCTGACTTGCTTGGTGCCTGTTATCCCTTCTTTTCCTCTAGTTTCTCCCATTTGTAATGGAAATGTCTAGCTTGTGTCTGTTCTGCCATTGTACCTTTGGAAGCAGATAACTTGTATTCTAGATTTCACAGATGAAGAGAATTTTTGGATTTTGGACTTGGAGTTAAGACTTTTGCTATGATATGATGGGGTGAATAGGTTTTCCATGTTGCAAGGATGTGATTTTTTTGGGGGGGCAAAGGGTGGAATGTCATGGTTTGAATTACATCTCCCCAAAAATGTGTATATCAGTTTGGCTGGGACATGATTCCGGTACTGTGTGATTTTCTTATATGTTGTAAATCCTGCCTCTATGATGTTAAGGAGGGAGGATGGGTGGCAGTTGTGTTAGTAAGGCAGGACTGGATCTACAAGACTGGATTGTGTCCTGAGGCAATCTCTTGAGACATGAAAGACAGAAGTGAGCAGAGAGACAGGGGGACCTCAAACAATCAAGAAAGCGGTGCCAGGATCAGGGCGTGTCCTTTGGACAGGGGTCCCTGTGCAGAGAAGCTCCTAGTCCAAGGGAACACTGAAGAGAAGGCCGACAGAGAGAAAAAGGCTTCCCCTGGAGCTGATGCCCTGAATTCAGACTTTTAGCCTACTTTAACTGTGAGGAAATAAACTTCTCTTCGTTTAAAAAATAAAAAATTTACTTGCATGTGATATTAATGATATTGTTCGATAATTTCTGCATTCTGTTGGATCACTTTTCTTTGGAACGGGCATGTATATGGATCTCATCCAGTTAGTTGGCCAGATAGCTGTCTTCCAAATTTCTTGGCATAGACAAGTGGGTGCTTCCAGTGTTGCATCCATTTATTGAAACAACTCAATTGGTATTCCGTCAATTCCTAGAGCCTTGTTTTTCATCAAAGCCTTCAGCGCAGCTTGGACTTCTTCCTTCAGTATCATTGGTTCTTAATCATATGCTACCTCCTGAAATGGCTGAATGTCTACCAATTCTTTTTGGTACAGTGACTCTTTGTATTCCTTCCATCTTCTTTTGATGTTTCCTGTATCACTCAATATTCTGCCATAGAATTTTTCAGTATTGCAGCTCAAGGCTTGAATTTTCTCTTAAGTTCTTTAAGCTTGTTAAATGCCAAGCATCTTCTTTCCTTTCGGTTTCTAACTTCAGGTCTTTGTACATTTCATTATAATAATTTACTTTGTCTTCTTGAGCTGCCCTTTGAAATCTGTTCAGCTCTTTTATTTCATCATTGCTTCCACTTGCTTTAGCTACTCTACATTTAAGGGCAAGTTTCAGAGTCTCTTCTGACATCCATTTTGATCTTTTCTTTCCTGTCTTTTTAATGACCTTTTGCTTTCTTCATGTATGATGTCCTTGATGTTATTCCACAGCTCATTTGGTCTTTGGTCATTAGTGTTCCATGCATTAAATCTACTCTTGAGATGGTCTCTAAATTCAGGTGGGATATACTCAAGGTCGTACTTTGGCTCTCGTGGACTTGTTTTAATTTTCTTCAGCTTCAGGTTGAACTTGCATATGAACAATTGATGGTCTTTTCCACAGTTGGCCCCTGGCCTTTTCTGACTGATGATATTGAGCTTTTCCATCATCTCTTCCCACAGATGTAGTCAATTTGATTCCTGTGTATTCCATCTGGCAAGGTCCATGTGTATAGTCGCCATTTATATTGTTGAAAAAAGATATTTCCGATAAATAAGTTGTTGGTCTTACAGAAGTCTATCATGTGACCTCCAGCATCATTTCTATCACCAAGGCCACATTTCCAACTACTAATCCTTCTTCTTTGTTTCCAACTTTTGCATTCCAAGCATGAGTAATTATCCATGCATCTTAACTGCATGTTTGATCAGTAGACTAGAGAATCATTAAACTGGAATATTTGACCATAGAGTCAGGCTACAAATTGAGCCAGAACTGTGGGAGGAGACATGGTCACCACCTAACACAGCAGCCACCAAATAAATGCTTGCTGATGAAGTCACAAGACACCTGTTAGACCAGATAGAACTAGTCTCCAAAAGGATAGCCCTGTTGGATTGAATGGTTTTTAAATGCAGAACCAATGATGTCTTTGAAGAGTTGTAGGTTCCTCAACTCAATGCAATCTGAGCTTCCCCACCATAATTCTTCTCAGATCCCTCTGCTAGATGCTCAGAAAAATCTGATTTCCTCATCCCTTCCCTAGCAAAACATGATCGTCCAACATTATACCTCAAAATCTAGAGAAACACACTGAGCTTCTGTTAAGGGTGGTAGAAAAATTTGGAAATAGATAGTGGTGATGGTTGAACATGATGAATGTCATTATTGTCACTAAATTGTACATTTAAAAATATTGAAATGGAAATGTTTCGTTATATATGTATATATATATTGACCACAATAAAAAAATATTGGAAAAAATGTAGAGAAACAGTTCAATGAGGCTTGTTATTGATTGAATTGTGTTTCCCAAAAATGTGTAACAACTTGGCTAGGCCATGATTCCTAGTATTGTGTGGTTGTCCTCCATTTTGTGATCTGAAGTAATTTTCCTATGTGTTGTAAATCCTAACCTTTGTGATGTGAATGAGGCAGGATTAGAGGCAGTTATGTTAATGAGGCAGGATGCAATCTACAGAATTAGGTTGTTTCTTGAGTCAATCTCTTTTGAGATATAAAAGAGAGAAGTGAGCAGAGAGGAGAGGGACCTCATTACAACCAAGCAAGAAGAGCCAGGAGTGGAGTGCATCCTTTGGACCTGGGGTCCTTGCACTGAGAAGCTCCTAGACCAGGGGAAAATTGATGACAAGGAACTTCCCCCAGAGCAAACAAGAGAGAGAAAGCCTTCCCATGGAGCTGGCACCCTGAATTCAGACTTCTAGCCTCCTAGACTGTGAGAGAATAAATTTTTGTTTGTTAAAGCCATCCACTTGAGGTATTTCTATTATAGCAGCACAGATAACTAAGACAATGCACTAAACTGATTAATAAGGAGTGTTCAGACTTTTCCCAGACATACTGAAGAACAGATACTAATTAGGCTAAACCTTGAGGCTCAAGGACCATCAGAGGCTGCTCTTGGGAGAGATTCCTGGAACAGAGTAGCTGTTAAAAATATTGAATTAATTTAAGTATGAGTTGAAAATGAAAGCAAATCTGAAAAAATATGTATTAGTAGAGTGTGGCAAGGATAAAAATAGTTTTTTTAAATGCTTTATGTTGGACTTTGCTGTGTTTTCATGGATTACATGAACCTAAGTGCCTCTAAATTATGAAACTCTACTTGTCAAACCAGATTGTGCAGCCAAGCAAATCTAGAGAAACTAGCATATTTGGGGAATATTTTATTTATTTATTTATGCCTTACCTTGTTGCTAAAATGATTTAAGAATTTTATAAAGATGCACACAATGAACTAAGATAAAATAAATTCAAAACAACTAAGAAAATAAGAGAAAGGGAAAATAAGGTTAAGCAAATAAGATGGATCCAGGAGTGAGGCTACTAACCAAAAAGTAATTCCTTTAACACTAGATGACATAGGAAGATGAGAAATCTCTCCAGCTTTCCTCCTCCACCCTCTACCACCTTCCAATCATCCCATGAGTTCTCTAAATGTTGTGGGTGGATAGCAGAGCCAGTACACCAAGCCTCCACCTCTAAGCTAAGCAGCTCTCTCATTTCATTCCTGGAGGAAGGGATAAAAATTCAGCAGTTGCTCAGGAGGATGCGGAAGGAGATGGGATCTCAAACGTCCTTTGCTTACAGATTCCTCCCATTATGTAGCCTACCTTCTCTTAAGGGTTAATAGACGAAGTTAGATCAATAAAAATAAGTCTTCTACCACAACCTTCTGGAAAGAGGAAAAAACTTTTGTAAAGATAGAAGACAGGCAATCCCAGTGTAGATAAGGAAAAGTCAGTGACATTATTACTCAGAACGTTTTCAGGGGGTAAAGTGATAACATTCATTTCTTCCCCCTCTTGAGTTTCAGAACCAAACAAGAGATGTATACAGGGATCAGAAAGACAGAAACTGAAATAACAGCTTTATCACTAAGGTAGCTGAATTTAAGAACATAGCTTGATCTACAACCAGGATATAGCTCCTTAATGAGTTACCCATAAACAGAATCTACACTCAGAAGCACAGGTCACCCCACTGCAGACGCACAGTGTACCCCAGTAAGCTCCAAATACATAAGCAGAGCAGTAGGATCCTGAAAAGAGATGGCTCCAAGCAGAGAGGATCAAGAAGAGGCTGAGCTACATGTGTTCAGAGCCTCTTCTCTATCTCACTAATCAAACAAGTCTCTCTTCCTATGTAGGAGTGGAGGAGGATAGTGAATAAGGGCAAGGGGAGCAAGGGCCCACACTTACATCTCCTATACTTCTCTGTGCTCCATGAGATAGGGTATAAGCATTCTCCCTGAAGTCCTGCCAAGCAACAGTGCCCTTCTCAGCTGCATCAGGCTAGTAAAACTGGGATGTGCACAAAAAGATGGGAAACTGTGCAAGGATTGATTCATTTCTAAAGTCTGTATCCAAAGCTTAGCAGTAACAGCCACCTGAACAGGCACATGGACAATAACACTTCTGGTCCCGTCTGTCCCTAAGTGTCTTAACAGTCATGAGAATGTGACAAATGGCATATTAACGTGAAACATCTGTCAAGATCTCTCTCTTCCTCGTACCATCTTTCCAGCCTGAATGAGCATGGGGTCATCCCTCTGCATAAAACCATTCAATGCTCTTCTTTGTTCTCCAGATAAAGTCCCAATTTCTTAGAATATCCTACAAGACCTCATCCTGTAGTCTAGCACCTGCCTACAATTAGTATCTCATCTCTTACTACTCCCTCCTTCACCCTCACCTTTTCCTTCACTCGCTTTCCATGAAGTAGTAGCACTGTCTCATGATTGGAACACTCTGGTCTTCCCTCATCTCTTAGCTAACTGCAACCCATCTTTCACCTCTCCATTTCCTTCAGGAAGCATCCCCACAAGCTTGGTTAAAAAGGCTTCCCCACGGGATTCCCCTGTATGACCCCATGTTTCACACTAAATGTTGGTTTACTTGTCAACATCTCTTACTGGGATTTACAGTTTTTAAAGTCCTGGACCATTTCTATCATTTTATCACTTAGAACCAACACAGAGAATAGTATTTGTCATGGACACTGTGCTGAATAACTATTTGCTGATCACTCAATGAGTGTGGGATACTCCCCCCACCGACCACAGGACCCACGCCCCCACCCGAGTCTACTTCCCTCTCTACCAAGGGACTCTGAGATTCAAAATAATGAAAAACATAAATGCCAAGATTCTGCTTCTTAATTAAGTGTTTTTATGGTTGTTGTTGCTACTGAATAAAGTCTCCAACGACCAGAGAACTTGGAAATCAGCAGTTTCTCCTTCTTTTCTGCCAACTTAAGGGAGGTTACAGCTCTTTCCCCCAAAAGTACAGCCTCCCAGGTGCCTTATTAGCTCAGATAGAACCCAAGAGCGAACAAGATTGTCTCTATTTAATTGCACAACCATTGCTCTATTTCAGCCATCATTAGCCTTGCTCTCAAAGGGCTGGTTTATATCCTACCCCTTTCTAAGGCTGGCTTTGATGGAGGGTGGGTGCATTTTATGTCAAAGTTCACACTCTTACAATATCTAAAATCCAAAACGTGCTGTTCTGCATCCTCTGAGCCAACCCTTGGGTCAATCTCTTTCTGCTCCCTCTCCTACAACGACCAGGGTAAACCTGTGGGGAAGTGATCTTGGTGGTGTTTTCCCAGGCATTACCTGATACGTCAAGGAAGGGTCTTGCCTCCAGTAGTAGGGTACTTAAACTGGATTCATGGATTTGGTTTTTGGTAGATCTTCAAACCACATAATGGGTTTGCAAAATCTTGTGCAAACATACATTTATCTGTGGAGGAGTCTGTAGCTTTTACTTGATTCTCAGGGCAGCCCAAAGAGAATAAGCCTCACTGTCTTACAGCTTTAACTGGATGGTCCTTTCAGCATCATAAAACTGATTCCAATCAGTGGTTTTCTCTTTCCTAAACATTCATTCACTGAGGCCCTCCCACGGGCTTGGATGATCCTTCCTGGCACACTGGGTTCTTTGTCTGAGCTCAGCTTGCTTTTACTTTGGAGACCCTCTTAAGAGAGTAGGCCGTGGTGGTGGTTGGAGGCAGAGGATACTGAGAGGTTGGAAAACCTTTCATTGCACCCTTCCATGCATAAAAATTTTATGGAAAGAGCCCATTAATAGAAGTTTAGGGACTTGGGTTCTACTGTGAACTCTGCCTCTAAAAATACACCTAACCTTGTGCAAGTTACTTATTCTCTACGTTCTTCAGTTTCCTGGTCTGTTTAAAAACAAAAATGAAAAAAAAAAGTGAAGTAGATAAATGTTAAAGTCTCTTTGAGCCTTAAAACATCTATGACCCCAAGAAATCAGACCATATGGGCATGAATGATGTAGATGGCTGTAGAGATACAAGTTGTGTTGATATGTCCTGTTGAACGCCGTGTTCCAGAAGTGCATGAGCATGTTGTATATCTAACAGGGAAACATTTGACTGTTTTCCTACATGTTCTTCTCTCTCTGTATTGTCTTTTTGCCATATGTTTTGGCACCACATATGGCAGTAAGTCTCAGAAGAATAACAGAACCAAAACATAGACTTCCAGGTTTTAGGTTTCAAAATAGACTTTGAAATCCTCAGCGTAAAACACATATTGGTTAGACTTATATAGAAGACATGATAATATAAGAGCTTGGTTTCTTGCCCTAAACTGGATAAAGAGTCCTCAGAGTGGAGCTGGGAGAAACGTAATGAAGATGAAGCAGTGCTTCCGTGCAAGTGCCTCTCTAGGAAAAGGGGCCTGCACATGGCCACCCTCCCCAGTGCAACACGGGTTTGAAAACCCAAATACAGAAAGGACCTATGTTAGTTTCTTGGGTGGGTTCTGGGAGAGTGAGAAAGGCCCTAGAACTTCCTTGTGCCCCTCCAGCCTAGTATGGCAGCAACAGAGCACACATGGAGGCAAGATGAATGTAGGCAAAGCAAAGAGGGTCTGAAACAGCCCCCAAGCCTCCCACTGCCTTAGAGCAGAACAGGGAGCACCTGAAAACACAGGAGACCCCCTCCAAAAAGTCTGCTCGAGAGGCTGATCTGCTAGAGACCCAGGTGAACATAGTCATCATCAGAGTGCCTGAAATGATGGACATTAATGTGAGATGTAAGAGATTGTGACTGCTGAGGACCAAATGCCTGTCTCACAGTGTAGTGGCCCTGTGAAGGTCCCCAGGACTCAATTTCAACCCCAGGAAGGGGTGGCGAGGCTGGAATACCTGAAAAGAAAGCCTCTATTTTAACTAATAAAGCCTTGATTTAACAAAACAACAACGAAGAAAAGCTAAATAATAACAACAAAAACCCACTGATTTTCTGAATTTAATTAAGATTGAATTTCTACTCCTACGGTATGGAAGCTGAAGAAGTGGTGTTCAGTTATAGAAAAGAAAGTTACATCTTTCACACACTTAAGTTTGGCGGTTATAAAAATTTATATCTACCACATATATATTCTCCATGGCATACGAAAAAAATAACATAAATCCAATGTAGTGAGGACAGGGCTCAAAAAAAGTCACTACTAATTTTTAAATCAGCTAATGAAATTGAAGGATCTCTTCTTCTTGACCCTGATTACTCACCACTTCCCAGCCAATTTTTCAAAGTCCTCTATATTTTTCTATATTTTTCAAATTCCTTTACGTTTATATGCTTTATCTCAAGTCAATATTATCTCGCTTATACTAGCACGATGTTAGTGATAGGTGATAACTTGTTAGGTGCTAATTAACCAGCATAACTTAATCATAAAAGTACAGCACAAACCTATAACTCCTCTATCAGCTTCCTCAGCAATGACAGTAGATCATCTTTCTGGACAAAATAAAGGACAAAATATCATCCAGTGATTGACCTCATAGCCTTAATTAGCTACTGTTGAACCTGTTGCCGTCGAGTCAATTCCGACTCATAGAGACCCTATAGGAGAAAAGTAGAACTGCCCCATAGGGTTTGCAAGGAGCAGCTAGTGGATTCGAACTGCCAGCTTTTGGTCTTAACCACTGCACCACTAGGGCTCCATCTAGCTACTATGAAAACCTAAATCCGAAAAAGTAACAAATAAGTAATAAATTTCCCACAGGAAAGGAATTATAGTTCTAAAAGTAAGCTCTAAGTGTTTTATTTCATATACTTCTGTTTATATATTCTACTGATGATTAAAATGTACTAAATGAATTCATGTAAACACTTTTTTAAAAAAACTTACAGGCTTAGCATATAGCTTCAGATATATAAATAGAAAACTAAGTTCTTCCTAATTATTCTAAATTTATTTATGCTGTGACAGTAAGCAAATTCTGTGCTTCATCTTCCTCCAACCTGTCTCTCAAGGCCCTTGGAATACTTCTCATTTACCTTCTCTGGAATTTCTCTTATTGGATTAGCATCTTCTATAATATCTCTTAATGTTGTTAGAGAAATAGAATTCTATCTCCCACATGACTGTTCTTCAGTAGCCAGTGAAATTATTATTCTGATGAAAACCTATGCTATGTTGATAAAGATGACGTTTCCAAAACCCGTCTGAACCTTTCATATTTGGCAGTTGGAGATCCATCTTCTAAGTGTATGAAGATGTTATCGTATTCCATTAATAACACAAGTCACTATGGCTATTTTCAGATATGTTGACTTTTCTACCCTATTATAACCAGTGGATAATTCCCTTAAAAAATACAAAATGCTTCAACGCTCTTTAACATGTGTCAAGATGTGAATAACATACACACACCATTGCAACATCCTGGCAGTTAACAACATGGCTCCTTTGCCATGGAAACATGTCTGAGCTCAGTGGAAAGGTACCATGCTGTGATGCCGAACACATCTCTCCTGAACTACCAGACGAGTCCTGAGTTTGGATTTATCTCTGCACTCAGACAATGTGCCGCTTTGTGTAGCTCTGACCATGGCCGCAGACCGCAGGCAGCTCCCATAACCCCTTTCCTTCCAGGCATCACTAGGAAAACAAGCTGGGATATTGAAACTACACTGACACTCATTATTCTAACACCAGGAAAAGAAATATTAATCAAGCAAAGGCAGGTTTTTAAAAGACTCAGAGTACAAAACCTAGGATTTCACATTTGCGAAATGAAACAGTACATTTGCAAGCCCACATCACACTCCCTGAAGAGAAGTTAAAAACGACAAGTACAGGGCTGGACAGATCTTGGTCCACAGAAGGTGCGGTTGGGCTCTTGGACCACCTGGAACATTTTCTTGAGAACAGATGAAACAGAGGTGGCAATGGTCTCACTGCCACCACAATGCACCATTCATATCTCAGCAGCATCCTTGACTCAGGAATGGAAAACACATTTCTGACTCTATACTTCTGATTTCTTTTTTTTAAGTGAACAAATTGAAGCGTACAAATTTTTTTTTTTTTAGAATTTTGACTTTTTTTCCTCATTAAATATCATATAATAACTCCAGCTAGGTGAGATTCTGAAAGGCAACTTAATCCCCTTCCAATATTCACCCCCACCCCCTTCTCATCTACCGGGAGAATTCAACACCTCCAAATAAAGTGAGCAAGAGATCCCATTATATCAAGATAACCAGTTGCCATCGAGTCGACTCTGACTCCTGGCAACCCCATGTGTTTCAGAGTAGAACTGTGCTCCATAGGGTTTCCAATGGCTGGTCTTTCAGAAGTAGATGGCCAGGCCTTCTTCCGAGGTGCCTCTGGGTGAACTTGAACTCCAGTCTTTCTGTTGGTAGCCAAACACGTTAACCATTTGCACCACCCAAGGACTTCTACGTCAAGAGAGTTAATAGGAAATGTCAATGAGAGTTAAATAACAATGCTTTTAAAAGCACCTTCATAAATAGGATTTGATTATTATCCTATCTCAGAAAAGGTGCCGTCTCTGCCCAGCTAGTCACTTTCAAGGAGTAAAGACAACACAATGATGAGACACAAAGCAGGCTATTCCTACGTAAATGTCAGAACCAGACAGAAGAGAAGAGAGGCCTCTTCCAGGGAGAGGCTGGGAGCTGGCATAGGAATGGTCCCAGTGGAAACTGTGCTGAAAGGACGAGCAAGTCAGCAACCACTTCCGCAGGGACCAGACACATGGCTGGGATGGAGTGGGGCTTCAGGCTGGGGATACTCCATGCCCAAACTACATCTATTTTTCCACCCTTAGGTCTCAGAGATTCTAGCACAAGCTTGAAGATCTGGGTACCACCTATCCTGGTTAACATGCAGCCAAAGTGCTTTCTCCTGGAACCCTGGGACTGGGGTCAGGATGTTTTTCCTTTTTAAAATTCACTTGTTGCTTTCATACTGAAGTCTTGTTTTAGATGTATCACACAATCTTAGTACTCATTGTCACTTGTTTGGTAAAATGCTTCTTCATAAAGATATTCTAAGTCTATCATTTTAAAATAATGCCTTTTTTGTACCCTAAAATTATTCCTACTGCTTTACAATCTGGAATGTATCTGATTGTATTCCATCATGGCACACATGGAAGGGTGTGGCGGTAATTCCTGTTGTCAAGTCTACAATAAATACCTCACCTTGTCTGACGGCTTTGTCCAAAAGAGTTTCTTTAAGACTAATTTAGAAGTCACTCTTTCTACAAAATATATCTGAAATATGACTCATCCTCACTACCTCTACTGGAGTCACCCAAATTCAAGCCACCATCAGCCACCACGCTCCCATCATTCCCTCTCTGCCTTTCTTCCTTGCAGTGGCTGGAAAAATCTCTGTAAAAGGTAAGTCGGATCATTTCCTCTTCTACTCCCCTCAAGCACCCATTCCCAACCTTCCTCATTCAGAATCAATCTCAGCGTCTTTACCACAGCCTGTACACATGTCCGCTTCATGGGTGTGTGACCAGCCCAATTACACAGGGACCTGCATGCAAAGCATCCTGCACTTGGGAGTTGAATGCTCTGTGATCGCTGTGTTGAAATTTTTATTAATTTTATCTTTGAATTTGTGTTTTGTCAGTGAAGTCCAATGGGACAAGGAGCATGCCTCGGGGGCTCGCTGCCTCGGTTAGCACGTAGTCCAGCCTCCCAGCACTTCACCGCCTCCCCAGCATGGGTTTTTGGTCATCTCCTCTCCACTCCCTGGCGTCCCAGGCCCCACCCGGCCTCCCATTCCCTGCCTCTGCCCCAGGACTGCTAATGCCTTGCACTAGGTCATATTGGGAGAGGGAGGCTCACAGTCTGCTGTGGTCCTCCACTGCCAGCAGGGACCCAGGCACAAACACTGAGGTGCTCACCGTCAGGTGCGTACACTGGTGGGGCCTAGCAGCAGCCATCCTTCCCCAAACTGGCAACCACAGCACTTGGACAGGTGACTGGGAGGAGGCACAGTGGGGCAAGCCTGTTTCTCACCCCTGATCCTGGTACCAAGGGTGTCCTAGCCCAGTGCTTACAATCCCTTGGGAGGGCCATCCTTTCACCAAGGGTTAGGGCAGGGAGCCCACTGGAAGGTGAATTAATTTCCCTGCACCCAGCCAGCATGCATTCATTGGCCCAGAGGCTGGTGGGAAGGGGAGTCCTGTAGCCAGTGGGCCCTGCTCAGGACAGGGCCCCAGGTACCTGTGAGGGTCTGCACTTACCTTGTGAGCATTTACACCCAAGGAAGCAGGACATAAACATAGGCGTTTGAAAGACAGACTGCGAAAGAAAGGAAAAAGTTTTATATTTCAATACTTTTAAAGGCATGATTTCCTGCTATTTAAACAAGAGGACCCACATTTTCATTCTGCATCCCAAACCAAAGTGAAAACAGTTGCCGTCTAATCGATTCCAACTCACGGAGACCCCGTGTGCATCAAGGTAGACTTGTGCTCCATAGGGTTTGCAATGGCTGATTTTTCAGAAGTAGATCATTTCTTCTGAGGCACCTCTGGTGGACTTGAACTGCCAACCTTAACCTTAGCAGCCAAACGCTTAACCATTTGTACCACCCGGGGACTCCCATTTTGCATCAGACCCTGTAAATTCCACAGCCAGCCCTGCCTATGCATCACGGGCCCTGCTCTGCTCTCCAGCATCATCTCCTCCACGCTCTCCCTCCTGTACTCCACGCAGCCAGCCTGGAGTTCAGGGAGGTCAGAGACGGGCCATGCTCAGTCCTGCCACTTGGCCTTTACTTTGTGGTTTCCTTTGCCTGGAATACTGTTTCTCCATGTCTCTTCATGGTCACTGTCTCATTTTGATTATTACTTCTCAAAAGCCACCTCCTCAGAGAGGCCTTCCCTGATCATCCTATGAAAATGCCACCCATGCGAGTCACTCATTATCTCCTCACTCAGCCTTATTTTTTCTTCCAAGCCCTTAAAGCTAAGTAATATATTAGATACGTTCTTGTTTTTCTCTCACTTGTCTTCCTCACTAGAATGCATATTCCATGAGCTCAGGGACTTTGTCTTGTCCACCATCTCTCTACCCTCAGTGCCTAGAATGGTTTTAGGTCCGTGAAATGCTCTTAATAAATATACGTTGAATGAATGAACGAACTCGCCTAGACCCATCATTCTGCATTCCTCTTTCTCCTAGTCTTCAAGAGAAGAGAAAACTACCTCCTAAAGAGAGATCCTCCCCATACTGAAGCCTATTATCCATTCAGTGATTACCTAGTCACAAAAGATTTATTGAGCACCTATGATATGCAATGATTTGTTGATGCCTACTTTGTGTGAGGCGCTATGTTAGACCTCATGAGGGTCTATTATTAAAGAGCATCCTAGTTTGCATTCTTCAAAATCATTTAAAACATTTAATTCATTTTCTAATGCTTCCCCTTCCATCACTCAATGGTGAATTAACAGCATTCTAGGTTCTGTACTAAGAACAGAGCAGGCTAGAATAAAATTATTCAATTTGGGAATGTAGACTTTTGTTTTTGGATCATAACAACTTTTTTTATATAGCATCCACAAAACCCAGGCCAGCCCTGTCCTCTTGTGCCATTTCTTAGCCATCACAAAACACAGCACATGTTCTTCTGTGAGGGAATGCCCCGCTTCTGTCTACTTTGGGTTATGATGCCATGAAACTTGTCTCCAAGTGGCTGGTTGTCCAGCGCCCTGATTTTCCCTGGGCACTTCTCCAGCTGGCTTTGTTCATTCATGATGGGCGTTTTCCTCCGTGGAAGGAGCTGAGCTGGGGGCCACACTCGCTCCTGAGCACCCCCTTAGGATTCCGTGCTCTTCTGCCCCATTCTCCATGTTCCTTTGCCATTAGCCGTGCTGATACAACTCTGTGTTTTTAATGAAATTAGTAAGTGACACCAGCAGCCTGTGTGACCACTCCTTCAGAATCAGAGATTCTTTCAAATAGGAATTGACCCTTCCCTCACCCCACGGGTGTCACATGAGCAAATGCCCCCAAGGTGGAGGCATTAATTCTACATAGTGCTTCCCATTGTTTACAGTTTCCCAGCCAAATTCTCAAGCCAAGTGAACTCATTCCCATCCAAGTCCATTGAATCCAATTTAGCAGGAAACATTGCATGACGTATAAGAGATCTCTGAATATGCATTGCCCTCAGCCAGGGGTGGGCTAATTCCTTCTAAATTAGGCCACTTAAGGCTTCTTGCAGTTATTTAAAGGTAAAATAAATGAAGAAAGATAAATCGCCCTGCCGAGGGGGGGTGGTGCGCGGGGAACAAAAGAAAGTACAGCATTTTCAATTTTCCTCCACCGCTAGCTTGTAGAGATATTTTCATTGAAATGGCCTTTTGGTTTGAAAGCATTAACGAAGTGACAAAGAAATTCATGAGTGAGTCTGTCTTAGGCTGGGTTCTCTAGAGAAGCAAAACCAATGAAGCATACATGTATGTACACACACACATATATATAAAACCTGCTGCTGTCTAGTTGATTGCAACTCATAGCAACCTATAGGACAGATTAGATTACTGCCCCGTAGGGTTTCCAAGGAACTGCTGGTGGATTCGAACTGCTGACCTTTATGATCAGCAGCCAAGCTCTTAACCACTGTGTCACCAGAGAACATATATGTGTGTGTGTGTGTGTGTGTGATTGTAGAGGTTGGGAAGTCCCAAGTCCATTGATCAGGCTGGAGGCTTCTCCTGACTCATGTAGCTTCAGAAGCCGGTGAACCCAAGATTGGCAGGTCAGACAGCAGGCCTCTGTCTTACAGGCTGCAGAGGCCTACGAATCCCAAGGTAAGCTGCCAGCTCAAGTTCCAAGAACCAAAGGTCAGATTCGTGATCCTGAGGGAGCAAAAGCCAGCGATCTTTGCCACAAAGTCCACATACATTGGTTGCAAGCCACACCCTCAAGGAAACTCCGTTTCAACTGATTGGCTGCTCATAGCAGTTCTCATTGTGGAGGTGATTACATTATATCACATCTCATTATGGAGGTAATTACATCATTACATAGCTGCAAACTACATCATAACTGCCAAACCCCTTGGCAAGTTGACATACAACATTAAGCATCACAGAGTCCATTTAAATAATAATAATAAATCTACAGCAAGAAAAAGCAGGCAAGTCTATATGGGAAAGACAGCTACCTGAAGGACCACATTCCAGTTTGTCCAATTACTTTCTGAACTCACCAAATGATTAGTATTTACTTCTCAAATATGACAATATAGTAGAACTTAAATCTTTTATTTGAGCAATCTCATTTTGACCTGTCTTACTGATGCACGGAAGAGGCCCTCAACCAGATTGGGTCAGTGAAGTCAGGCTCGCTCTTAGAATTCTGGGCAGTCCTATCAGTACTTCACTGTATGGTAATCACAGGCCAGATGACTGGGAGAATTCCCTTACCAATTGTCCTGTAAATTCAAACCACTGGCCACAGTGGCATCCCTAGGGAGGTGTGGGGTGGGGTGTGGGGGATGCGGACTATACCACCTGACACTGTCAGAGGGGGTGACACAAAAATGACTCCAGGGTCCGCGATGGCGGTGGTAGGCAGGAAGCGCCGCCCGGTGGGCCGGTGCCACCGGGAAAGGAGCAGCCAAGGCAGTGGTGGCACTAGGGTTGGTGTCTCCCATCACCCAGTGTGGTAACTTGTCACCTCCTGTCACCTGCCATTCAGGGTGCAGGTGACCAGGCCTTGGCACCCACCATTGGATGGAGAGCAGGGTCTCCACCTTGGCCAATGGGAAAGGGGAGGAGCTGGGAGGGGCTCTGTGCAGGGGCTGGATGGCGGTGGGGAGGGGCTTTGCGGGCCAGCCCTGGCCATGGCGGTGGGGGGGTGTGACACCATGAGTTACTCCACTGGGAGTTACCACTCTGGGTGACACCAATATGAGTGACACCACTGACTGGCCACAAGGGTGATGAGGCCACAGAGTGTCAGTCACTAAAAGATACAACCCCACAGTAGAAAAACCAGTTCAGTGGGCATACTCCCACTGACAGAGGTATCCCTGGAGGACAGTCGAAGTAGTTTATGCTTCTCATTAAAAATAGGTGGCAAGTGATTACCTCTAACATTTCTGCCAACACTGGCGAATTTACAATGTCTTTTTAGTGTCCCAGATGGGATATGTGGCATTTGCACATTTCTATGCAGGGGAAAACTTCATAAAGGAGAGAAGAATGGTAAGTTAAGAATAAGTAGAATGGAATTTTGCTTGGCTCTTGTGTTTATCGGGGTCTATGGGGCAGCTCTACTCTAACACGTTAGGTAGCCATGAGTCAAAATCAGCTTGATGGCAGCGTTTTTTGTTTCTTTAATTTCCTGGGCAGGTAGTGCGTGTAAATAGTCATACGTTTTTGGTATATTAATTTCTCTTGGTTCTTGAGTTTATTCAGGGTCCTAATTTCCTGGGCAGGTAGCTGCAAGTTAATAGTCGTACATTTTTGCTGTGATACCCAGACCCTAGGTTTGATTTAGCCTATTAAGAACAAAGTCGCTACTTGTGTATATTTGAACCCTTGTTCAAACCTGGGACAGTTATAGATCTGCTTGGAAATCACAGCTCTCTAGGTCTTACACATGCTGACAATGTTTTTGTCTTGTCTTATTCTAACAACATTCTCCCCTCCTCACAATTACAGTAATCCACCTCAGAGATGCATAGTTCATCCAGTTAATTACCCTTCGCATCAAAATTTGCATTTAATGGACATGAGCTCTCTTTGCAAGTTTTAGTTCAGGATTTGGGGAATGTGCAGTTGAACTGGGACTGGAGCGCAAGATGGAGGGGAATTGGCTGGACAAGGTCATCAGCAGCATGCCTTGAGTTGAGTGAGCAGAGATGTGTCTGTCAGGGAATTCCCTCTGGTCATCAATCACAGGCGTGTTCATTATTTGGAGTCTATTTTTCCCCCAATACATGTGAAGTCAGACCCTTTCCATCCAAACACAAGGAATCAAGTTTTGAGTTATTCACAGATCTCTGCTTTACCTCGCCTTATTGCGAAAGGTTAATGACGTGGAATCTAGTTCATGGATCAACACAACTGTATTAATTAAAGCAACGCACTCAGAAACTACAAACTGGAACTGGAAAAGTTGATTTCACTGTCTCCTATTTGAATCATTTGAGTGTGGAAAAAAAGCAATATGTATCAATATAAGGTTAAATTCAATAAAGTATTAAGGACATTAAAAGCACCAATGCAGAGTCTTGAAATAGCTTCAAAATGGACTCATTGTGAGCAAGCTCTTGCCCCAAATCAATCCATGACATAAAACAATGCATCCCGCAACCACCCTTTTGCCAAACGCAAAGTCCATCTCCACCTAGTTGTCCTTATTGGTCACATTGCTTTGATGCTGACTTGAATTAAAATGAGTTTGGATCTGTTCTGCCTCAATAATTCCCATATCCTTTCTATTTCTACTTTTGCTACCATGAAACATTTTATTGCCACTTAGGAGTCCCTGGTATCTCTGTATCCAAAGTGAAGAAGTAATGGAGATCCAAATAATCAAACTCTTAAATACCCTAGATGGTAGCTCAAGAAATTGGCAGCAGCTTATTTTCTAGTGCAATTATTATTATGCTCCTGGAAACTTTATTGTGGTTCCGTCACTTAAGAATGACCCATCTATCGTCTACAGTCTTCCAGTGTAAAGCTGACCTAGCCTCTGCCAGATGGGAAGGCTTATGCCTGTTTCCTCTTAGAGAGAAGAACTTGAGATTAGCTGCTATTAGAAGAACACAAATGGTGTTCTTCCAAAGTGCGCAACTCATTGTGCATATTTCTCCAGAAATTTTTGTAGCAGCCCATGGCTGCAACCCAAATGCTTACCACCAGCCTGAAAAGCAAGTTAGAAAGTTGTTTGGCAACCCGTATGCTCAACTTTCCATGCCATTCGCAACTAGAACTGTGGTCAGTTTTGAAATTTAATCTACTTTTTCTTTCTTTAGTTTGGGGAATAAGATGAAAGGTTGCTAAATGGGCTCTTGAAAAAAAATGTTTAAGGAATGGGGATAATGTTGCCCCATAAGAGCAACTGTCTTCAAAGCCACAAAGAGGATTATGACAAGGGCAGTGACCAGAAGTTGTACACTTCCCTTGACGACCAATAGAAAGAAACGGATTAATTTTTACCTGAAAATAGGTTAGAAATAACCAATAACTTTCTCATCTTAAGCTATTTAACTGTGTTACTAAAAGGTTTCTACTTGTTGTTAGGTACCATCAAGTCGATTCCCACTCATGGCGACCCCATGTAACAGAGTGGAGCTGCCCCATAGGGTTTTCGAGGCTGTAATCCTTACAGCAGATTGCCAGGTCTTTCTCCTGCGGAGCAACTGGTGGGTTCAAACAGCCAACCTTTCGGTTAGCAGCTGAGTGCTTAATATTGCCCTACCAGTGCTCCTTAAATTTCTACTTAGATTTTTTTTTTTTTAAACAGGATAGATCTGTGTATTCTTTCCTATTCAATCCTATCAAACCTAAGAAGAGTTGGAGGGCTTTTGTAACCTTTTTTTTCCAGCGCTAAGATTCTGTAGGTGAAATATTCAACCTGTTGCTACTACAAAGGGTTTCAGAAGCAAGTAACAATTAACATGAATCATGAATTGAGATAGACAGATTTGTATGCTCTTATCCCCAGCTTCCTGAGAAACTCTAATAGGAATCTTTCTCTGGATAGAATTGGGGAGTTTCATCATCCAGGGCAGACAGGCTTCCAGCGTAAGCTTGAGAGCTGACCTGGAGAAATTCCCGTTTTGATCCTCGCTGACTATCATCATGAACAGTCAATAAAATTAATTCAGACTGGTTTTTTAAATCCAGGGTCACAAGGCACTTTACTCACAGGTTGGGCTTCCTAGTTTCCGTCACACCACAATTGGGTGACAAAAGGTCAATATACAGCTGTTTTTAGGACTAAAAGATACTGAGCCCTTGGAAATGGCAGAGTATTTACTGTTGTCCCACAGTAATCGTGGGAGGAATTTTGAAAGAACTTCTGAGAAATCCAGTGTAGTAAGAATGGATAGAAAAAGCCACAATTTGAATAAAGGAGACCCAAGAGGGCTACAGGAAGTAAAGTAATGATGGGAGTTCCTCCTCCCGGTGGCAGGGGCTACAAACAGCCAGGCTTTATGGTGCTCACAGGCTATGCATAATCATTCAACACTTGAATTAAGTTCAACAGACCTTGCAGGCATTACGTTAGGTTCTGGGGACACAATAATGAATTACGACTAATAATAATGCCCATCAAGTCAGACTATGAGCGAGGCAACAGATGGACAAAACAAGCATAGGGCTTGGAGCCTGACAACTGGGTTCAAGTCCCATTTCTCTTACTTACTAGCTATGTGACATGGACATCTCTCTTCATCCTCTGAGACACTTTCCTTACCTAAGAAAATCTGTGTAATAAAAATTCTTATTTCACAGAGTTGGAGCAAAAGCACTTTGTAATCTGACATTATTGTTGACTAGACAGCCCAAACAAACAGGCTGAGATCAAAGATGGCGGTGACTGAGGGTCATCTTTGTACACAAAAGGACGGAACCTCGTCAGCAAAACACCCTGGAGAAAAGAGTCAGGTTCAAACACTTAAAAGATTCTCTGTTTAGCTCTACTTCAGTACAGTTAGAATCCACCACATTTCATGAGGAGAATGTTTCCCGCTTAAAGCTGCACTACTGCGGAGCTACACCCTAGAAGTCGCCCTAACTTAGCCCTTTCTTCAGAGGGTGATGTCTAAGAGTGAAGGTGGATGTGTTCTAGGCTTGCACTACCATGTACTATCTGGGCGACCTTAGTCATGGTATTTAACTGCTCTCTGCTTCATTCTCCTAGTTTGGAAAATGATGCTAATTGTGCGTACCTCGTAGGGTTTTTGAGAAGATTAAATGAGCTAATGTTTATCGAGTCCTTCGAACAGTACTGGGTGAATAAGAAAATGAGTAAGACAGACTAGCCATTATCCTGCCATAGTCCCTGTTTCAATAAGAACCCAGAATTGGCTTATGCTCTGAAGTTAATTCACCATACACCAGAGAACAGTATAGACAACACTGGCACACGCTGCTCGTACGGTGAGGAAGAACAGCCCCATTTGAACCTGAGAAGTAGCTGTTTTAGAGAATTGGAATTTCCAGCCTAGGACAGGTAGTTTGGAAACAGAATCCAATGAACCTTCCTGCTGTTCCACCTGTGCCTTCCCACCTTCACGGTGGCTACATTTGTCAGCCACCCAAAGGGAGAGAAAATCATTCAAAAACCAATCATCCTACTGTGCAAGAAGTTAAAATTGTATCAACTTTTCTTAGATGTTTCCCATGTTCTGTATTCCAACAGCACTTGTGAAGCTTAATTTAGCCAATGGCTGGTCAAAGGGAGAAATATGATCATTGTAATTTGTGATTTACACAGCGATAATAGTAATAAATGCAGTAACAGCAATAATACGAAAACCAAACCAAACCCTTTGCCGTCAAGTAGATTCCGGCTCATAGTGACCCTACAGGACAGAGTAGACCTGCCCCATAGGGTTTCCAAGAAGCAGCTGGTGGATTCAAACTGCCAACCTTTTGGTCAGCAGCAGAGCTGTTTCATCATAAGTACTTTACAGACGATGCCTCTTTATAAACCTTACAATAATCCTAGGAGGTAAGCACTATTATTATCCCCATTTTACAGAGGGCAAAACTGTTTCCATGGTTCCCAAAAACAGGAAATTAGGGAGATTTCAGTAGAAGAGCCATGCCAAGAAAAACATGAATTCTGCAGACAGTGGGAATTCTATCAGGAAATAACACCACCAGTAACTTTATTACTCGACACCAAGAACACTTCCACATACCATGTGAGTTTCTCGCAGTACAGTAACCATTTCGGTTCTTGGAAAAGTCATAGGAAAAGATACGGAAAGTTAAGTCACTTTCAATGGCCTCAAAATTTAGATCTATCTTTAAAGATTGATTCTGGTATGTCTGTATTAGCAGGAGTTGTATGTTCCAGCTCATCAAGTTGGGTAGAAGGTGATGCTGGTGATCTGTAACACTTATATAAAGTTTTTCAACATACAAAGCACTTTTAATGCATTATATCATCTGATCCTTTCAATGATGGTGAGAAATAGAAGTATTGTTCCTTTCTTACATATGAAAAAAATTGAGGCCCAAGGATGTACCCAAGCCCCAGAGTGAAGCAGCAGAACTGGGTGCCAAAGCCCTGTATTCTGCCTCCAATCCCACCTCTTGACATATATCATGCTTTTGTCTTTTAATAAGATGGAAAACCCAGATATCTGCACAGCCACAGACTAAATACCTAACCAGGTCAAAGGACTTGTAAAAGCAAAGACCATGTCACTAGCTGGGGAATAGATGGATGAACTGGTGTTCAGACTGGAGCAAACCCCCCAAATTCTACTGCAAACAGTCAATGACATCACCTCGGAATGAGATGTATTTTATGTACTGGGAAACACAAACTTTGGACATTGTCAAAGGGAATTCTATTGACATTTTTGTTGTTTTTCTTCTTGTTTAAATCCAGGTTGCCTAGCAGTCAAAGGAACAAGGTAGTCACCTCCCACCCCAGTTCTCAATATTTCAACTGGAATGAGAAGCATTTATATTGCATTTTATAAAATGACATGAGGTAATTTAAGGCTTAGAGACCTGCCCTGAGATCTACTGGAGAAAAGGAGCAAAGGGTCTGGAACCCAGGAGTCAAGCCACAATTCACTTGTCCCTAGTTAGGTAAGCTGGAAAAGAGTTTATATTCGAGTTGACCATTTTTCCTCTGGAATGTCCCCTCTGAGGCTTTGGCTGAGTTTGGGGAAGTTCATGTCATCACCTTTCCACCATTCAATAGTCATGGTTATTAGGGGCTTCCAAAGGCTCTCAGAGTCTGGTTTAGGTCAAATGGGGCCAAACAATGGGATTCCTGCTCCCAAGGACAGAGGAAGACTCTAATTTCATTTCACCTCTGCATGCACGCAATTTCCACCCAAGACATTTGTTGTCTGAAACACTGCCTGAACTTGGAGTGTTATGGTGTAAAATGCCTGTCTCTGATGTTGTATGGCCTCTGCGGGGACTGGGCTGTGGCCCTGATTGGCTTCTCACACGAGCTTTCTGCCCTAAGAACCATCAGCTTCCAGCCTGAGAACAGATCTCTGGAAAGGTCCTGCACCCCTCAAGCATGTCGAGCTGTAAAGGTATAAGACAAGAGCTTCATTGTGGTTGAACATGGGACTGTGTGACTTCTTTAGATGGGAAGCAATCACAGGATGCGTAGAGAGGTAGAGAGAAGGGAAAATGAAGCTTCTGTAAACAACTGGCAAGCTCTCAGATTAGTGGTTTAAAAAAAACATGAAAGCAAAGCACAAAAGACAAAACATCACTGCTGCAAAGAAATCTTCCCTGATTGCGTGTGATGTAACAATCCCATCCTCCCCTCAACACGCTCTGCCGTTCTCTGGCCCCACCACAGCATGCTGGCTGATGGTGATGCTGGCAATATACAACCTCATTACCAGACAAGTCACCCCTGTGTAGGTTGCTCTCATGCATTTCATGGACACTTGGTATCCTGATGCCTCAAAGAGTGAGACTGTGTCGGTGAGTCTGTTCTGTTACTTACACATCCATGTTGTCCATTGTGGTTTACAAGCTCGAGTAGAACAGAGATTATACCCGTTTAACCAGCTTTGCATATCAACCAACACAGATATTTCCACCCTATGTTGCAATCTTAAATCCCTCTTCATTATGTGCTTTCTTGTGTGAGTTCAAGTTGGAAATTATTAGAGGCTACTGTATACTTGGCTTATTACTTTTTGAATCTCATCAAGCTATCACTGCAGCAGAAGGAAAACAGCCCCCCTTCAGCTGCTAGTGAAGAGCACTTCTGTTGAGCAAACTCCCTCTCTGTAATTAGCACAATTGCTTTCAATTTTTGGCAGCAGTAACAAATAGACCACCTCAAATATGAGCAGTTTGAGAAAGTGCCATGGAAAATAAGGGTGGAAGGACATAGTTGTTGGTGGAGACATTATTTCCACATACTACAAACAGTGCACATATGTCATTATTTAGCTACTGAGAGTAGAGGAGAACCAAGAAACAGAATCCAGGCATCCAGAGTCTGTGTTGGTAGCCCAGAATTAGTGATCAGGGTGAAATTCCAAAAAGGAATATCCAGGAAGGCATCCTGCCTCAGCTAAGTCTTAAGGGATTTGTAGATATTCACTAATCAAGAAAGAAGAACCTAGCATC
Source organism: Trichechus manatus latirostris (assembly GCF_000243295.1). Classification (NCBI taxonomy): domain Eukaryota; kingdom Metazoa; phylum Chordata; class Mammalia; order Sirenia; family Trichechidae; genus Trichechus; species Trichechus manatus. The sequence continues at coordinate 6,929,139 of NW_004444012.1, read as the reverse complement.
TCAGATGTATGAGCAAAGGCATAGAGGCATCTAACAGCAGGGGGTGTCTAGAGAACCACAAGTTGCTGGTACGGCTGAAGAATAAGTAAGAGGGCAGGTGTGTTGGAAATTGAATTAGAGAAGAAGGACTTAACATGCCCTGCTTATGAGTTTGACAATTTTATCTTAAAAGCAAGAATAATTCAGCAGTTATTTTAAACTTTCAATCTTAGATATAACACTTTGGAAAGAAGGTAGAAAACTTATTGAAGGAGGTAAATTTGAAGAGAATGAGTCTAGTAAGAAGGCTACTGCAATATTCCTGGACAGGGTTGATAAAAGTTGGAAATAAGGCATGTACCTGTTAGGATTCCTTGGTTTCAGGCAACATAAATAAACAAGAATAGACATTCAAATCTTCTGGCTCTGTTAAACCAAAGGGCCTTTACTGGAAATATTTGGTGGGCTCTTGAGGATGGAGAACAAGGCTTAAGAATGTACCATAACCATGGCAGCTCCAAAACGCCAGGGGACAGGCTGAAGAGAGGCCCTCCATAGCAGAAGTAGTTGGGTTGGGATGGCTCGGCCACCACCCTGCAATGAGTGACCTCCAATCATCCCTCTGTCCTTCAGTACAAGCTTCAGAGACCTGGGACAGGGCAGCTACTTGGCCAAACTTAGGTCCCAGAGTCTGGTTTGGGGGATGGGCGAGGATATTGTAGTTTTAGATCCCATAGTGGATTGCAGGGACCTGGAGTCACCTCCCAATCAGAGGACACAGAATTACACAGTGACTGAGAGGTAATCACCTCCAGGGGAAGGTGGAATGGATGCTGGGAAGCCAAAAAATGACAAATGTTCACAACAGGTGCTAGCAGTGGATTGAGGTAGGGGAAGAAAATGGTATTTGAAGTTCTATAAGCTTGGAACACTTACTGAAAGCCTATTGTGCGCAAGACAGTGGACTAGGTGCTCCTGGAGATATAAGGAAGTATAAGGCATGGCCTTGGACTTTAAAAGACTCAAATGGAATATAGGATGCAAACAAAAAAAAAGTTGTGACAATTCTGTCACGTATATCTTATGCCAGATATTTCTTTTCTAGGTCTGTGCAAAGGGAAAAGATCTGTGCACAGATCTAGAAATGGTGCAGCTGTTAAGGCATGTGAGATTCAGAGAATGAAGAAATTATGAATCTGAAAGAGTTAGAAAAGTCCTCATGAACATAGTGGAGCTTGGATGGTATGTAGAACTTGGGCTAGCAGACAGGAAAAGAGAGAACATTCTAGGCAGGGAGAATGGTCTTGTGTTTAGGCAGAGGTATGATACTGAATATATGAGGTGCATTTAGGAATTAATTTATTCACAGTGGTCTAGGAAAAAAAGTTCATATAGGGAACCATTTCTTACTAGGAGTCAATGATACCCAAAATGCACAAAAGTGGATGTTTTCCCTTCTCTTCTTATTTAGCTGACCTTCAGTTGATCATTCAGCAGTTCCCATTTCAAGACTTCAGGGAGGAAAGTAAGGAAGGTGGTGAATTTGCTGGACTAAGGGGTTGAAAGGAGAAAGAAAAGAGACCAGAGACCAGTGTATGCTGCACTCCAAGTTCCTGATCCCCTCCCTGGACCTGAGACATTGGGTTGGGCCAAACTGATCCAGCTCATAGTCAGGCCGCTAAATGCCTGGAGTACCCCAGCTGCCCTGTTAGCCACCCTGCTCTTCCTTCTTCCCAGCCTTCAGCAGCAGCATCTCTCACCAACCTGCAGAGTGGAGCCCCAGCAAGAGGAATGGATCCAAAACAGGGAGTGGAAGCCTGGGTCCTCCTGGATCTGGTCTCCTCAGGGGCAGGGGTCTTTTTCCCCAGAAGCTGGTTCAGCACCAGAGCTACACATAACTCCCCACTCCCTGAGCTGCTCACCCAAAGCTTTTCCACTTCCCCTAAGTGGTACTGCAAATTGGGTAAAGAGACAATGTGCTAATCATACAGCTGCCATTTGTAGGAATCAGATCTCCAGGGCCCTGCCAGGAATTCCCAACATGCTTTCATTTCCAGACACCCGCAGGCACCAGGAGGTAGGAGTCTGCTGTTCTTATTCCCATCAGAAAGGGATGACCCAGGCAGCCTGTTTCCTTCCAACAAACCAATTTTCTCTGTGGGTCAGGGTGACCTTATTCACCTTTAAAACCTAAGTCCAAATGTGTCTCCAATGCTGAGGCTCAAGTATTTAAATGCTTTCCATGTTTCTAGTTCTTTACAAGATACAGTGGACTAAACAAGATTAGTCGGAGATGTGGTTCAAGCTTCAAGAAGCTCAACAGAAAGGCAAAATCTAACTGTATGAAATTTACCAACTGAGACCATCCCGCAACATCCAATTCCTTTCAATCACAATGTTAGTCTCCCAGATTCCTGTAACAAAGTACCATAAAGTGGGTGGCTTTGAATAACAGAAATTTATTGTCTCACAGTTCTGGAGGCTGAAGTCCAAATCAAGGTGTTGGTCAGAACATGCTCCTTCTGACGTCTCTAGGGAAAGACACTTTCTTGTCTCACCCAGCTCCTGGTAGCCCCACGTGTTCCTTGGTTTGTAGATGGCTTCTTCACACAACGTCCTCCCTCTGTCTGTCTCTCTGTGTTTTCTTCTACTTTTTTATAAGGACATCACTGAGACTGGATTAGGACCCACCTTACTCTAATTTAACTGATTACATCTTCCAGGACCCTATTTCCAAACCCGGTTATGTTCACAAGGACCAGGGGTTAGGACTTCAATAGATTCTGGGGCGGGGGGCATAATTCAATCATAACAATGACTATTTGGTACTCGTGTAATGCACAAAGAGCCCCAAAACTCTTGAAAACAAAACAAGGGTTATAAAATTCACCAATTCAATTGTCACTGAATTTAATGTAGATGTGGCTACAAGATATTAAATAAATAGTTTTGTAACATAGAATCCCAAATATCCTCTGTACTCTGTGCTAAATTGATTACAAAAATAGCCTTGTCATTCCCTTTACAGTGTAACTTTATAGCTCTTCCCAGTAAGAGATGGGTTCTGTCTCTCCATTTCTTGATAATCTGTGCTTGGCAATGTGACTTGCTTGACTAATAGAAAGGGTGAAAGTGATAGTATTCCAGTCCCAAGTCTGGGCTTTAAGGGGCCTTGTGTCTTTCTTCTCTTTTGGAACCCTGTCTTTACCATGAAAATAATCCCAAACTAGAAATATTGGATAATGAGAGACTATGGGGAGCAACTGGGATGCCCAGCTGAGACACCCCAGGCCAGCCAGGCCCTAGTTGACTCTACAGTTGACTACAGATGCATGAGTAAGTCCAGCCGAGACCAGAAGAACCATTCAGTTGAGCCCAGCCCAGATTTCCAATCCATAGAAACATGAGCTAAAAAAATGGTGGTTGTTTTAAGCTAGAGATTTTGGGGTTGGTTTCCTACACAGCAACTGATACACCCACCCTTAGGTTTTTGGACACCCTATGTCTTAGGCATCAGGAGTGAATGTATTGTTGTCCAACCACAAATTAAGCTATCACTACTATGAAAACCTGCCCCAGGAGCCTTCCGGATACATCCAGATCATTTCTGAATTTTAAGATTACGTACCTGGGATTTCTATTTAGTCTTCCCTATCTTTCTTTTTCATTCCCACTAGCATTGGGCCTTCATTTCTTCTACTGAACACTGGAAATAAGTGTCTTAATTGGTCTCTGCTACCAGGATTTTCTAGCCAAACTTACCCACTATTGTCTTTGTCTGAAAACGTCACTTTGCACGTCTTACCTTGTTCTTTCTATCTGTGGTCCTTCCCTGTGCAGAGAATAAGGTCTAAATACTTCATTTCATATCAGGACCCAAAAAAAAAAAAAAAAAAAGAGTATTGCATACTCACCATGTGCCACAGAAAGTTGAATAAGACAGAGGAGGTTAAGTCTACTGAGGGCAATAGAGGCCCTCCGTAATACAGTCCTATTCCACCTCTGCAGATTCCTGCTCCACTATTTATCTATCTAAAACATTTGGCCCATTCCTTAAACACATCACCCCTAATTTACATTTTTGTTCATGTCAGTGTTCCCAGAACCCTGTTGCCTAAAATGCCCTTCCTACTTTTCCCAGTTCTCTAATTCTTCGTCTTCCTTCAAGGCCAACTTAAGCCCTACCTCCCCTGAAACCTTCTCCTATTGCCCCTACCCAGGTAATCTCTCCCTACTCTTGGCCTCATACACCCTGGAGGACCATGTTCCATTAAGATTCTGATTCGCTGTGTCTTCCCATGAAACAAATGTGCCCTTGATGGTTTCCAAATGATGCCTCTCTTTCCCAGTAAACTTGAGAACTGCCAGTAAGGTGTCAGCCAGCTGCTGGGCCCACTCGCACTCACACGCACCACACACACAGATAGGAAGATGGTCTCCAAGGTTGTAATTTCCTGGCCAACAAGTGTCCTGGGTTTCACTTCAGTGGTTAATGATGCTGTCATCCGGGTACCTTAGTATGGGGCATTTGCAACCTTCAATTAAAGGACTATCATTTATTCTATATATTAACATCCAGAACAATAAACACAGCGGAACGCAGTTATTAGAGGCAGCCATAATCTATGGCCTGCTGCGTACTGATGTCAACCCTGCTGCTTTTGACATCTGCAAGCGGCCCGAAGAAAGCACTGTGTTTCAAATCCAGGACCGCCTGGAGGATATCCACCCCTGTCTTCATTCCATCTCCCCACCTCCTTCTTCCCAACTATCAACATCTTGGGTTCTGCTGCAGAGTTAACAATCCCTTGCCTTGACAAAAAAATAGGACATCCTGGCCAATCCTCATTGCTGGCAATAATGCCACCATTTTTCAGTTGATTGAACCCAGTGGGCCTTTGATATAAAATAAGTAAACAAATGCAGGAGACATTATAACTTCTAATCAACAAGGTGTCAGAATGGAGTAGGGCTGTGAAGACATATTTTAAAAAAAGATAACTGTCCTTAGGAAGCACAATAGCTGCAGAGGGTAGATACTATAGAAAATCAGAAAAGCAGAAGACTATTTTACTCAAACTTAGCTGAAATATCTCAAGTCCTCTTCAGTCATTCCCTGTATTGTCTCTCACATTCACTCATACTGACTGATTAATTATTGGTGCTGCGAAGTGGAGATATAAATGTCAATAGGATGTCATAGTTTAACAGGGGAGACAAAGATTGACCCAATAAAAATAATAATTATTATCATTAACTGAGCATTTATTATGCCAGGCAACCATTGTCCTAAGTGCTTTATATGCATGACCTCGTTTAATTCTTATTAAAAGATCAGTTGCCGAGTCGTCTCCGATCCATAACAACCCCAACTCATGATGACTCATACCCATGAGTGTATCAGAGTAGAACTGTGCTCCATAGGGTTTTCAATGGCTGATTTTTCGGAAGTAGCTTGCCTGGTCTTTCTTCAGAGGCACCTCTGCATGGACTGGAACCACCAACCTTTGGGTTAGCAGTAGCGTGTGTTAACCACTTGAACTACCCAGGACCTACAAACTTCTAAAGTAGGTATGACTAGCCCTGTTTTGCAGATAAGGAAAGGGAGCCGTAGACAGCTTAAGTCCCTTCGTAAGCATTCAAGCTGGAATTCAAGCTCAGCGAGAATCCACAACTTGGGTTCCCAAGCCTACGTTCTAGATGCCACGTGAAAAGGGCTGTAACTCTCCGGTCACCGCAGGGCCCATGTTCATCTCTTCCCGTTAGCACAACACAGTTGCAATTTTCCAGCCACTCAGATTTCTGAGCTGACGTCTCACTTCAGGGGAAACAGAAATAAAACAATCCAAAAGGTTTGTCTTTCAGGGTGGGGGCAGGGTGGGAAAATCTCAGTGTTGATCACACAATCGACAGGTTGCACGGGAAGAGTTCGGGTTGTTGAGGTGACGGAAAGATACTGGATAGTTAGACGGGGAAGTGAGGACATACAGAAAGTCTTCCCAGCAGTTTAGGGCCTTCTGGGGCTTGACTGTTAACCGCAATAACGCGGATTGGAGCCACCTGCCCCAATAGCCAATTCTGAGACAGGGGTGAGGTGAGCAGCAAGAGGTTTATTATATATCAATATATAAGAGACAGAGGGGAATAGATTCCTCCAAAAAACCCGTCTCCCCCACTGGAGATTGGCTGAAGGCTTTTATAGGGGCAGGATTATGGGTCTTAGAAGTTTGTGTTAGCTTCCCCTTGAGGTGGTCATGTCTCAGATGAGTTAATCTTCTACTGGTATTCTTGGGGGTTATCTGGCAACATTTTGGAGATTATCTGGCGACATCCTGGTTTTTCTTGTCCCAAGATGGGTGCTTTGTTCGGTTTTCATCCTTAGATCATTATCACTTGTTTTCTACCCTCCAAGGAGGAACATCGGTTAATCTTAAACCTTTTGTAGAGACTGGAGAGACGTGATTATGAGATAATGTGGCGGTTAGCAATGCAGAGTGAAAAATAGCGAGCCAGGCCTGTGCGGCCTCTTCCACGACAAGTCCATGACTGGGGTACAAAGCGGACAGGGATGGCAGCACCTCCTCACCACCTTACTGGGTATGTCTCCCACGTGTGCCTTCCCTGGGAGAGGAGCAGATATGGTTGGTTGTCACATTTAATCTGGAGCATGCCTGCTGGGAGGAGCTGTTAGACCTGACCACTTCATCAGCAGGAGCCACCCTCCGGCCTAGCCCATAGAGGCGACCTCAGCTGAGTCACCAAGGCCTGGCCTGGTGGGTGGCCGCAGAGCCAGAGAGTTCACACGCCACAGCTCGAGGGAACTTGTCCCACCCGGGGCTCGATGCCTCAGCAGGAGGCTTAGGAGCAATGCAGGTGTTTGCTGCCCTGTGTGCGTGCAGTTTTAAAGTCAAATGTAAACGTCTTACCGCTGTTTTCATTTTCTGTTCCGTTTCTCTCCACCGATCCTTTTTGCTGTTTTCTTTGCCTTGTTTTGGGGTTTGTAAAAGCAGATAAGAAAGGTTTCAACACACAGCTCCCTTTCTCTGAGCACGGGCTCTAGGGACTTTGCAGAAATGACTGTGTCACGATGCGGTGTTTAGAAAGTTTTTCCAAGCTGCCAAGTACACTTTTTGTTCTTAACACCCAGAATTTCTGATGGGGTAGGAGCGGAGAAAGTGAGAAAATTCACCTAAGCGGGGACTTCCTGGGATCGCACGTGAGGTGTGGTTGCTCTGTTTTGCACATCCTGTGTGGGACCCTGTGCACACCCAAACCTTACAGCTCTTTGGAGGTTGTAGACTTATTCTCTGAGTTGAACTCTTGGAAAACTATTCTGTCTGGCTGTACCAATGGGCTTTCACTGTGTGAGCACGCCACCTGCTGGACCAGCCTGGAACTGACTGCTGGGGCCGTGTAAGGCAGACACCTGGCCAGCACCCAGGTGTGAGGGAACAGACTGTCAAGTTCACCCCATGGCATTCCAGAGAGGCCTCTAAACTGGCCTTGACACACAAGAATCTGTTTTTTTAATAGTCTGTTGGAGACCTGAAGTCTACAAATCCCTCTGGTAACCCATCTGAGAGTTTAATCACCTTCTCTTGGAAATATGTTCCGTATCTGTGATCTCAATGATGCCTGTGTTTAAGTTCATTTCCTCCTGATCTGTCTTGGTTGGGGATGAAAAGCAGCAGCTGTTGCTTCTCTGGTAAAAGCCCATTATAGGCCTGGAGAAAGATCCATGAATGTGCCCCACTTCTCTGGGAAAGCCCCGTTTTATTTTTCTTTAAATTAACTTCCTTTAGCCTATTTTAAAACCCACTTACCATCTATATGGCTCCCTGTTGAATGCTATCAACTTCTTTGCATCCCTCCTTACTTGGAGACACTGTCCTAGTACGGGTCTGGCTCACCCAGGATGGTATTTCCAATATTATGTCTACCCCTCTAGATGCCCACTCCTTTGGCCAACTTTTTCTGAACACCTACAACATGCTCAGCTGCTAACCAAAAGTTTTAAAGTTCAAGTCCACCCAAAAGCGCCTTAGAAAAAAGACCTGGTGATCTACTTTAGGAAAATCAGCCACTGAAAGCCCTATGAGACATAATTCTACTGTGACACACATGGCATTGTCATGAGTTGGCATGGACTCAGTGGCAACTGGTAAACTATGTGTGAAGCACCCAGGTAAGGTTTCTGTGGCTATAAGATGAAGTAGTCATGGACTTTTCAGGAAAGTGAAGGAGACAGTGCTGTAATGCCTGTGTACAGATTTCTAACCAGGGGTAAGTCACTGGCATTGGTGCCGCTGGAGGCTAGAGAAAGGGGAGACTGCCTTAAGCTCGGGCGCATGGAAGGCTTCATGCAGGCAGAGGAGACTGAACTGGTCTTTGAAGGATACATGGAATTTGGTTGGATCTGAGAAGAAAAGCTCAGGAGGGGAAATAGCATTCCAGGCAAGCAGAAGAGCCTAAGGAAACCCCCGGAGAGAGTGAAGAGAGGGCATGGATACAAGCTGGAGGCAGTTCCATGTGGGCGGGTCAAGGAGAGAAAGGGAAAAACAGAGAGGAGTAGATGGTGGAGGCCTCCCACGCCAAGCACAGGGAGCCATTAAAGAATCCAGGTGTTGTGTGTACTTCGTACAACTCGGGTTTGCTTTTGTCAACTTGAAGACAATTTGTTTTCCACCATTCTGACCCTAAATCATTCTCAGCTGTTCTAGTGACACGTTGTCCCCATCTGCTCTTGGCTCCAAGTCCCAGTTTGATTTTTAAACGGTTGTTTCTCTTTTTCGGAGAAATCTGCCTTGCCCTGGCGTTATTCACTCCTCCACTCTCCCGACCTAACCTTTGACACGATCAGTCTCCTCCCTTCTTTTCCTGACCCAGAAGGTCTCTCACACTCCTCTCTCCACTGAGGAGAGTTAGGAAGGCAGGACACCTGGACAGGAGACCACATTCTGGCTTCGATTTCCTCATCTTTAGAAACAGAGAGGAGGTATCTACCTGACCTTTTGAGTCCTTTGTAGAGCTCACTCTATAAGGCAATAACCTCAACTAGCCATACCCCCCAACAGTTTCCATAAAGTAATTTCAGCTTTCCTGGAAGAATTTGCTTAGAAAAAAGGGACTGAAAACATAGTTTCAAAAACTGGATCTGCCAGGAAGTCAACCAGCTTTGAGTTATTTGTTTCCAACTGGGGTGAGGAGAAAGGAAAAGATGAGAAGTCTGCCAAGCTTATCTACTTGCCAAAGAGCTTCTCCCCAGGAGATACTTTCAAAGACAAAAGGAGAATGATGGGTTAGAAAAAGCACAAAAAATGATCTGCAGGTGGCAGCCAGGACCCTGTTCCCTTCTTGAATTAGTCAAACTCTCTCCACCTCCTCCACCTGCCTTTATCATCACACCCGCCCCGCTTGGTTCCACTTGTCCACAGAGGCAGAGCTTTCCCTCTGGAGCCCTGGGTGGCCAGCTGCTTTGGGTGGCCAGCTGCCTTGCCAGTCCTGATTTACCCGTCTCTGCAGGTGAGGAGTCTCGTGTATAGCTGCCTTACGTCACTTACAACCAGTTGTCTACTCTGACTCATAGCAACCCTTGTGTGTCAGAGTAGAACTGTTCTCCATAGGGTTTTCAATGGCTGATACTTCAGAAGTAGATCTCAGGCCTTTCTTCCAAGGCACCTCTGGGTGGATTCGAAACACCAACCTTTGGGTTAGCAGCCAAGCAAGTTAACTGTTGGCACTGCCTTAGGCCTCCCCTGATTCTCAGTCTTCTGTTTGGTGCTAATTACCTTTAGCAGCTATCCAGCAGGAGTATGAGATGAAAAGCATTAATAGCCAGCATTTTAGAAAACTCCAGCCTGAAGTTGCTGGCAGGTACTAGAATACACTAGAATTAAAACAAGAGTCCACCTGGCAGGAAAAAGCTAGGGGGTCATGAGGATTTGACAGAGAGAACAGATTAGGTGGTGGAGACAGCAGGGTAAAAGAGCCCGGGTGGTACAGTGGTTAAGCACTTGGCTGCTAACCAAAAGGTTGGTGGTTCGAACCCAACAGTCGCTCCTCAGGAGAAAGATGTGGCAGTCTGCTTCTATAAAGATTTACAGCCTTAGAAGTCCTATAGAGCAGTTCTACTCTGTCCTATAGGATCGATACGAGTGGGAATTGACTTGACGACAACTGGTTTGGTTTTTGGTTAATAAGAATTGTACCTTGTCTTACTACTACTGTATTGCTTTTATTATTATTATAGTGCTTTACAAAATAATTTCACATACATTATTTTAGTTAATTCTTTGACAGCCCTGTAAAGTTAGGTGTTGTAAATCCCATTTTGTAGATGAGTAAACTGATTTTTATGTGTCTAACAGTGAGTGAACGCGACAAAAATTCTCCTCCAACTTTCATTGGGTCGAAGGAAGAAAACACGTGCAATAAGACCCATAGAGTCTAAAGATAAACTAACTTGGAAAGATTTGTAAGCATAGTACTGTAAGCAATGATGGATGTAGCAATGGGCACAATTGTTGTCCTGGACCTTTGAAACCCTGGAAGTCTGCAGCTACTTGGCAATAACAGCATTGGGCTTCACAGGGGGAAGAGTTTCCATTTCCAGCCCTGAGGCATGGCCACAGGTGTGGCTTCATAAGATGCAAACTGGGGGATTGACAGTAAGCTCTTGGTGATGAGAAGTGATAGCAGCTAGGTAGTCTAGAAAGGACCCAGCAGGGGGTGATAACTTCATCTGAACTGACCATTTCTTCTTGCTTCCCAGAAGATGGAATAAAAAAACATTCTCGTGAAGTCTTCAGATGATGCCAATCTGACTCAAACACTGCGGAAGTCTTAAAAATGCTACCAAGAAAAAGAAAGGCCTTGGATTCCAACAGAGGATTCACAGGAATGTGGAATGTTCTCTAACTTTTTTTTTTTTTAAATACTGCAGATTCTTTTCCGTATTTGACAATTTCAGCGGCCGTTACAAGTAGCTGGAGCAGATGCTGATTTCTCTGCAAGCGTTGATTTTCTATATGCTTGACTACAGTAGATCAGTAAGAACGTTATTTGCTAACTGGATAACCTACGGCTTTGCTTGAGCCCCTAGCTCCTTTGCCTGGATAGCCCTTTTCTTACTTTTATCAGTATTGTGTTTATACCTTCAGGATCAGCTCAAATCTTACATTTTCCCTGGTCACCTAAATTCACAGCATTCTCTTGACACTGAATTCCATTTATGTATATCGTGCAATTGGCACCTCTATACTTATATAATTAACAACGCTGGCAATATAGATGTCTTAGTTCTCCTTTAAGGGAAGAAACCTCTATTTCACAGTGCTTTTTATTGTAGTTAGTATTCCTTGCAGTGCTTTAGATTTCCAGAGAACTCTTATGAACATTGTCTTATCAGATCCACACAATAATTCTGTGCGGCAGGCAAAGCTATCAGTCAGAACTCCTTTGGTTGCAAGTGACAGAAGCCCAATCTGATGAAGCATACGTAGAAATAGAAATTTAGTAGAAGAATCCTGGGGTAGCTCATAGAACCAAAGGAAGAATCCAGTGCAGATTCGGTGACCTCAGGGGCTAGAATAAGAGATTTGATGCCTCTGATAGGAGCCCTGGTGGCGCAATGGTTAAGCTATTGGCTGCTAACTGAAAGGTCAGCGGTTGGAACCCACCAGCCACTCCAAGGGAGAGAAGACCTGTCAATCTGCTCCTGTAAATATTATAGCCTAGAATACCCTATGGGGCAGGTCTACTCTGTCCTACAGGGTCGCTATGAGTTGGAATCAACTTGACAGCACACAACAGTAGCTCAATAGTCTCTCTGGCTTGCGCCCTCTCTCTCTTGCTTTATCTCATTTCTGCTTTTGTGTGTTGACCCCTATTCTCTCCTGCTTCCTTTGGTTTGCTCTGAGGTGGAGTGAGGGGGTTGGGGGTAGTCCCTTCCCAAGTCAGTATGTTTAAATCCCAAAAATGGACTGTGGAGGGTCAGGTTTGGGTCACTTGCCTGTCCTAGAACCTGTGATTGGCAGCCTCAAGAGAATCACAAGGTTGGAGTGAGGAAGGAGTAATTTCTCAAAGAAAGGCAAGGTCTGTATCAGAAAAAAAAAAAAAAAAAGGGAGCAGGGATAGAGCATACAAAAAATTAAATCTTCACTATAGAGATTAGAAATGTTATTAATCCTCCGAAAGCTACATGGAAACTGAGGCTCAAAAAGGCCACCCAGCTACTCTTTGGTAAATCCAACATGCAAAATCAAGTTTCCCCCGAGTTCTCGCCCCTATACTATGCCATTTCAGTAGCTAACATAGGACCTTGCTTCTAATAAAATCCTCAACAAAAATTAGTGGATAGAAAATTAAGTCAAACCTCCTCTAACCCCATGATTCCTTTCCAAATTAGAGTATTTAGGGCCGTAAGGAAAAAATCACTGTAAGAAAATCAGGCTGCCACTCAATAATTATGGAGTAATACAATTTGGGAACTGTTAAAATATAACTATAACAAGTACACCACCACCACCTGACAATTATCAAGTGCTTAGCATAGCCAGGAACCATTCCAAGAGATTTGTACATGTCAACTCAGTTACTCCTCACAGCAGCTCCGTGGGGAAGGTACGGTTATCCCCACTTTATGAAGGGGGCTTAGACAGGCTAAGTCATGCCTGAGACCATGCAGAGAGTGAGAGACAGGACAGGGCAGCCCCGACCCATGTGACAATGAGCAGCCTGGGCGTCTGTCCACTTGTAAGTGGCTCTACAGCCAGCTCCCCAGAGGGCAGACTACGATTCTATTTTGGTCATTCCCACGGCTGGACATTTCCCAAGGTGCTCAAGTCTCCCCTTCCCTGACTTGAATTTTCACCACATCCACTCCCTAGTCACCTTAGATGTGGAGGATATTGCAAGGAAATATTTGGACAAGATAAGTGATCAATATATTAGGGATATATTGGATATAAGGACACTTCCAGTCTTAAAAGCTTGCAAGCAGCCATTTAAGATGCATCAATTGGTCCCGACCACCTGGAGTAAAGGAGAACGAAGAACACCAAAGACACAAAGAAAGTATTAGCCTAAGAGACAGAAAGGGCCACATAAACCAGAGACTTTATCAGCCTGAAACCAGAAGAACTAGATCCTGCCCGGCTATCACCAATGACCACCCTGACAGGGAACACAACAGAGAGTTGCTGATGGAGCAGCAGAAAGATGGGGTGCAGAACTCAAATTCTAGTAAGAAGACCAGACCTAATGGTCTGGCTGAGACTGGAGGTACCCCAGAAAGCATGGCCCCTGGACTCTCTATCAGCCCAGAACTGAAACAATTTCCGAGGCCAACTCTTCAGACAGGGATTGGACGGGACTGTGGGACATAAAGTGATACTGGTGAGGAGTGTGCCTCTTAGTCAAGTAGATACAAGAGACCAAAGGGGCAGCTTCTGTCCAGAGGTAAGATGGGAAGGCAGAGAGGGTTAGGAGCTGGTTGAATGGACATGGGGAATCAGGGGCAGAAAGGAGGAGTGTGCTGTTGCAGAAGGGGGTGAGCAATTAGGGTCACATAACAATGTGTGTATAAAATTTTGTTTGGGAGACTAACTTGAAATGTAAACTTCATTTAACTACAACAACAACAACAACAAAAAGGACACTCCCTCTGCCTGAGGCGTCCTTGAATCTCTCTGGCAAAACTCACTCATTTTAAGATCCACTCAAACTTCACCTTCTCTGTGTAGCTTTTCTTGATTCACCCAAGAAATAGACCACTCTCTCCTATACCACTGACCATGCCCTTCTAATATGAATTTGTCTTCTTCATATATGTCCTGACAATGACATGAGGACCTCCAGGGAAGGGGCTAATTCTCCCGTGCTTTATTAGTATTTGTGTCTCCAGTGCCTAGCACAGAGCCTGGAACATAGGAGGTACTCAAGAAATTCTTGTTCAGTGAGTGGATACATGAATGAAAGGCAGAAACCACACTGAGGTTATTCACTTGTTTGATCGGAGGATCCACAAGTGGATTGCAAGTATTTTCAATTTAATCTCTGGTGACCTAGAGGAATATCAAGACTGAAGTCCTGGGAAGGAGCCAGTGATCTTGGAGGGGGATCAAAAGAAACAGTCCATGTAAGAATCCTCCCCATCATCCCTGGCATTGTTATGTCTGAGTTTCCAAAGTAAAAAGAAAGAAAGAATAACTATAAGTTAAGCCATGTAACTACCACGATGCTATAATCAAATTATTTTGGTCACTGTCTCTTAGTCTTGACCGTAGGAATCCACAAAGAAGATAACTGACCTGTGTCAAACACAGGAGAATTCTGCTGCGTATATTTCTCCTCCGCTGTCTGCACAAGTAACTCATTAGCTCCTCCCTGGGTGTGGACTATCTAATTCTTTTTTCCCTGACTTTTCCGTTCAAGTATCTGGAACCAGATACTTTCCATGCCTGCACAACGGCATTCTACAGAACCTCCATAGAGCATGTTCAATAACAAGCTTCAAGTCTGAATACCCAGAAATGTAAAAACTCACTATCTCCAACACATATCAGAGGCTAATGTACATTCTGGGAAATTGTAAACAGAAATAACAGAATCATAAAATTGTAGACATAGAAAACTCTTGGAAAGAACCCCTCATCCAACTCATGGGTAAACATTACCAGAGAGGCTAAGTGTCTTACAAGGGTCACACAGCTAATCCAGAGGACTGGTGACATACCCTCTTATAAAATTTTACTCTTGTGCTTGTAACAAGAGTTCCCTTTTTTGGTAATAATGGTCCAGAATCATTGCATCCATTCAACATGACACCAGCAAAACAATCTTTAAGGTTGCCAGGCTTTCTAACAGGGGCCAAACTGGGAATTGTTTAGCAAAGGATAGGGTGAATTTTCATTTATGAGACTCTTCAAGGTGCCATATTTCTGGCCTCTTGAAGAACCTGGAGAACCAAAAATGTGTTAGAAATCAAGAAATTCAGGAGATTCAAGACGTAGGATCTTGAAAGGAGAACAACCAATTTGGAGGGCTAGAGAAGTTCCTGGATGGAGACAGGGAGGTATGGATTAGACAAGCAACCCAGTCACTGACAGAGTGTGGTGAAATGTTATTGTTCACCAGTATTTGGTGCCCAACCCTAAGGGAAGTGTATTCTTGCTCATTTAAAATTATGCTCATCCATGTGATATATTTTAGCCAAAGACATGTGAGCGGAAGGGATGTGTGTTATCTCCAGGCAGTAGCTTTAAGATCCAGTATATAGTTTGCCATGTTCTCGTTGGCCTGACTTTGTGATCACGGAAGACTGTGCTTGGTTTACGTCCCACCAGCCAGATCTCCAGTGGCTACAATGAGCAGTCTTTTTGCCAGTCCATGATGGACATGTAGTACGAGCAAGAAATATGGCTTACTATTTTACGCTTCTGAGATTTAGGGTCACAGTTTAGCATGATCTAGTTTATCCAGTCTGACACAGAGAGACGAGAGAGTCAAACAAAAGGTGAAGTCTGTTAATTCTGAGAAGCACAGTGTCTTAGTCATCTAGGGCTGCTATAAGAGAAATACCACGAGTGGGTGGCTCTAACAAACAGAAATTTATTTTCTCACAGTCCAGTAGGCTAGAAGTCTGAATTCAGGGTGTCAGCTCCAGGGGAAGGCTTTTTCTCTCTGTCAGCTCTGGAGGAAGGTCCTTGTCCTCAATCTTCCCTTGGTCTAGGAGCTTCTCTGTGCAGGAACCCTGGGATCCAAAGGATGCGCTCTGCTCCTGGTGCTGCTTTCTTGGTGGTATGAGGTCCCCATGTCTCTCTGCTCCCTTCTGTCTTTTATATCTCAAAAGAGATTGGCTGAAGAAACAATCCAAACTTGTAGATTGAGTCCTGCCTCATTAACATCACTGCTGTTAATCCCGTCTCATCAACATCATAGAGAGAGAGTTTACAACACATAGGAAAATCACATCAAATGACAAAATGGTGGTCAATCACACAATACTAGGAATCATGGCCTAGCCAAATTGATACACATATTTTGGGGGGACACACAGCTTATGATTCCAGTTGGCGGTGCACCTGTACTTTGCCTACATATACGTTATTCATATCCTGAATTTGCTGACATAGTAAAGGATTTTGAAAAATCAATGCAATGTCGCAAGCTGCATACAGAAAGGAGGGACCAGAAAGGGCAACAAAGTAAAGCCGTGCTCCCTGCCCAGGCAAAGCCCCTTGACTTCAAAAACAAGGACAAGACTAGTGTCAGTGCAAGAGCCTATCCCCATCTATATTTTGCTCTTGACGTTCCTATCACATCTTCTCTCCCATTTCACATTCCAGCAGCCTGCCCACCTCATCTCCAGTGGTATCTGATGGGCCTGGGCAGGCAACTCTGCTCATCTGATTGTATACACATGAGAATGTTTGAATGCCTGTTCGTGTGCACACATGTATACCTGAATATTCAGAAAGTACTTGCTAGATACAGAGAACAATACTACACACTCTATGTATAGACGCTCCCTTCCTCTAAATGATCCAGCCTCCACCTAGTAGCATCAACAAAGATTTAACACTCAATAATGGGTTCCTATTAGACTTAGGACCATGGTTACACATGCTACCAATGGCCCAAACCAGAGCACTATCTGACATCAGGTGCCAATGTCCTGCAGGAAAAAGGTAAATGCCTTAACTTCAGTCTGCACTTTCCTCCAAAGCAGATGTAATTTACTACACAAGTTAAGCAACAGTGGAAATGTCTAAACTAAATATTCTAAATATGGGTTAAAAAAAAAAAGTGCCAGCTAGTTAGTCAAATCCAGAAGCCAAAGCTGAAGTTCATCTCCTAATGGATCCATTCTTCTATTTTTATTCCCATCTTCATTTCTTTTATGTAGAGTCTCCCTGTACATGCCAGTCCCAGACAGTTAGTGTTGAAAGGTGCACTGGTCCAATTTCTTTTTGCTGCTAAAGAAACTGAAGCCCAGAGAAGTGAAGTGATATACCAACAGCACCAGGCTGCTGTATCCACAGGGGTCTGGGAGAAGTTACAGTACCCAGTGACCCACTGGCTGATTTGTGTATAAGAAGACCAACCTTTGCAGCTGAATCCTGACTGAGATAAACTTGCTCCTTTCTCTCTGGCTTTTTCATCAGCCCAGCCACCATCAGCCTTTCATTATGTGCCTGTTTATTTTGCTGTTTCACTAAATGCCCTTTGCAGGACTTGCAGAGGCTATTTTGGTAGCTTCCTGCATAAAGAAAATGTTTTGTTTAGGCTCCACCTTGTGTTCAGGGTGTCTGGGGCAGTTGAAGTTGATTGAATCTGAGAGAGAAAAGAGACAGGAGTCAGAAAGTTATATATCTGGCTTCAAATCTTTCCCTTCCTCTCCCATCTCTTACTTTCCCTCTCTTTTTCCCTCTTCACTCTACCCTCTTATAGTTAGAACTTTGAAAATTGAAATTAATTGAAAATATTTCTGTAAGCAGAATTGAAAAGAAAGCTATGAACCTTGGAAACGAAGCTCACACTCTAGAGAGTCACCAGTATATCAGAGTTTCATCCATTATTGCAGTTAAATCAGATAGCCCTTAGGAAACATCTTTGTCAACCACAAATTATAATATAGCTATAAACATAGCTTTTCTATAATAAGTAATTTTCCATGAGAACAACACTTCTCAGTTTTCTAGGACATAGCTGAAACATGACTTAGAATGCAGTTGGGTTTATATACATTTTTTTCGTGGAAATAAGACTTCAAATTCCCTAAGCATGATGCACTTTTTATCTTGCACAGCTTGGCTTCTCAGTAGAAAACCCATCTTAGGGAATGGAGCCTATTCCCAGAGAAGTTCTTCTGACTTTATCATCCAGAAGGCTAAGGATTGATTTATGAACTGCTCACAAGTCTAACAAGGGTCTGTGGACAGAGGAAAGGAGACAACCATTATCTACTTCTCCTGGAAGCAAGACAAGATTTATTTGGGTCCAAACTGGAACTGAAGAATTTAGATAAAAAATTATAGCAAGTATACACTGAAATGGATCACCTGTGAGATTTTAGAAAAGTTTTCCTATGCTACATACACTTTAGAGATCTCTAATCTGAACCAATTTAGATGGAGTCCTGACTAAAAGCAAGAATATGCATTAGATATACTTGACCAAAAGTCCCAATCAGTCTGAGCCCTGGTCCCAGATTAAAAAGAGATCAAGACTTCAAGGGAAAAAAGAATACCTCACTGAAGTAGAACAAAAAGAATACTTCACCGAAGTAGAACCAAAAAGACCAGTCCTCATCCAGTCAACAGGAAACATGGTCTCCTCTAAGGAAACCTCAACCTACTCAGAGTGTGGATTTTCTTACTCAACATGGACATCAATAGGCAGATGACAGGGGTTCAGGTCTACATATTCTGGTGCTTTTTGGAGATTGCCTCTTAAGCGAGAGAATTTGGAGACAGTTAAGTTACAGCTTACTCTTTTAAAAGTAAGATTAGAAAAGGTCTTTTCAGTCATTCAATAACCACTTACTGAGCACACTATGAACCAGGCACTGGGGACTGAGTGACACACAGACATGGTTCCTGCCCTCGTGGTGCTCACAGCCATGTACTTGAGAGATCTTTAATCCACATGCGATGAGTGTTACAAAAAGGGAAGTGGGCTACTACTGAAGTGCCCAACAGAGAGCCATAACCTAATCTAAGGAGTTGGGGAGGGCCCGCCTGGGGAAATTACCTTTGGGAGATGTATTTTCTTTTTAGATTGAGACCTGAAGAATAGCCAAGAGTTAGGTCACATCGCGGTCACTGGGTGAGAAAGTGTCCCAAGCAGAGAAAACAGCACATGAGTGCACTAGGGAAGAGAGAACATAACGTATTTTAGGGGCTGAAAGACTGGAGAGAGGAAAATGAGAGGAAAGCTGGTGAGAGGCTCAACCAGATGGAGAAAAGCCCTGCAGATCTTGCTAAAGAATATGGATTTTAATTTAAAAACAATGAGAGGCCATTGAGAGGTCTTAAATAGGGAGGTAACTGTCTAAATTTGCATTTTTAAAAAGATTTCTTATTCATAAAAACAAACAAACCAAACCCATTATCGTTGAGTTGATTCTGACTCATAGCGACCCTATTGGACAGAGTAGAACTGCCACCATAGGGTTTCCAAGGAGCAGCTGGTGGATTCGAACTGCTGACCTTTTGGTTAGCAGTCAAGCTCTTAACCACCACTCCACCGTCATATGGAGAATAGCTTGCAGGGGAGTAAGAGTCGTGCTGAGTTTGCACTTATGTTAAGGAGACTGTGCCCAGAGATGATGGTTTCACTGTGTAGCTGCAAGGGTGCTTTTGATACCACTCTGCGAAGCATGACTTTTCATTTAGATCAAATGACTATTTTTTTAAAGTCATTCCACTCATTTTCAGTTTCAGGTTTTCTTGTGCACATATGAAAAATAAAATGACAATGATAAGCATTGGTTCCATTAGAAGAACTTTGAGAACTACTAAATGATGATGATTTTGTATCAATGGCAAGACACGCTTCAAATAGAACACCAGTTAGTTCCAATAATGGGGTATTTTTTCATCCATTTCATCGAAGTTCATTCCACCAAAGGTGAACTATCTGACATTATTGTGAAAGCTACTGTAAACTTAGTTTAACAGTTCAACACTAAAGAAAAAATCACTTGTTTTTAAGGTGATAATATGCATACAAATTTTACTGGAGCACCGCATTATGGTACAACAATGAAGAGCCTAAGAAATAGAAATGTACTTGGAGTTAATTGTGGTACTCACATACTTCATAGCTGTGTCCAGGACAAGCTGCAATATTAAATATACAAATATTTGTGTATGCCTACAGTCAGGGTATGAAACTACAAAATAGTTTTATGGAAAAAAAAAGATAAATACAGAAAACTCATTGAGCAAAGCAGTATACAATTTGAGCCTTTGAAAAACTACTTTCTAAATCAATTAGTGTTCTGCAATGATATTACATTTTTTTGTAGGTGATACCTCTAGACTTTTATTCCATTTTGTTCAAATTTGTTTGGAAAAATTTTAAGAAAAATATTCAATGAGGAGAGCCAAAAATTCAAAAACTGAAAGAAAATAAAAAGAAACCTTTATTTTAAAGGTTTATTGAAAATAAAGCCTGCCAATAAAGGTTCATCATTCTTCCAGAGGAAGAGAATCACTTAATAAATTCAGTAATGAGACCTCAAACAATGTACAAATTCTACAGTTGAAATTCTATCGTGTTTTTTCCTGTAATTTATGACTTATCAAAAGATATTTACATGTTCCCATTTTTATATGAACACATTTATAATCAATACTAGAATACAACAAAATTAAAAGGCCTAAAATTTTGTAGTATCTAAATTTTTTTGATGCCTATCTTAGTGGTCACTGGGCTTCGGTTCTAAAATCTGCTTGAAGACAGGATGAGACCTTGATCCCTGAGAGGTGGATAAACTGTAATTGAGACTTTCACATCAATAAGCCAGAATCCCCAAAATTGACACTCTCAGAGAAAGGAAGAACTTCATCCACATGGGGACACAAAATAACTAGTCAAGGTTTGTTTAGATTTTGAGTGACAATATCTCCCTGGAAAATTCAGAACCCCAGTTTGAACAAGTTTTGGTGTTCAAATGTTTATTACTCATGAAATCTAGGAACCCTACTCAGAGAAATAAACATAAAAATTATTCCCTGATTAGAAATACTTTTGAGCACAAAACTGCGCTGGAGGAACACATTCTCAACATAAATGCCAAGAATTTATTTAAATATATATATACATATATATATATACGTATTCCATTGCCGTCAATTCCAACTCATAGCAACCCTATAGCACAGAGTAGAACTACCCCATAGACCTTCCAAGGAGCAGCTGGTGGATTTGAACTGCCAACCTTTTGTGCCACCAGGGCTCCAATATGTGTATACATATACATATATATACACACACACGTATATTATATATCACAATTAAAAAAATAGAAAATGCGTGAAACAACAATCACCTATGAATGAGATTCACAGACAAATCAACAGAAAGTTGATTTAAACACCAAAAGCTTTAAAAAAAAAAAAAAAGAGTAATATGAAAAACAAAATTACATAGAAGAAAAAATTGGAACCTGTTATAGGCAGCCTCTGCAATGGCCCCCAGTGATTCCCACTTCCTGGTATTCTTGCCCTTGTGTAGTCTCCTTCCCTTGAGCACGGTCTGAACCTAGTGACTTGCTTGTAATGAATAGAATATGGCAAAATCAATGGATGTCAATGCTGAGATTTGATTACAAAAGACTTTGGCTTCCTTCTTGCACACCTCTCTTTCTCACTTGCTCAGTCTCATAGAAGCCAGCTGCCATGTTGTGAGCTGCCCTATGGAGAGGCCCACGTGATAAGAAACTGAGGGCAGCCTCCAGACAATAGACAGAGAGGGGCTGAGATTCAGTCCAGCATCCTATGAGGAACTGAATCCAGCCAACAACCATGTTTGTGAGCTTGGAAGCAGATCCTCTCCAGTCAAGTCATCAGATGAGACCACAGCCTTAGCCAACACTTTGTGAGAGATGCTCAGGCAAAAGATCCAGTTAAGCCACGCCCAGATTCCTGACCCACAGAAACTGTGAGATAATAAATGATAGTTGTTTTTCTCTGCTGCTAAGTTTTGGAGTAATCTGTTACACAGCAATAGATAACTAATGAAAAACTCCCTAATAAGACACTTTGGAAATAGAAGAAGGGATACAACTGAAGAGAAAAATCAGTGAACTATAAGATCTCAGAAAATTAGAATATCAAAACAATAGGCATGAAAAATGTGAAAGAGTTGTTTTTAAAAATGTGGTATAGAAAATGAGAAGATCCAATAAATGCCTATTTGGAGTGGAGGGGAAGAAATTGATGAAAATGGGGGAGTAGCAATAGTCAGAAAATAATGGCTGAAGAATTTTCCAGAATTGATTAGAGGCATAACTCTTCAGATCTGAGAAATTCCATGAATCATGAGCAAGATAAAGTTTTATTTAAACTTTATCTATTGTTATAAGACACTTCACAGTTAAACTGCAAGACACCTACAACAAAAATAAATCTTAGAAGCAAACATGGAAGAAAGATGAATTTCCAAAGGAATAACTATGAAACTGACATCAGACATTTTCAATACCAGCAGTAATTGCCAGGGCTGGGAGAAAGTAACTGTCTCATTGGAATTCCATACTCAGAAAAACTACGATCATGGCCGAAAAATAGAATTTTCAAATAAAGGCAAGGAATTTACCACACATACCTTCACTGAAAGTCCACTAAAGAATGTATTTCAGGAAGAAGGAAATAGAACCTAGAAGAAGTAATGGTAAGCAAATAAACAGGTGAACATGTAGTAAAGGCAAATACACATTAACTATGAGAAACAACAATTATGATGATGACATTTAAGGGTAAAAAGAAATGTTCCCTTACCACTGGCAAATAGAAATGATGTATAAAATCTTTTGCTGCCTAGGATTTGGGTAAAGGGTTCTCCCAGGCATTGCTGGTGGAAATGTGAAGAACTATTATAGCCTTTTTGGCAACATCTCTTAAAACTGAAAATATTACCTATACCTCAAAAAACCTAACTGAAATGGTTTTTACAGGCGAGTTCTACCAAACTGTTAAATAACACAGAATTCCTACCTTATGCAAAGTGTTCCAGAGAACAGAAAAACACAGAGGTATCCCCAACTTGTTTTATGAGGCCAAAATAACCTTGATACCAGAACCAGACAAGGACAGTGGAAGAAAAGAAACGTGTACCAATCTCACATTTGAATGTAGTTCCAAATAAATAAATAATTCTAAGTAAATTATCTGCTCACCATAATCTTGCACTATAACTCATGAGAAATCCTTAGTTTTCTGTGCCAGCCATGAGGTGGTGG
Organism: Trichechus manatus latirostris; assembly: GCF_000243295.1. Classification (NCBI taxonomy): domain Eukaryota; kingdom Metazoa; phylum Chordata; class Mammalia; order Sirenia; family Trichechidae; genus Trichechus; species Trichechus manatus. Next base: position 6,906,191 of record NW_004444012.1, on the reverse strand, counting down.
TATGATTTTAGGTCCAACTGAGAGATTGAGGGAGTGTTATACAAACCCTGGGACCTCTGGGACCTTACTGCTGGGAGCCACGTGTTGAGCACCCGCCACAGTAGCCATAGATACCGTCCATGGGTGAAGTTTCTCTCCAAGCAGACCTGGAGATGTATCAGGTGGATGGGGAACCCCTCACTACTGCTGTGTCCTACATGCTTATTTAGATTGTCTGAAAACACAGTAGCTGTCTCAGCACTCCCTCCTCATAGAAGTTGCCCAGATTTGAAAGTTTCCGTACTCAAAGGAAGGGATGCATTCAGGCTGATGCTTACTCAGTCAGAAATGATGCCATGCCTTCCTTCTTTTCTTTTCATCCTTCCACAAGATCTCACCGTCTCATCTAACCACCTATGTGCATCTGTGCCCTTTCTATGCTTTGGCTTTTGCTACAATAGATGAAGTCTCCACGATTCTGTGAAAGATCAAGCTCTCCACTTGGGCACTAGATCCATCATCTCCTCTCACCTACTCAAGGACAGAACTTCCACACCTCTCATTTGTCTCTTCCATCATCACTTTTTTCCTCTCTACTGGATCTTTCCTATCAGCTGTGAAATATGCTCCCATTTACTGCTTTCATTAAAAAAAAAAAAACAAAGAAAACTTTCTTCATTCTGCTTCTTTCTCTAGCTACTGCACCTTTTCTCTATTTCTCTTTTAAAACAAAACACCTCAAAAGAATTGTCTATAGTTGCTGACTACAAGCTCTCTTCTTCCATTCTTTCTTTAATCCACTCTAATCAGCCGTCCCTATTACTCCATCTAAAACTGCCCTTATGAATATCACTAATAACATGCCCATTGCTAAAAACAGTGGTCAGTTCTTAGACCTCATCCCTCTTAATCTCTCAACAGCATTACCATAGTTGACCACATGTTCCTCTGTGAAGCATTCTCTTTACTTGTCTTCCAGGACAACACACTACTCTCTTGGTTGTCCTCCTACCACCGTGTCCAATCCTTCTCAGTATCTTTTGCTGGTTCCTTTTGATCTCCCCCTTTAAATGTTAGATTTCCTCATAGTCCAGTCCCTAAAACCAAAAAAACCCTGTTGCCATTGAATCGATTCCGACTCATAGTGACCCTGTAGGACAGAGTAGAACTGCCCCGTAGGGTTTCCAAGGAGCGCCTGGTGGATTCGACCTGCCAACCTTCTGGTTAGCAGCCAAATTCTTACCTTTATTTTCTATCTGTAATTATTCTCCTAAAGATTACATCCAGACTCATGTCTGCAAAGACTGATAACTCCCTCACTTCTAACTCTAGCCCAGATAATAATTACAATGATAACTAAACAGACATCTGAAGTTAATAATAGAAAAATATTATTGTCTTTCTAATTTACTTGGTGTACATGTAAGTCTATTACATTATTTCCTATACTTTACTATACTTGAAACACATCCTAGGTAAAAGTTTAAAGTTAATATTAGTATATTCTCAGTCACCTGAGAACTATGTATTGCCACTTACTCATTGCCCATGGCTAAGTTGCAGTTATGACCACAATGGTGCCATGATATCACCTGAATTGTAGCATTTAACCTGTAATGCTCGGCTAAGCATATCTGATTGCTGTTAAATTGATGTCCCAATGAGCAAATGACAATGATTACCCCACAACCACTATTTTTACTCATGCTGAATTAGGTGACTCTTTAGAAAGTTAGAACTTTTATTGGGCATTCATCATTGAAAGACATTTTGGTAAAATAAGATTTTAGTGGATCAAGTTATTTAATAAATTTATATTTTGATCTGACTTAAAAATGAGAAGATAGCAGAGCAATGTGCTATATTAATTGCTACAAAAAAAGCCATCTAAAGACCCAGTGACTTCACCGTGCACTGTACAATTTTGTTGGAAGTTAAAACAGAGGAAAGTGGCAGGAGAATTAATACAGGGCAGACACGCCAAATTCCATTAATTTGAATTTAATTTCAAATTAAATTTTATTGGATACAGGTATACGATTTATACGACGCATAAAGAGTTTATTACTAGTTTTATGTTTGTATATACTTATTTAAGCCATACTATTTTAAAAACAATTTATGGCAATACTAGGGATTTGGGAGAATTCTTTTCCTTTTAATGTTTCAGAGCCACTGTCCTAAAGCAGTTTATTCTGCAAAGAAGTCAACTTTCACAAGGGGGAAAAACCTCATGCTTTCAAAATTCAAGTTGTCTTTTTTTCGTCATAATGTTGTAAGGCCAACCATATTTCAGCCTGGGGAAAGCAGATCAAGACTACCTCTGGACGGTGTATTGATGGAAGGACAACTAATTTGTTTGGAGTCCTTATCAGATCCCAGAGCTTCCACAGAACAAGGAACAGCCTGCCTCAGCAGCTAAACTTCCTCTACTCCCTCCTCCCCAGTGAACTGCTGTTCCTGCCAGAATAGTACACCACTTTATCTCCCAGGGTTTATTTTCTCGAAAACGCTATCCAGATCTCAGAACACTTACTAATCTCCTTACTGCCACCATTAAGACCCAGCCTAAAACCGAGAATTCCACTCCATATCATATTTGTTAGCTTCTTTTGAAAAAAACCCTGCTTCCCCAAAAATCTGTAAGAGGAGATATTTAGATACTTTGGTATTGTCCATCCCCATACCCATGTCTTAGTTGTGTTCACATTTATTCATTAAACAATGATTTACTGAGACCTCCTATGCCAGGTGCACTGCTAATGGAGTACCGAAACCCTCAGTTTCTCCTCCTTCCTCCTTTCCTCTGACAGTGCTTTACAAGCCCTCTTAATAACTGTTAATATTTTCTGGCTGCAGATCTCAGCTTCCCCGTGAAGTGGCTCTGCTACCATGCCTGACCATGCCTTGTCTCCTGGTCCCATGATTTAGATGAAGGAAGAAGGACCCTCTCACTAACAAGGTGTACCCCTTAGCTCCCCAAAAGAAGGAACTTATTCTCATCTCTCTTAAACGACTCAAGTGTATCAACTGTTTCATTAAGTTCTCTAAAGTGTCTTCCTTCACCTACTTAAAAAAAAAAAAAAATCTTATGCTAATTTTCCTGACTACCTAGTAGAGGAACATTTTGAGTGGTACCAAACAATTTCATATCCAAAAGAATCCTCTCACCTAGCCCATATGTGAATCCTTGAACTAAATCCAAGTAGGCCCACTCTATCGCCTTGATGTGACTTACTTACTGCCCATCTGGATCACTGCCCAGAGAGCTAAGAATATTTTATTTAAAAATCTCTGCCCCAGGACCTATCAGCACCTCCAATAAGTCTGGTTATTTCCTTACAAGATGCTCCTTAGACCCTCATCACTCAATACATTTTGCATTAACAGGGTATCCCTTCATAAACATTATACCAAGCATAGAGAAAAATATGAGCTATAATCAAGCTTATTTAAATTTTATTTGCCCAACATTCAAATAGTAATTATTCTTTAATTCCCTTCACCCTTCCCAGCCTCAAAAAGCCTCATGTTTAAACAAAACCAACAAAAACTCAATTTTTCTACAAAACACAATCAGTTGACCAATCAATCAATGTAGCCACCTGTAGAAATTATACAGTGGGCAGTAGCGGGAAATATTGACATGGCACCTTACCACTTCTCTTTGGGGGTTCAAAGTATTTGTTCTCATTGCTTTGCACAGAGGTTGGAAATGATTTTTTTTTTTTTCCTTCTACAGCAGATTAATAATGTTGTTTCTGGTAATGTTTTTATTCTTTAAAAAAAAGGTGGGGGGAGAATATACAGAACTTGTAGCTTCCAATTAACAGTTCTATGGAAATCCACAAGATGGGTTTTACATAACATTTCTGAATATTTCTCTATGTTCCCAAATGCTAGTTTTTCAACTAGAGAAGAAAGTCAGTTTCTCCATCAGTGCCTTTTCATTTCATATCCCACCCTAAAGGGGAAAAATAGCATCTGCATCTGCGTAGAGGCTCAGGACAAGACCTCTCTTACTCTAATAACCAGGTTCACAGGTCTCTCGCTGACTTTTCAAGCTCTCTGTCATCAGTTTGGCTGCCGTTCTAGTGTATTTTGGCCCATTCCACTGGCTTTAGCTCAGCTCATGCTGACACATCTGCAGGGGGCTGAATTCAACATTGGGGGAGACAATTTATGAGCACTTATTATCGTATACCACCCACATGTAATTAAACCTGAAAAGAAACTATGGATATCCTCTGCTGCAGTGTGAAAATCTCCATCCTCCCTGACCTCACTTTTTCCAGATTACCTTTTCTAAGGCATGAGTGCTCACTGTCTGATGCCAGGGAACAGGAAGGCATTTTTCACAGCCTGAAGCATTCCTTTGATTTCAGTTCTACGGCGAGTAAGATTTTTTCCCCTATGGGTCTTTCCTCTCCCACCCCATGTCACAGTGAGTTTTCATACAAAACTACAAAGATCTGGGAAACCCTGACCACACACCAGCCACCCAACAACGAGAAGGCACAACTGTGAGGGTCGGAAGGTACATTTGAAAATTTGACCTTGAGCTGAAAAAACAGTATGAGAAGGAAATACCAGAGCAGAGACCTACCGGGAATGAGCTATACCTGCAGTAAATGACTTTGCTTTCCATCCTCTGCTCTGTTGACTTAGGTTTCTTCCATTTTCCATTTTATAAAATGGGTCTGTTGATACACCACCTCTCTGTCCACCAGCTGGACTCCCAGTAGCGTGATGGTAGCAGCATGATGGACCAGGGTTGATTGACAGACATCAGGACACTAAGCCAGGAAGTGGAGGAGGAGAGCTGAGGTTACAAAAAGGCATGGGCCTGGATGAAAGGGTGAAGGAATGCAGTGGGATGTCTCAGAGAAAGGGAGTTCTGTCGAACAGAGGCTGAAGGGAGTTGAGAAGGGGCTGAGATGTGGAAGGCTAAGAAGCCCAGTGGTTTCAACAGAACTTGTCCCAGCACAGGCATCTAAAGCAGTGAGGCAAGAGATATGGGATTCTTCCTTAAGAGACTATGGGGCAGGTTTGGTAGCAGCACACAGTTAGATTGGTATTCTCATGCTTTCAGTATTTAATCTGAAACTGAGAGGAACTTAAACCCATTGTCATCAAGTCAGTTCTGACTCACGGAGACCCTATAGGACAGAGTTGAACTGTCCCATAGGGTTTCCAAGGCTGTAATCTTTACAGACCCAGACTGCCATATCTCTCTCCTGAAGAGTAGCTTGTGGGTTCCAACCGACAACCATTTGGTTACAAGCATGAAACCACAGAGCCCCCAGGGCTCCTTGAAAGGAACCTAACAAATCTTTCCAACCCTTTGTAAGTGCTAGATGGTTTAGGAAAGACACAGGCCAGTGTTGCAAAGACCATATTTAGGAATTAAACTGCAGAGAGCTAACTGTAGGGTAATGCTGTGTACATGTAATTTACCTATATCTTTGTAATTTTTCCAATCTTCATCTTTATTCATTTAATAATTATTCATTGAGCTCCTACAAAACTGCTCACAGTACCCAGAGAAGAAGAGAAATATGGCCCCTGCCTACAAGGACTTGTTCCATGATTATAAGCTCCATGATGGCAGGGATTTTGTTTGGTTCACTTCCATCTTTTCAGAGCCTGGAACAGTGTTTGGCACACAGTAAGTGTTGACTAAATATTTGTTGAATGAATGAATGAAGCAGGCTTCAGCCCAGTAATTCACTGTTGTATTGCTACTACTAGAATACCATAGTTAACTTGGCTCTCTCAGGATAATGCTAACAGAGTGAATAATGCACAAAGGGCAAAAATTTCCTAACCTAAAAAAAGAAAGATATCCCTATTCCCTCCTATAGTGGTTGCTGTGGAAACGACCAGAGCCCAAAGAAGAGACGCTGTCTTTGGATCTGTCCTTTCCTCAGCACACAGAACCACAGATAAGCAGTTCCTGCTTTATGAGAAGCTACTGAGGGGAGGTAAGAGGGAGACATTTCCTATCCTAAACAGTACAGAATCCTGGCAAGCAAGAGATGGTTTATTCAAATGGGTGCCTGAAGAGAGTTCAAGAAAGGATTGTTTGTGAAGATAGGACAGAGTTAACAAAAACCAACCAGGTATTGGGAGCCTTTAATTTAAAGACTGAAAGTTCAAGGGGATAGAGTAAGCACTGGTATCTGACAAGAACTCTAGCTGTAGAAGAGGGCAACCCAACAGGGGTCATGGCCCTGGAAAAGGTCGACCTCTCAGTGCACAGAGCTGGGTGGAGAAGGGTGGTAAAGAGATCCAGAGGGGCAGAGAATCTAAGCACAATCACCAATTTTGCCCCTCAGCATCTACTTTTGTTCTTTGCTTGAAAAACATGCAAGCAACCCAAGTTTTATCAGACCAATCCTGGTTTCATTTACTGGATCTGTCAGGATCCCAGCAGGAAACAGATGGCACACTCAAAGGGAAAACTAAGGAGAGTTTAATGAAGGGGCATTTACAAGAGTATAAGTAAGTTGTGGTAAACTAGTTTTATGAATTGAATTGTGTCCCCCAAATTATGTGTTTTAAATCCTAAACTGCCTATGGTTATAATCCTGTTTGTGAGTGGGTTATGTTTGTTATGTTAATGAGGCAGGATTAGGTTGTGTTAATGAGGACTAGGTTATGTTTGATATGTTAATGAGGCAAGAATAGGGTATATCTTAAGTCAAACTCTTGAGACATAAAGAGATTAAACAAGCAAGCTAAGGAGCAGAGATGTGAGAAGAGAGATGCCAAGCCACATGAAGATCATTCAGGAGCAGAAACTCAAAGAGACAAGGACTTTCCTCCCAGTTGACAGAGAGAGAAAACCTTTCCCTGGAGCCAGTACCCTGAATTCTAGCCTTCTAAACTGTGAGAAAATAAATTTCTGTTTGTTAAAGCCACCCACTTCTGGCATTTCTATTATAACAGCAGCAGATAACTGAGACAACCAGCAAGAAATGGCAAAGCACCCGGGTTAGTAACAGTAGAACCCTGTTAACACCCTTAGGTTTGAAGGTACTGGGGAAGGAGTAATTGCTGGAACACTGGGAGAGCTGAAGATGGAAGAGCGGCCAGAGAACAGAAGCTGAGGCTTTTGATAGAGGAATAAACCACCCTAGAATAGCTCTGACAGGTAAGCAGCCGGAGGACTAATGCCCTGACATTCTTCCCTCACACCTTCCAAGGTCCTGCTGATGCCTCCCATGGGACAATTAGAGGCCAGAAGAAAAGGGAGCCAGCCAGTTGGTGAAGTCCAAGGAGGTCGGCCTCACGAGGCATAGGCCAGGATGGGGATGGCTGGTGAGTGGATCTGAAGGAGAAAACAGAGCATTTCCAGCAGCTGTGTTTACTGACTGGCTTTGAACACCTAAACAAAAACCACCTACACAGTAACAGCCAATACGCCAAGCTCATGTTCTGACATAGTCATCAACTGGGGTATGAATAAGGTTTGGGGAAGCCAGAGCTTCCATTCCTCCAGCTATGGATCTTTCCCCGACGATTACTTGAACAAGAGGAAGCAAATACCATACCACCCCCTGCAACTGAATATGTGTCTATGTGTGCACCTGTTAAACAGACTTCTAGGGGCTGTAAGGTGTATTTGCTTAGCAATCAAACATACCAGGACCTGACTTTCAGCTCGGACGTTTACAACCTATGTGACACTGGGCAAGTTACTTAATCACTTTAATTCTCCATCTGTATAATTTGGAACTCTAACCACCCTGAGAAAAATATTGTAAAGAATAAATGAAATAATGGAAAATTCTTAACAGGGTTTTTCACACATGGTTGATACTCTTTTAATATTCATTTTCCATTGGCCTTACTCTTGTGATCCTGCAGTCAACACTTAATGCATATTTGTAACTCCCCCTATGAGAAAATGTATTCCAAGCTCCAATCAGCTTATAAACAAAAATCTTTTGAACACAACTTGTGTTTAAATTGAGGAGGCTCTGTATTTAGATAAAACTCTCAAAGGTAGTTTGATGATAAAGACTCGTTGATGATCATATTTTCAGACATGATAGGATCATTCTAACTTGGATAAAGTGAGTTCACTCTGCAAGAAATAAATAGGTAATTAGATACGATGAGCTAAAGAACCCAGACAAGTAACCCAAAAACTATGACTATACACTAAGGAAAATGCTCCGGAAGAATAGACACACAACTGTTAATAGTGGCGAACTCTGGAGATCAGAGTGGGATTGGAGGGATGTGAGCAGTGAAAGCAGACTCTCACTTATTCCTCTGTATATTTAAATATTGCTTAAATGTTTTATAATGAACATGCACACACATTCTGCTTAACTTTTTATTGTGCTTTAAGTGAAAGTTTATAGTTCAAGTTAGTTTCTCATACAAAAATTTATACACATTGTTATGTGACCCTAGTTGCTCTCCCTATAATTTGAAAGTACACTCCTCCTTTTCACCTTGAATTTCCCGTGTCCATTCAACCAGCTCCCGTTGCTTTCTGCCTTCTCATCTCGCCTCCGGACAGGAGCTAGCTGCCCATTTAGTCTCATGTATCTACTTGAGCCAAGAAGCACACTCTTCACGACTATCATTTTATGTCTTATAATCCAGTCTAATCTTTGTCTGAAGAGTTGGCTTTAGTTTTGGGCTAAGAGAGAGCCGGGGGGCCATGTCTTCCGAGGTCCCTCCAGTCTGAGTCAGACCATTAAGTCTGATCTTTTTACTAGAATTTGAGTTCAGCACCTCACTTTTCTCCTGCTCCATTAGGGACTCTCTGTTCTATTCCCTGTCAGGGCGGTCATTGGTGGCAGCCAGGCACCATCTAGTTCTTCTGGTCTCAGGCCAATGGAGTCTCTGGTTTGTGTGGCCTTTTCTGTCTTTTGGGCTAATATTTTCCTTGTGTCTTTAGTGTTCTTCATTCTCCTTTGCTCCAGGTGGGCTGGGACAAATTGATGCATCTTAGATGGCTGCTCACTAGCTTTTAAGACCCCAGATGCCACTTAAAAAGTGGGATACAGAACATTTTCTTAATAAATTTTGTTATACCAATTGACCTAGACATCCCCTGAAACCATGGTCCCCAGACCCCCACCCCTGCTACTCTGTCTCTCGAAGTGTTCGGTTGTATTCAGGAAACTTCTTAGCTTTTGGTTTAGTCCAGTTGTGCTAACTCCCCCTGTATTGTGTGTTGTCCTTCCCTTCACCTAAGATAATTCTTGTCTATCTAGTTAGTGAATACCCCTCTCCCTTCCTCCCCACCTTCATAACCATCAAAGGAACATTTTCTTCTGTGTTGAAACCTTTTCCTGAGTTCTTATAATAGTGGTCTCATACAGTGTTTGTCCTTTTGCGACTAACTAATTTCACTCAACATAAGCCTTCCAGATTCCTCCATGTTAGGAGATGTTTCAAAGATTCATCGTTGTTCTCTATCATTGCATAGTACTCCATTGTGTGTATGCACCATACTTTGTTTATCCATTCATCCGTTGATGGGCACCTAGGTTTTTTCCATCTTTTTTCTAATGTGAACAGTACTGCAATGAACAAGAGTGTGCATATGTCTATTCATGTGATGGCTCTTATTTCTCTACGATATATTCCAAGGAGTGCAATTGCTGGATCGTATGGTACTTCTATTTCTAGCTGTTTAAGGAAGCACCAAATCGATTTCCATACTGGTTATACCATTTTACATTCTCACCAGCAGTGTATAAGTGTTCCAGTCTCTCCACAACCTCTGTTATTATTTTGTGTTTTTTGGATTAATGCTAGCCTTGTTGGGGTGAGATGGGATCTCACTGTAGTTTTGATTTGCATTTCTCTAATGGCTAATGATTATGAGCATTTTCTCATGTGTCTGTTAGCCACCTGAAAGTCTTCTTGGAGAAGTGCCTGTTCACATCCTTTGCCCATTTTTGAATTGGGTTATTTGCCTTTTTGTGGTTGAGGTTTTGCAGGATCTTGTTTTAGATTTTAGAGATTAAACCCTGATCAGATGTGTTGTAGCCAAAATTTTTTCCCCAGTCTGTAGGCTGTCTTTTTACTCTTTTGGTGAAATCTTTTGATGAGCATAAGTGTTTGACTGTTAGGAGCTCCCAGTTCCCTAGTTTCTCTTCTGGTGTTTGTGCATTGATAGTTATGGTTTGTATTCTGTTTATGCCCTGTATTAGGGCTCCTAGCATTGTCCCTATTTTTTTCTTCTATAATCTTTATCATTTTCAATTTTATATTTAGGTCTTTGATCCATTTTGAGTTAGTTCTTATGCATGGTGTGAGGTATGGGTCGCATTTCAGCTTTTTGCAGATGGATATCCAGTTATGCCAGCACCATTTGTTAAAGAGACTGTCTTGTACCCAGTTAATGGACTTTGGGCCTTTGTCAAAAATCAGCTGCTCATAGGTGGATGAATTCACGTCTGGATTCTCAATTCTGTTCCATTGTTCTACGTATCTGTTGTTGTACCAGTACCAGGCTGTTTTGACTACAGTGGTGGTATAGTAAGTTCTAAAATCAGGTAGTGTGAGGCCTCCCACTTTCTTCTTCTTTTTCTTCAGTAATGCTTTACTTATCCAGGACCTCTTCCCTTTCCATTTGAAGTTGGTGATTTGTTTCCCCATCTCATTAAAAAATGCCATTGGAATTTGGAACAGGATTGCATTGTATCTGTAGATCACTTTGGGTAGAGTTGACGTTTTCACAATGTTGAGTCTACCTATCCATAAGCAAGATATATTTTTCCACTTACATAGGTCTCTTTTGGTTTCTAGCAGTAGTGTCTTGTAGTTGTCATTGTATAGATCTTTTACTTCTCTGGTTAGATTTATTCCTAAGTATTTTATCTTCTTGGGGGCTATTGTAAATGGTATTGATTTGGGAATTTCCTCTTGGAAGTTCTATTTGTTGGTGTAGAGGAATCCAACTGATTTCTGTATGTTTATCTTGTGTCCTGATACTTCGCTGAAATCTTCTATTACTTCCAGTAGTTCTCTTGTGTATTCTTTGGGGGTTTTCTGTGTATAAGATCATATCATCTGTAAATAGGGATACTTTTACTTCTTCCTTACGAATTTGGATGCCCTTTATTTCTTTTTCTAGACTAATTGCTCTGGCTAGGATCTCCAGCACAATGTTGAATAAGAGTGGTGATCCTTGTCTGGTTCCCGTTCTCAAGGGGAGTGCTTTCAGACTCTCTCCATTTAGGATGATGTTGGCTGTTGGCTTGGTACAACTGCCTTTAATTATGTTGAGGAATTTCCCTTCTATTCCTATTTTACTGAGAGTTTTTATCATGAATGGGTGTTCGGCTTTGTCAAATGCCTTTTCTGCATCAATTGATAAGATCATATGGTTCTTGTCTTTTGTTTTATTTATGCAATGGATTACATTGTTTTTCTGATGTTGAACCATCTCGGCATACCTGATATAAATCCCACTTGATCATGGTGAGTTATTTTTTTTGATATGTTGCTGAAT
>NW_004444012.1:6867516-6894452 GCF_000243295.1 Trichechus manatus latirostris | reverse complement strand
GGTTTATTTAGTTGTTCTACCTCCGTTTGTGTTAGTTTAGGTAGGTAGTGTGTTTCTATAAATTTGTCCATTTCCTCTAGGTTTTCAAATTTGTTACAGTACAGTTTTTCATAGTATTCTGTTATGATTCTTTTAACTTCAGTTGGGTCTGTTGTGATATCACCCATCTCATTTCTTATTCAGGTTATTTGCTCCCTCTCCTGTTTTTCTTTTGTCAGTTTGGCCAGTGTTTTATTGATTTTGTTGATCTTTGCAAAGAACCAGCTTTCGGTCTTGTTAATTCTTTCAATTGTTTTTCTATTTTCTATTTCATTTAATTCTGCTCTAATTCTTACTATTTGCTTTCTTCAGGTGCCTGAGGGCTTCTTTTGCTGCTTTGTTTCTATTTGTTCAACTTGCAGGGTTAATGTTTTTATTTTGGCCCTTTCTTCTTTTTGGATGTGTGCATTTCCTGCTATAAATTGACCTCTGAGCACTGCTTTTGCTGTGTCCCAAAGGTTCTGGTAGGATGTGTTTTCATCCTTATTTGATTCTGTGAATTCCTTTATTCCATCTTTAATTCCTTATATAACCCAGTAGTTTTTGAGCAAGATGTTGTTCAGTTTCCATGTGTTTGATTTTTTTTCCTTGCTTTTTCTGTTACTGATTTCTACTTTTATGGCTTTGTGGTCAGAAAAGATGCTTTGTAATATTTCAATGCTCTGTAATCTGTTAAGGCTTGCTTTATGGCCTAATATGTGGTCTATTCTGGAGAATGTTCCATGTGCATTGGAAAAGAAGGTATACTTGGCTGCTGTTGGGTGGAGTGTTCTGTATATGTCTATGAGATCAAGTTGGTTGATTGTGGCATTTAGATCTTCTGTGTCTTTTATGAGCTTCTTTCTGGATGTTCTGTCCTTCACTGAAAGTGGTGTGTTGAAATCTCCTACTATTATTGTGGAACTATGTATTTCTCTTTTCAATGCTGTTAGAGTTTCTTTTATGTATTTAGGAGCCCTGTTGTTGGGTGCTTAAATATTTATTATGATTATGTTCTCCTGGTGTATTTACCCTTTAATCATTATATAGTTTCCTTCCTTATCCTTTGCAATGGATTTTATTTTAAAGTCTACTTTGTCAGAGATTAATATTGCCACTCCTACTCTTTTTTGAGTGTTTTTTGCTTGATATATTTTTTCCATCCTTTGAGTTTTAGTTTGTTTGTGTCTTTAAGTCTAAGGTATGTCTCTTGTAGGCAGCATATAGATGCATCATGTTTTTTCATCCATTCTGCCACTCTCTGTCTCTTTATTGATGCATTTAGTCCATTTCTATTCAGCGTAATTATTGATAGGTATGAGCTTAGTGCTGTCATTTAGATGTCTTTTGTGTGTGTGTTGTTGACAGTTTCTTTGTTCCATTTAACTGTCTGTGCTGAGTCATTATTCTTTATGTATTTTCTTTTCATCATTGTTGATTTTGTATTTGCTGAGTCTTTATATTTTTCTAGTTTTTTATTTTGACTTGTAGGATAGTTAATTTCCTTTGTGGTTACCTTAATATTTACCCCAATTTTTCTAAGTTTAAACCAATCTTTTATTTCTTTATATCACCTTGACTTCCTCTCCATATCAAAGATCTATGACTACATTATTTAGTCCCTCTTTTTTGTTTTAATGTTGTCATCTTTTACGTATTGACGACTCTGTTTCCCTATTTTCAGAGTTTTAGCTTTGATTTATTTGTGACTTCCCTATCTGGGTTGATATCTGGTTGCTCTGTCCTGTGTTCTAGTCTTGGTTGTTATCTGATGTTATTGATTTTCTAACCAGAGGGCTCCCTTTAGTATTTCTTGTAATTTTGGTTTGGTTTTTATTAATTCCCTAAACTTCTGTTTATCTGGAAATGCTGTAATTTTGCCATCATATTTGAGAGATAGTTTTGCTGGATATATGATTCTTGGCTGGCAGTTTTTTTTCCTTCAAGGCTTTATATATGTCATCCCATTGCCTTCTTGCATGTATGGTTTCTGCTGAATAGTCCGAGCTAATTCTTATTGACTCTCCTTTGTAGATGACTTTTCATTTATCCCTAGGTGCTCTTAAAATTCTCTCTATCTTTGGTTTTGGCAAGTATGATTATAATATGCCTTGGTGACTTTCTTTTGAGATCCACCTTACGTGGGGTTCGATGAGCATCTTGGATAGATATCTTCTCTTTCACAATATCAGGGAAGTTTTTTGCCAACAAGTCTTCAACATTTCTCTCTGTATTTTCTGTTATCCCCCGCCCTGTTCTGGTACTCCAATCACAAGTAGGTTATTCCTCTTGATAGAGTTCCACATAATTCTTAGGGTTTCTTCATTTTTAAAAATTCTGTTATCTGATTTTTTCTCAAATAAGTTGACATCAAGTGCTTTATGTTTAACTTCACTAATTCTGACTTCCATTGCCTCATTTATGCTCCTGTGACTTTCTATTGCATTGTCTAATTCTGAAATTTTATTGTTAATCTTTTGGATTTCTGTTTGCTGTCTCTCTATAGATTCTTGTAGCCTGTTAAATTCGTCATTATGGTCTTGCATAACCTTCTTGATATGCTCTAGAGCTTTGTCTGTGTGTTTCTTGGCATGTTCTTTGTTTTGCTTGATCTCCTTACTGATCTCTTGAAGAGGTCTGTATATATCTTTTGAATTCTACTTCTGGAAATTCCAAGAAATTCTCTTCCTCCAGAAGATTTCTTGACTCTTTGTTTCGGGCACTTGCTGAAGCCATCATGGTCTGCATCTTTATGTGATTTGATATTGACTGTTGTCTCAGAGCCATCAATAAGTTATTATATTTACTTATTTTATGCTTGCTTACTGTGTCTTAGCTTCTTGTTTTGTTTTGTTTTGATATGCCCAAATAGACTGCTTGTGTGAGCTAGTTTGATTATTGGTGCCTTTGAAGTTCTCATGTCCTGTCACCAGGTGATTAGAGCTGTTACTAGGTATGTGAGCCCAGCAGTCCATTTACTCTTCTTCTATGGATTCAGCTCCGGTGTCCAGCTAGTCTGTCACCAAGTGTGTGGTGCAGACTCTCATCTACAGTCCTAGAGAGTTAGGGGTAATTGGAGTAGACATAGGTATCTGGCTACAGTGGGGGTCATGTGCTGAGCAAGGCAGGGGGCTGACAACTGCCCCCGAATATCTGAGAGGAGTGCTTGTCCTTGTTCCCTAGATCATGTAGGTGGGTGGTTTTTGCAACTGGACTATGGGCACCCAATGCTATTGGCTGTAAAGACTGGGAGGCACCACTTATTCTTGGACCCCTGTCATGGGTGGCTAGATGGCATGGGTGGAACCTCCAGTCCTCAGGCCACTGATGTGGGTAGGTGAGGACCCTGCTTAATGGGCAGAGCGGTGTCAAATGTCACAAATCTGCCACTCCACCATATACCTGATATAGTTGAAATTAGGCTTCAAGTATATACCCTGTTGTACTGTGCTAATGAGGGCATACACTGTTGAAATGGGCCCACACAGGTCTATGCAGGGGTGAAAGGCATTCAGAGTCTGTGGATCCCTTATGCCTGTGCCTAGGCAAAGGAGCTATGCCCACCCTGAGTTCCTGGCTTAGGGGAGCTGGCAGATTATTTTTTCTTGTTTGTTAATTTTTTCCTTCTCCAAAGCCAGGAGAATGGCACAGGGCATGCAACATGTCCAACTTCTGGCCCAGGGGACATGGCAATTGCTGAAGCCAGCCTGGACCCCGTGCAGAGCAGGGAGGGTGCAGGTACATGTGAGAGAGATTTTTCCCAAAGGGAGTGTTTTTTGATCCACACAGTGGGTTAGACACATGTACTTATCTTTTGCCGATTGAGCGCTACTTCTCGCTGGTGCTGGAGGGCTGTGCAGACTCTCCGCCACTTGGTCTCTCCTGATGTGGAAAATGCGTCCCAAGCACCACTGTTTGCCTCACTGCGCACGCCAGCTGATCCAGCCTGCAGGGTGCTGTTTCCCACCAGGTCAGGTCTTGCAACTGCTTGCTGCTTCTGAACCATCTCTCTCTCCCCGTGCCTCTCAGTCCAATTTCTCAACTTTGCCTTTGATGTTCAGGGCTCCTATATTATCATATATAATCAACTCACTTGTTTTTTCAGGTCTTTGTCATAAGAGGGACCACAGGAAGCATCTGACTACTCTGCCATCTTGGCCCCACCTCCCTCTGCCTAACTTTTTAAAACATTTATAATTCTTGCATGGCTCAAGATTTAAGCCTGTGGTTTTAATAAACTAGTACATGTCTAAAGTTTTGGGAACTGACACTGAGTCTTCAATTCTTCACTACACCAAGTAAGGACTTAAATTATCTTCCACTCACCATCATTTCATAAACAAAAGGATATCTTAACACCAAAAATGTAAAATGCAAGAGAGACATAATTCAGAATAAGGAACAGTCCTTCACAAGAGACAATTGGCAACCAAACACCAGTGTGTATAGGCACACACACACACACACACACAAAATTGTGTGACAAATCTGATAAAGATCACAGCAGGTTTTAAATCAGAGGACTAAATAAACTCTGTATCTTCATCTATATTTTTAACATTATTTTATTTTTTAAAATTTACTTAATGTTTTTATTTCCTAATTAGAAAATATATGCTTCTTCACAAAAAAAAAAATAAAATTCAAACAACACTGATTTGTATAAAGTTAAAAATTAAAGCCCACTCCAAGGCCCTCCCACTCCCACTCCCTAGGGTAGCCACTGTTAAAGTATTGCATATCATTTTCTAGGCTGTTTTCTGTGACAAGATAAGCACATATATACTGGTACATAGCTTTTCTAAAGGAATAGGACTTACTCTAAACTGTCTACCAGTTTGCAAAGTAGAGAGCTGCATATGTAGTAATGACCAGCTGAATTGAACGTCAGTAACATTTAGAGAAAATATTTGTTGGGCTCAATGAGGAGAGTGGCTCTTTGCCATACATTTGGGCAGGAGGCTTGAGTTTGAATGTTTTCTTGATATCATTCCTTTGCTCTGCACATAAGATACCAAGAATGGCTGCCAAAGGAGAAGATAAGATGGGAGCTTCCAGAAACAAGGAGAAAGCTGGATAATTGGAAGAGAACTGAAAGGGGTCGGCCAAGTCATCCTCCAAGGTTAGTCAGAAGTCAACAGGCAAGAAACCAGGGTCTTGAAGTGGGCCAGTGGGCCCCATAATGAGAGCCAGATATTTGTAGCTATGTTGGGGAGCATAACCTTGGTGAATGGAAGCAACTTTTGTCTATGGTAGGTTATATTAGCTACTAATTTTCTCCAAGCACTGATGTCAGAACTGGAAAGCACCTGGAAGTAAGACCTAAGAGGCCCCTGGAAGGCTGGAGCTGAGGCTCCCAAAGGTCAGAACAAGTCTACATTTTCCTAGGTGATAAAGTATGAAAGTGACAAAACCCACAAGCATGACACATGTGGGTGGAGCCCTTAGTAAAACTCACGAGTTTTCAAAGCACTGAATTAGTGCTCCAACTTTGGTTGCAAACACTGGCCATGTTTGTGTAGGCAAGTAAAGGCCAGAAAAAATGAAAGCAATTGGCTTATCTTCTATTTATGAAGAAAGGGGAATGAATGATCTCACCATTATTCAAATTTAGCAAATTATTGCATACCTTGGGTTGAGACAACCTCAAAGTACACATTCCATACCTTTATCCTTTAAATATCAAGATCATGCTCAGTAAATGAGAAAGAAGAAAGGAACAGTCACTTGCTATGTGAGTTTGGGCAAGTATATTCTCCTCTTGGCAAGTAATTTCCTAACTTACATAAAGAATGGCAAATACCCTGCTTATATAACATTGTGTCACTATCTTATATTCTGATAGTCATCATTAGGAGTAACAGAACTTTTCTCTGTTGAGTTAGTATATAACCTCAATATTCTTCTCAATCAGTGCTCCAGGCAGCCATTGCTAGTCAAATTTGGCCCCATACGTTACACCTATTTGCCATATCTGGAATCTATGATGTCTAAGATCCCTCCTAGATGTAACTAACTAGTTACCATCAAGTCAGTTTTGACTCATGGCAATCCCATGTGTGTCAGAGTAGAGCTGTGCTCCATAGGGTTTCCAATGGCTGGCTTTTTGGAAGTAGCTCTCCAGGCCTATCTTCTAAGGTGCCTCTGAGTGGACTCAAACCCCCAACCTTTCAGTTAGCAGCCAAGAGTATTAACACTTTGCACCGCCCAGGAAATCTCTCCTAGATGTAGTCTACTGTTATTCTGTAAGAATAAGCCAGCAGGAAGAGGAAAAATAATATCCTAGAAATAAGAGCTGTCTGTATCATAATTAAAAGGAGCCCCGGTGGCGCAGTGGTTAAGCACTCAGCTGGTAACTGAAAAGTCAGTGATTCAAACCCACCAGCCACACTACGGGAGAAAGGTGTGGCAGTTTGCTCCCATAAAGATTTACAGCCTTGGAAACCCTATGGGGCAGGTCTACTCTGTCCTGTAGGGCCGCTATGAATCGGAATCAACTCTACAGCAATTGGTTTTTTGTTTGTATACTATGATTAACAGAAAAAAAGGAATTGATGTTGCTGACTGCCCTGCTCCACCTACCTTCCTGGCTACAGTAGACCATGGAAGTTCTTTCTTGCCTTCTGCCTTGCATTACAAAGTGGATTATGCACACAGTTCAAATTCTTCCCTCCCATTCTTCTTTACAGGTGATCTATGACCTCCGCAAATCTGCTCACAACTGACCAAAGACATCCCTAAGCTTTGGGTTTTGAGGGTGAGAAGTGATGGATCCAGAGAAGGGGGTGATACAGACTTCAGTAGCCACAGCATTCCAAGGAGAATGGGGTAGGAGTCACCATATCAAAAATACCACTGATCGTGGGAATATCCAAGGTCTCCTGCGAGCCCTAGAGCAGCAAGCAGATATCCTTACACGTATTCCTTGAGCCTGGGGTTGGCTCCTTGGTCAAATAAGTATGGCTACTTACTTGGCAAACTGTGTTAAACAATGTTGAGCAGGCTTTTTTTTTTTTATATTATTAAATGACTGTGCAAAGCATTTAACACCAATATACGTTGTCACTCACCAAGAGGAGAGATATATTGTGCCTTATTTCTCAGATTTGTTTAACTCCAGGAGCTTTTCTCAAGGCACATATCATGGGACTAGTGTTCCAAAGAACACACTTTGAGAAACAAATCCTTAGCACTCTAAAGGCAGTTTCCTCATTTTACATATAAAAAATCTAAAAATTAGTCTGCCCAAGATAGTTATGGGCAGAGCTGGAACAAGATTCCAGATAGGTTTTAGTCTTTTCTTAATACCATACATCCTTAACATAGTACCTAAAGACTAGGCAAGAGATTAATTCCAGCACATATGTGAAAAAGATTCTCTTTTTCTTCTGTGAGTCTTGCTCTATGATGTTTAGCAATGATTATTAATGTCACTAATGGATGCTAGAGCTGTGAAGAAACTTGGAGAACACCTGCTCTGACTCCCTCATTTTACAGGTAAGGGAACTTGGTCTCAGAGAAGCTACATGACTTAAATCGTCTAATAGAGCTAGGACTAGACCTAAGTTGGCTGACACTCAGTTTCAAATATGGAATCAAATATATTGCAGCCATCGACTCTTGGACTGTACAAGATAGAAAGAATGGTTTATTGGAGACATAATAAACTCTGTATTATTGAAAACTCTTGACAAATTACATATATTTTATTATATATAAAAATTATAAACACATATATACATATGTGGAAAACCTGGTGGTGAAGTGGCTAAGTGCTACAGCTGCTAATCAAAAAGTTGGCAGTTCGAATCCACCAGGCGCTCCTTGGAAGCCCTATGGGGCAGTTTTACTCTGTCCTATAGGGTCACTATGAGTCAGAATCGACTCGACAAAAATAAGTTTTTTTGGTTTATATATGTATGTATATGTGTATATATATGTTCTAACACATATATGTGTGTATATGTATATGTGTGTGTATAAATATAATTAGGGAAGTAATGAAAGAAAGTGTAATATTATAAAATTTACCAAAAAAAAGTCTTCTATGGAAGTTAAAAAAAAAAAAAGAAAACCCTCCACCAGAGTATTTTAAAAAAACCAAAAACTTCTTGCTATCAGCAATCAGTGGTTCTCCATCCTGACTGCATGTTAGAATCTCCTTGGGATCTTTTCAAAAATGCCAATGCTTGGGACTCACCCAGGAATGGATGAAGCCTACGTGAAATTGTGAGCTACACGTTAGTAAGTAAGCACAAGTAAGCCCATGCTTACCTCGCTTACTGGGTCATCAGTCCCTGTTAGGGACTATAAATTTGAAAAGAGGTTTTGATTCTGTAGGAAGGTGCTGAGGGGCTGGAAGAGAAACAGATGCCAGCTATACCTAGAAGCACCATGCTTACCTTGCCTATTGGACAATCTGCCCCTGGGTCACTCACCCCAAGACATTCTGATTCAACAGGCCTGGGGTGGAGTTGGGACATTGGCAATTGTTAACAGCTTCACAGGTGATTTTAGTGGGCCGCCAAGGGTTGAGAACTGTTCACTGAACCAAGAAAATCCAAAGTAGATTCTCGTTACTCCTACAGTCCTACATCATCCAGCCTCTGGGTCTATGGGCAAAACATCCAGTTGTCCAGCTGAGAGGTTTTCCAGACGTTCTTTCACGGCTGAAGCTTGCTTACAGCCTCACCCTGAGCATGGAGCAGAGCCAACAATCCTCAGCTTCCTTCTGGGCTTCTAGCTGCACTGGGCTGCCTTGTTGGCTTCTGCCTTCCTCTTAGCACTTGTTGTCAATCCAAAAAAACTGGGGAAGCTGAAGTGAAATCATTCCATTTGTTTATGTGGCAGCAAGCTCGGAGCGTCTGCGGAAAAAATGTCCTTGGCCTTTGACAAAGCTGCCTTGGAGATGCCTCCATCTGTTTTAAATAGGCACATACTAGCCTGCAAACCAGTGCCCTCCACGAGGAGACAATCTGCTGCACAAACCTACATTAGCAGAGAGGGACTGAGGCGATTCACATGCAACAGTGTTTTTGACATTTTTGTGTGTCATTTAGCTTCAGAGGAATGCAGAACTTTTAAGGCACGAGTTTTGAGTCTAAATTTGACTGTATAGAATAGGCTAAATAGAGATTGATTGGTATAACTGATTTTTTTCAATTTTGGGGAATTCTTAAAATACTATGATGAGGCCCAGGAGTATAGAAAAAAATCCAAGTGTTTATGGGCATTCTTTTAAAGTAAAGGTCTTATTATCAGGAGGCTAATGTATTATCAACCTTTAAATGCCTGGGAAGGGCTAGATCTTCGAGAGCTCAGAAAGACATCAGAAAGGCAAGGAAAAGGAAAGCATGGTTTCATTTTTTCAGGTAAAAAGAAGAACAGAAAAATGAAATAATTTTTCTAAAAGTAATACAAGTTCAAATCTAGAAGCCTCGTCTACTCTATGAAGAAGCAGAAGGAACAAAAGTTGAGAAAATTAGATATTAATTAAAGGTGGTGTGAGAGAGACTCAGTGCTACCACAGTGAAAACTTAAAATTATGTTTTTATTAAGGGCCCTGCCCACCAGGGAATGCTTGCTAAGTTTAGGATGCAAATCACAAGTTCCCTGCCCTCATGAAATCTGCCATCTAAATGAAGAGACAAGATCAAGAATATGGAATGCAAATCCCAAATTGAAATACAGAAGATCTGACTCAATACCGATCAAAGATCTAAATATAAAATCGAAAACAATAAAGATCATGGAAGAAAAAAATAGGGACAACGCTAGGAGCCCTAACATATGGCATAAACAGAATATGAACCATAAGTAAAAATGCACAAGTGCAAGAAGAGAGACTAGATAACTGGGAGCTCCTAAAAATCAAACACTTATGTTCATCAAAAAACTCCACCAAAAGAGTAAAAAGACAACCTACAGACTGGGAAAAAAAATTTGGCTACGACATATCCGATCAGCATCTAATCTCTAAAATCTACAAGATACTGCAAAACCTCAACAACAAAAAGACAAATAACCCAATTAAAAAATGGGCAAAGGATATGAACGGGCACTTCACCAAAGAAGACATTCAGGCAGCTAACAGACACATGAAGAAATGCTCACAATCATCAGCCATTAGAGAAATGTAAATCAAAACTACAATGAGATACCATCTCACCCCAACAAGGCTAGCATTATTCCAAAAAGCACAAAATAATAAATGCTAGAGAGGTTGTGGAGAGACTGGAACACTTATGCACTGTTGGTGGGAATGTAAAATGGTACAACCACTTTGGAAATCGATTTGGTGCTTCCTTTAAAAGCTAGAAATAGAAGTACCATACAATCCAGCAATCCCACTCCTTGGAATATATCCTAGAGAAATAAGAGCTGTCACACGAATAGATATATGCACACACATGTTTATTGCAGCACTGTTCATGATAGCAAAAAGATGGAAACAACCTAGGTGCCCATCAATGGACAAATGGATAAACAAATTATGGTATATTCACACAATGGAATACTACGCAATGATAAAGAACAACAATGAATCTGCGATACATAAAGTGGATGTATCTGGAGGGCATTATGCTGAGTGAATTTAGTCCGTCAGAGAAGGACAAATATTGTATAAGACCACTATTATAAGAACTCAAGAAAAGGTTTAAACACAGAAGAAAACATTCTTTGATGGTTACGAGGGTGGGGAGGGAGGGAGACGGTTATTCACTAACCAGATAGTAGACAAGAATTATCTTAGGTGAAGGGAAGGACAGCACACACTACAGGGGAAGTCAGAACAACAGGACTAAACCAAACCTAAGAAGTTTCCGGAATACAATCAAACACTTCGAGTGACAGAGTAGCAGGGGTGGGGGTCTGGGGACCATGCTTTCAGGGGATATCTAGGTCAATTGGCATAACAAAGTTTATTAAGAAAATGTTCTGCATCCCACTTTGGTGAGTGGCGTCTGGGGTCTTAAAAGCTAGCAAGCGGCCATCTAAGATGCATCAATTGGTCCCAACCACCTGGAGTAAAGGAGAATGAAGAACACCAAAGACTCAAGGAAAGTATTAGCCCAAGAGACAGAAAGGGCCACATAGACCAGAGACTTCATCAGCCTGAGACTAGAAGAACTGGATGGTGCCTGGCTACCACCAATGACCACCCTGACAGGGAACACAACAGAGAGTCCCTGATGGAGCAGAGGAAGGGCGAGATGCAGAACTCAAATTCTAGTAAAAGACTGGACTTAATGGTCTGACTGAGACTGGAGGAATCCCAAAAAGCATGGCCCCCGGATTCTCTGTCAACCCAGAACTAAAACCATTCCCAAGGCCAACTCTTCAGACAAAGATTGGACTGGAGAGTGGGACATAAAATGATACTCATGAAGAGTGTGCTTCTTAGCTCAAGTAGATACATGAGACTAAATGGGCAGCTTCTGTCTAGAGGTGAGATGAGAAGGCAGAGAGGGTTAGGAGCTGGTTGAATGGACACGAGAAATCAGGAGTGGAAAGAAGGAGTGTGCTGTCACAGTATAGGGAGAGAAATTAGGGTCACATAACAATGTATATATAAATTTTTGTATGAGAGACTAACTTGAATTGTAAACTTTCACTTAAACTACAACAATAAAAGGAAAAAAAAACAAAATACAGAAGACCTGCCATGAGGTAAGTGAAAGGTAGGCTCAGAGAGTAAATGTGAGATGGTTTTAGCCACAGAAGAGGATTCTTTTGACTAGTGTAACCAGTCCATGAGGTGGGGGGCCAAGAAGCCCAGCCTGAAAGGAGGAGATAAGATGCAGGAAGTAGGGAGAGCATTTGTGGGTCGGGGCGGGGGTGGGAAAAGGGACACAGCTTGGGCCAGTTGCCTCCACCTATCTCTCGCCTACTCAGCTTTAGGAAACACAACGAACTTGTAGAAAGTCTCTGCTTTGGCGTATTCCTGATGTGAGGAACATCAGTGATGTTCTGAAGACTAACTTTGACCTTAACTGGGTAACACCTAATCAGGATATCCAGCCTGTCACAAGTTCTTCAGGGCAAAGGCCAGTGTGAAGAAAATTGGGAGAGGAGGGGAAAAGTGGAGGAAATTTACATTTAGTGAAGACCTGCATGAATCAACCCTACACTATGCACTTTAAATGTATCACTCTTTAGTGCTTAAAGTAGAAATGCAGGTTGTCCCCAACTTACAGCGTATTCGAGTTATGACAAACCACACTTACAACCATCTTTTTTTTTTTTTGGTACATCTTATCGTTAGTAATATGTACTATGTACAATGTTAAAATATACCTTCATTTATATGTAATGTTTATATGTAATGTCTTCAACCCCCCAAAACAAATAAAGATCAGATTTATAAAGATACTGATAATAAAAGGCAATAATAATGAAAACTAAAAATTAAAAAAATGAGAACATCAGAACCGACTTATGATGGAATTGCCAGAACGGGAACCCTGTCATGTTGGGGACTACCTGTACCAAAATCAACAACTCCATATGTATGGTGTTATTTCTTCCAATTTATAGAAAAGGAAACAGAGATTTGAAGAAGTTAAGCAGTTTGCCTGAGGTCACAGGGAAAATCAGTAGAAATACTAGGAGGTGGTGGAGGTCATGAGTGTAACCAAAGGCAAAAATGAAGAAAGGCCTGGACATTCCTTAGAAGTTACTGTTACCATTCCACGGCCCTCTGTGATGCCTCGCCTTCTCCCATCCCACAATTTTAATCACATCATAGAATTTCAGAGCTAAAAGTGTCCTTAGAAAAGTGTCCAATCCCTTCCTCTTGCCTACGAGGAAACAGGGGCTCACCAGGGTTAGTGGTGTGTGTGCGAGGAGCCACCCAGTTAGGGAGGGGTAGAGCTCAGAATCCAGCTACCATGTTCCCAATCCAGGTGCCAGCCCTGCTAAGTGAGTAGGTAGGCAGGAGAAGCAGAGGTGTGTGTTGTCTCTCCAGGCAGCTTTAGGTGTTCAGCTTTCTGTCAGTAGTCTGTATTACTCCTTGTCAGAGCAACAAGAATTTCTGCCAATCCCAAATTCTTACACTCTTTGGCTTGGGAAGGCTTGGTATGGGACAGCAGAGCATGCTATTTCCCATGCAGCCCTCTTCATTACCGTGAGCCAGCTGGAGAAGAGATTCATGGAGACTCAGCTCTGCATCTTCATACTAACTGGCCTCAGACCCCTAGGAGAAGACCCAAAGGAGAGGCATCCTTGGTAGTTTTGGGCATTTCTCTAAAGATTCAAAGCAAAATGTTGTTAAGAAACAAGACTCATGATAGGTGTAGCATCTGTTTTTACTCAAAGGCAGATTGACAACTAATACTAAATAGTGCCTATTTTCTTGGGTTTCCAACTTCAAAATACAGACTCAAAGAAATGGGCCGTAAGCCAGATGGAGGGTCAGAGCAGAGATCCTGGTTTTATCACTCACTGATGTCTCTGGTCATGGAATAGAGAGTAGACAAATCAGCCCTCACCATGGGAAATGGGACCCAGTTTCTATGGCTTCTGAGGGCAAGATACTGATGGGTCTTGAAGTCATGGAGACGGAAATGGCACTTGAACTACTTTCTGGCCCAAAAGACAATCGCTACCAAATATTACTCCCAGGGGTTTGGCCAGCAATGTTGTCATAGTTGGCAGAACATATGCTAAATGATCATCATTTTCCTTACACACAAACACACACACACATCATGAGGAAAGATTGGGCATGCTGTATTAAAACAATTAAAGTCTTTCTTGATCCTGTCTTCGAAAACTACTAAAAACCCTAGAATCCACGTTAAATAAGAATGACCATATGGATAGCTTTATTTGCAGTCAAGTTTCTTTAAAGTTTAAAGTTTAAAACAGACTCCAATGCAGTTTTTGTTTTTTCCTTGGGGGCTTATTCTGTGGACTTCCAGGAAGTTTTACAAGGCTTCTACCAGCTACATGAAGATGGTTTAATCAATCTGCCAGCCACTTCCACTAGCAGTAAGTACAGAAACAGAACACTCAAATAAAGCCAAGAGCTTCTCCTCCCATTTTCTAAATTTAAAAATGAGATCAGATGAACCAAAAATTAAACATCTATTAGTCAAAAGTTCTACTCCCAGCTCTGTCCTAGCTCAGAGTAGGCTTACCTCATGCAGCAATTATCCAGAATAACTGAGCAGTATAGACAAAAGTCTAGATACGGAGTCCCCTACTGGTATATTGAAGTCAGTTGATGAATGGAAAAGCTTTACCTACTAACTAACTTCAGTTATACATGATCCACCAAAATCTACAGGCATTTTCAATGGAAAGGAATGTGTAGTTAAATGGCACCAACCCACCCCTACCCCATCCTGATGAGCAACATCACTAGGGCCTGGGTGAGAGTAGTTAAATTGACCAAGACTAATGAGAATAAAGAATAGCACCTCCCTATAAAATGGAGAGGGGTTCCTTTGCCTTTGTCATTCAAATAAAGACTAGTTCTCATCTTCCCCCAGAATTACTTTTCAAAAACTAATTTTAAAATCTGGTCCAAAATGATCTAGGTAATCATCTCTATTTTTCACTTCTTTTGTCTTAGTGGGGAAAGCCTTCCTAGAGTTTTCTGCATATCTCAATTCCCTTGGATTTCACATTCAGTATCATTCACTGGGGAATATTCATACCAAATTACATTTTAGTACTAAGATGGGAACCATCTAATATAATATTGTGCTTTATGCACGACAGCTCTTCTCAAAGTGTGGTGCATGATGATGAATTGTAGTTGTACTCAAAGTCATCAAACAAACAGTATATGAGATCATAATTTTACCCAATTATTTGAAGGAAAATATGTCTTTATATGAAAATAATTACATGTTAGGACAAAAATAAAGATTTCAAAGAAATTTCTACTCTCCTCTCAGGGGAGAAGACAATCCTTGGGGCATGGGGACATGATCACACTCTCTCAGGAAGGTGAGGGAGACCACCTTGGGGGGACATGATCACTCTCCTCTGGAGGAAGGAGATCAACCTGGGGGGACATGTCTACTGTCCTCTGCCATGTAGAGTACTTTGGTGGAAACATATGAGAAATACTGACAACGTGTTTAATAAAGGTGCTTTGTTGTTGTTGGGTGCCATTGAGTCCATTTTCAACTCATAGTGACCCTGTGTGACAGAGTAGTAGTGCCCTATAAGGTTTTCTTGGCTGTCATCTTTATGGAAGCAATTTGCCAGGTCTTTTTCCCACAGAGGCACTGGGTTAGCAGCCAGGCACCTAACTGTTATGCCACCAGGGCTAATGGTGACTTCATAAAAGCCCTGGAACAAAGTTTTCCAATGAGTGGTCCACTCACCACTGGTCATACGGAGATATTTTAGGAAATGCTTGGATGGATTTTACCTGCTTTAATGTATTTGAATGTTTTCCTTCTATTTATGGCAAGTGGTATACCTATTCTTCTTTTTCCATATATGGCAGTGCTTAAAAGTTTTATTTTTAATTAATTTATTTTAAGTATAGGAAGTGAGTCAAGCTAAAGAAAAAGATTAAGTACATGTGGTAATAAAATCATGTAGGTGTCAAGTGAATGAGTGAATTTATACAAACTAAATTCATCTCTATCCTTACATTTCTCTACTAAGAACATTAAGAAATGCCATACTGGGTTAGCCCCATGGCCCTCTATTAGATGAAAAAATAGCCCCAAGGAATATCTATTTCTTCATAAATTTATTGAGTACTTACTAATATACTATGGACATATGGAGCCACAGGTTCAGTGAGAAGACAGACTCATAATAAACCACTGCAATGCAAGGTCATTATTGTCATGATGAACGTATCCAAAAGGTTCATAGAGCGAGCAGATGCAGTAACAAATAAGTCTGCTAGATTTGGGGCCAGAGAAGGCTTTGCAGAGAAGGTGACATTTGAGTTGAAGCTCTAAGAGGAGTAGAAGTTTACAAAGAGCAGTGCATGAGAGGGCATAGTTGCCTTCCATAAAATAAACCCATGAAAGTTAATGGATAAAAATTAAACATATGTAGATTCTTTTAAAAGTTCCTGATTTTTGTTTAGAAAAGATTACCTAGTCTCTATTTATATTTTCCCAACTCAAACCATGGTAATTTCTGTCCCTTTCAAGGAAGACTGTCCTTTTTAGGAGAGTTGATGGTCTCCTTTCTTGTGCATGTATTCCCCCTATAACTTATTCAGGGCATTGCCAGTGTCTTCAGATACACCTTTTTTTGAAAGTAACTAAAGTTTATGAGAATAAGGAGCCTTGAAAATGGCAGACACCACCATCAGTGGGCCTCGAGTCATACCCACAGTCCCTTCACGTAATGCCTCCCCTCTGTTCTTCTCTTGTCCAAACACCATTAATTTTTTAAGGTGATGTCTGCATCCTAATTTAAAAGTGCTGCCAACTTCTCCAGTCCTTGATGGTCACCCTTTTTCCTGGACATCTGAAAGATCTTCTTGTGCAGTTAGTTACCTACTGAGTTCAAGGAGGTTAAACTCATTTTCTCTACTAAATTATAAGCTTGTTACGATCAAGAACCATCATCCAACTTTGGTACCCCCCACAGATCCCAAGGCAATGCTCATTTATTTTGGATTCTGAGATGCTGTATTTGAAGCAAGGAAGCTGGCCAATGAGAAAGATGTGACCGAATAACAGATACCCTGAAATACAGATCTGAGCTTTTATACTACAGTCAACCTACAATGTCCCCCATATTTATTACCAAAGTAAAGGGGTGGGACACATGTTTTCTACCTCCACCACCACCTTTTAATATTTATGTCCTCTTAATTTCCTTTCTCCCTGTTCCTTCAGAGCTGCATTAATGCTTTCACAAAAGAGAAAATTAGCATTCAATATGTCAGTACTTATAGAAAGAATCTAAAGAAAGAATAAATTCAGAGAATTTATCACTTATTGAGGTGGGGCCAACATGGCACCTTAAACAGATGGAACATGCTGTCTTTCTGCAGCAAAGACCCGAAAAACTAAATAAAACAGATACAAACATCAATCCTGGAACCCTAAGTATAAAATGAAGGGATAAATAACAATATTAAACACCTAATGGAAGAAGAAACTGAAGGAAAATAGAGAACAAGGCAAAATATGGAGTAGAGGTCCCCTGCCAACTAACACGGCACAGCGTTGCCATCTTGAAGCATAGCCAGCAATGACCCCAGAGAGGGAGTATGGGAAGGCAACTTCAAAGAGCTCCCAACAGGAGACAGAACACCCAGTACCACAGAAACACACTTTCCCACCCTTCATCCTTCTGCCCCATATGCCACCCTATGCCTTCCCAATAGGCCACACTCTGCTGCTTGGCTAGAGAGCTACTGCCTACCATTAACCCAAGTCCACCCCACAGTGCCGATTTTTTTTTCCCATTTCCTCCTTTTCTTCCTCCCTAACACCTAGCCCCATATGCCACCTCTACCCCTTCCTGCCGGGCCATGCAACACCACCACATGTAGACAGCCACCAGCCCAGTGCCAGCCTGGGTCTCCCAATCCCCACCTGCTGGCTCCCACCATGCCATTTTTCCCGCTTTCCTCCTTTTCTTTCTCCCTCACACCTAGCACCGTATGTCACCCCTACCCCTTCCTACCAGGCCCCTACCCGTTCCTGCCAGGTCACACCACACCACCTTAGCTAGAGAGCCACTGGCTCACCGCTTCCCCAGGTTGCCCTGCCCCCACCCACCAGCTCCCACCGCACCATTTCTTTATTCTTTTTTCCCCTTTCTTTTTTTTCATTCTCCCTCCCACCTAGCTCTATACGCCATCTCTACGCCTTCCCACCGGGCCTCACCACACCACCATGGGTAGAAAGCTACCGGCCCCCTTCCACCCCAGGTCCCACACCCCCCCACCTGCCTCAAACCACTAGATCCCGCCACACCATTTTTGTCTTCCTTTCTTCTTTTTCTTCTCCCTACCATCTAGCCCAATACACCTTCTCTACACCTTCCCATCAGGCCATGGCATACAGCCGCAAGTACAGAGCCATTGGCCTTCTGCCACTCTGGGTCCCCCCTACACCCACCTATGGGCTCTCACCATCCATTTTATTTTCTTTCTTTTTTTCCCTTTCTTCTTTTTCTTTCTGCCTCTACCTGGCCCCATACACCACCTCTACCACTTCCCAATGGGACACACTGTAGTGCTGTGGGTAGAGAGCCACTAGCCCACCAACATGTTGGGTCCACCTTGTCCACACCCACCATCGCCCGCTGTGCTATTTTTTCCCTTCCTTCTCTTTCACTCTCCCCCTCCCCACACACCTAGCCCCGCATGCTGCCTCTACTGCTTCCTGCCAGGTCACGCCACAACAAAGCAGGTAGGCAGCCACCAGCCCACTGCCAGCCTGGGTACTTCCTGCCTGCACAAGCAGGCTCCTGCAGAGGCTTTCTTTTTTCTTTTCTTTTCTTTTTACCTTTTTTCCTTTTCTTCCTCCCTCCCACCTACTCCATATACCACTTCTACCCCTTCACACTGGGCCACGCCACACCACAGTGGCTAGAGAGCCCCTGGCCCACTGCCAACCCAGGTCCACCCCACCCCCACCCACTAGCACCTGCCATGTCATTTTTTTCCTATTTCCCATTCTTCCTTTTCTTTCTCCCTCATACCTAGCCCCATATGCTACCCCCCTCCCACCAGGCCACGCCGCATGAGCCCACCACTTTCTGCCTCCCACCTAGTCCCATACACCACATTCCCCCTCTTACCACAGGCCCCTAGATCAACCCCACTCCACCTTCCAGCTGTCCTTTTTTTCTTTCTTTCTTCCTCCCATGTAGCCCAGTACACCACCCCCACTTACTGCTGACCTTCACCGCACTGCAGCACCTAGAGCAACCCCAGCTCAAGCCCGCAGCCACACCAGGACTGCACTTCCCCTCCCCTCCCACCACTCAAACAGATGCTGAACAGCAAGAAGGAGCCAGTACTACTCCCTGTCCAACACCCCTGCCTATCTGGTGAAGGGCTGTTAATGCTCTGACACTGCTGGACGAATAGTAAAAGGCACACAGCACCTGCACAGTCCACCCTCAGCCACTTCATCAAACCAGTGTACAGTGAAGCAGGCTCACCCTGCCCGCTGCTGCCCTGCTACCGAGACAAAGTAGTTAGAGCCATTGTGCCCACAGACGAACAAGCAGCAAAACACACCTGGTCTGCCCACCCTGATATATCAAAACAAATAAGCAGGATTAGACAAACAAACATACAATCAATAAATAAAGAGAATAATACCTCAATGTCTCAGAGACAGCAGGCACTATCAAAATACAAAAAGCAGGACAAGATGGCTCCAGCAAGTGACTAAAAGAAAGCACTAGATGACCTTCCAGTACAAGAAAAGGCAGTGGAACTACCTGATATGAAATTCAAAAGACTAATATTCAGGGCTCTCCAAGGGACTAGGAAAGAGATCAAGGAAAACATAGACAAAAACAAGGAAAAAATAGACAAAATCATAGAAAACACAGACAAAACCAACAAAAACACAGCCAAAATCAAGGAAAACACAGATAAAGCAAGAGAATTTGGGAAAATAATACAAGAACAAAAAGTCAAAATAAATTAAAAATAGAAACCGTACACAAACAGCAACTAGGAATCCAAAAGATAATCAACAAAATTTTAGAAACAGACAACTCAATAGAAGGTTTTAGAAGCAAATTTGAAACAATGGAGGACAGAATCAGCAATATTGAAGACAAATCTATGGACGCCATATTGAGGAAAAAGCAGAGAAAAAAGAATTAAGAAAAATGAAGAAAATCTAAGAATTATGTGGGATACAATCAAGAGCAAAAATTTGTGTGTAACTGGAGTTCCAGAACAGGGGGAGAAAATGGAAAACACAAAGAAGATCACTGAAGATTTGCTGGCAGAAAATATCCCAAATATCATGAAAGATGAAAAGCTGACCATCCAAGAAGCTGAACAAACCCCACATAGGATAGACCCTGTGATAGTTAAGATTGTGTGTCAACTTGGCTGAGCCATGATTCTCAGTGTTTGTATGTGATCACCCGCATGATGGGAACTGCTGTGAGTAGCCAATCAGTTGAAAAGGAGTTTCCTTGGGCATGTCACCTGCATCCATATATAAGTGGACTTTCTTGCTTTTGCCTTCTCTGGATCCTGCAGCTGCCTCCTGTTCATCTGACCTCCGGTTCTTGGGACTTGAGCTAGCAGCTTACCTGCTGATCTTGGGATTCATCGATATTCACTGCCTGTGAGCAAGAGCCCTGCTCTCTGACCTGCCGATCTTGGGTTCGCCAGCCCCTGCAGATAGGTGAATCAGGAGATGCCTCTATCCTGATCCACAGACTTGGGACTTTCTGGCCTCTACAATCGCATGAGCCATTTCCTTGATATAAATCTATATATATATATATATTTATACATTTTATTGGTTTTGCTTCTGTAGAGAACCCAGCCTAAGACAGACCTCAAAGAGGAAGTCACCAAGACATTTAATAATCACACTTGTCAAAACAAAAGACAAAGAAAGAATCCCAAGAGCAGCTTGAGAAAAATGAAAAGTTACAAAGGGGAAACAATAAAAATGATTACTCGACAGAAACTATGCAGTCAAGAAGGCAATGGGATGACAAACATAAAACTTTGGAAAAAAAAACTGCCAACCAAGAATAATATATCCTGCAAAACTCTCTCTCAAATACGATGGCAAAATTAGGACATTTTCAGATAAACAGAAATTAAGGGAATTCATAAAAATCAAATCAAACTCACAAGGAATATTAAAATGAGTCATTTGATTAGAGAACCAACAACATCAGACACATAGACCACTGGAACAGAATCGAGAACTCAGATGTAAATCCACTCACCTAAGGTCAGCTGATCTTTGACAAAGGCCCAAAGTCCATTTAATGGAAAAAAGACAGTGTTTTTAACAAATGATGCTGGCAAAACTGGATGCCTGTCTATAAAAAAAAAAGAAACAGGATCCATACCTCACACAATACACAAAAATTAATTCAAAATGTATCAAAGACCTAAATATAAAACCTAAAACAATAAAGATCATGGAAGAAAAAATAGGGATAACACAGGGACCCTAATACGTGGCATAAATACAATAGAAACCATAACTAACAATCCACAAATACCAGAAGATAAACTAGATAACTGGGAGCTCCTAAAAATTAAACACTTAAACTCATCAAAAGACTTCATCAAAAGAGTAAAAAGATAACCTATATACAGGGAAAATGTTTTTGGCTACGACATATCCAACAAGGGTCTAATCTCTAAAATCTATAAAACACTTAAGCACCTCAACAACAAAAAGACAACCCAATTAAAAAATCAGCAAAGAATATGAACAGACATTTTACCAAAGAAGACATTCAGGTGGCTAACAGACATATGAGAAAATGCTTGTAATCATTAGCCAATAGAGAAATACAAATCAAAACTACAATGATATACCATCTCACCTGACATTACTGGCACTAATTTAAAAAACAGAAAATAACAAATGTCAGAGAGTTTGTGGGGAGATTGGAGCTCTTATGCACTGCTGGTGGAAATGTAAAATTATAAACCACTATGGAAAATGATACAGGGCTTCCTTAAAAAGCTAGAAATAGAAATACCTTATGATCCAGCAATCCCACTCCTAGGAATATATCCTAGAGAAATAAGAGCTGTCATGGGAATAGACATATGCACACCCATGTTCATTGCAGCATTATTCACAATAACAAAAAGATAGAAACAACCTAAATGTCCATCAACAGATGAGTGGAAAAACAAATTATGGTACATACACACAATGGAACACTACACAACAATGACGAATCATCAAAATATCTCACAACATGGATGAATCTGGAGGGCTTTATGCTGAGTGAAATAAGTCAATCACAAAAGGACAAATACTGTATGAGACTACTATTATAAAAATCCAAGAAAAGGTTTATACGCAGAAAAAAACAGTTTTAGATGGTTATAGGAGGGGAGAGGTGGGGAATGGAAACCACTAACTAGATAGTAGACAAGTTAACTTTGGTGAAAAGAAAGACAATGTACAATATAGGGGAGGGTAACACAACTTGACCAAGGCAAAATCATAGAAGCTTCCTAGACACATCCAAACACCTTGAGGGACCGAGTTACTGGGGCTGAGAGCTGGAGACCATGGTCTTGGGGGACACCTAGGTCAATTGGCATAACAGTTCATAAAGAAAACGTTCTACATCTGGGGTCTTAAAAGCTTGTGAGCAGCCATCTAAGACACATCTATTGGTCCCATCCCATCCAGAGCAAAGGTGAAAGAAGAAAACCAAAGACACAAGGAAAATATTAGTCCAAAGGACTAATGGACCACATGAACCGCAGCCTGCACCAGCCTAGCCCAGAAGAACTAGATGGTGCCTGGCTACCACCTTTGACCACTCTGACAGGGATCACAACAGAAGGTCCTGGACAGAGCAGGAGAAAAATGTAGAACAAAATTCAAATTCACAAAGACCAGACTTACTGGTCTGACAGAGACTGAAGGAACCCCTGAGACTACGGACCCCCAGAAACCGTGCTAACTCAGAACTGAAGCCACTCCTGAATTCCACCTTTCAGCCAAAGATTAGACAGGCCTATAAAAAAAACAACACAGGTGAGCAATGTGCTTCTTAGTTCATCAAGTATAGGAGACCAAATGGGCAACACCTGCCCAACAGCAAAGACAAGAAGGCAGGAAAGGACAGGAAAGCTGGACGAATGGACACAGGGAACCCAGGGTGGAAAGGGAAAGAGGGAGAATGCTGACACATTGAGAGTTGCAGGGATTGCAACCAATGTCACAAAATAATTTGTGTAAAAACTTTTTTAATGAAAAACTAATTTGCGCTACAAACTTCCAACTAAAACACAATAAAATTTTTAAAGAAGATTTTATCATTGATTAATGGAGATAGGAATGTATATAACTATAATATAAGGCAGGAAAAGACAAACTAGAGGGCCACAGACATATGGACCAAAAAAAAAAATCGCTGTCAAGCTGATTCTAAATTGTGTTGACCCTATGGACAATAGAAACCATTAATTTTGAATAGACAACTATCTAAATTTTGAGGAAGTTAGATGAGAAAACTTTTGAGCACCTGGTTGCTTTCCTGTGGACTAAACCATCTAGAGATGGCTATAGACCAACAGTACCCCAAACACAGTCTTGGGCAGGGTAGCAAACGCTACTCGTAAAATATTAATTACTAATTGACCTGATGCTGTATATTATTGTGTGACAGTGACATGTTCACCAAAGCACATTTGGTCAGCTTAGTTAGGGGTCCAGATTATCTTTTTGGTGGCTCCACTAATAAGCATATTGACAAGGCGCTCCGGAGGAGACAGCACCAGACCTAGCTTTGGCAGAAAGATTTACTTTAGACGTGCCCTGTGGTAACTCCTCTGCCCACACCAAAAGATAATCCAAAAAGTACATTATTCATTCTCACTTAGGATTTCGTGAGTATGAAAAAGGATAAGGGACTGAAGACTCCTTAATGACCTTCTTAGAAACAACTAGGAATAGAATAAATTCTGTTCCCAAGGACCTTGAAAAAAGTTTCCCTTGGATAAACCCCAAGAGTTGTGGAGATCAAATGAGTTTGAATACTGTCCTTACCACTTTTGGGAGCTCAAGCCTGCCTTCTTCTGCCTCAGATCTCTTTTATTATTGAAGAATCAAGCACCAACATTCCATAGATCCATATTCCTTCCATTCTGAACCACTAAAAATTGCTATCCTAAAATAAAAAAAAAGAAACCCATTACCATCATGTTAACTCCAATTCATAGTGACCCTGTAGAACAGAGTAGTACTGCTCCACAGGGTTTCCAAGGAGCAGCTGGTGGATTCAAACTGCTGACGTTTTGGTTAGCAGCTGTAGCTCTTAACCAGTGTGCCACCAGGGCTTTGCTACCCTATAGACAAGGTAATAATGGGGCACCTGGTGACTTGAGCCCACTTGCATTAAAATTCTCCTGGGTCAGACCTCCTTCCCAGGAATGACCCTTAAGGAAATTCCATATATATGGGCACATAAATCCAAGTTATTGACCTGGCACTGAATTCCCTTTGCCACCTGCTCTAACTTGATGCCAAGAAGCTCACAAACTGAAAACTCATTAGGGCGTCTCCAGACATCTTTGTTCTGCGTATAAAAGGTGGCAGAGAACATTCTATACTGGCAACCCTTATACCTATCACAACCCCACCCGCTGCAACCATACACAATGAATATCTCAGTAAAATTGTGAGCCAGGAAGCAGCTAGAAATACCTTTCTTGGTAGTCACCTGTGTCTGCCTCATCACCTTGCCTGCTAGATTGCCAGCTCTTCATCTTCCTTATCTTCCACACCCAGCACCTAGCTCAGTGTCTGGCACATAGTAGGTGTTCAACAAATATAACTGAGAAATTATTTCATTCTACTGATTCCCTTACGTGCTCTGTTCCCCCAAATTCAATTTGATTCAACCCCTGTGTTTTCAAACGTAAGTTTATTTGTTCCAAGTCAGTATCACAGACAAGAAATAAAGTTGAAGATGGTGCCAAGTCATAATCAACAGAAAAATTATAGTCAGAAGTCAGTGAAAAGGATTAGACTCACTAGCGTTTGTTGCTGTAATATTGTATGTACCCATCTAATACAGGCCATAGCTCAACAACTTTCGTGTATGTACGAATATTAGTTGACTTTCAAAATAAGAATTCTTTGCTTAAGTCATTAAGCAAACCTAAAATAGCTTGGCATTAGAACTAACTTGATTTCTCTGGTTTAGTATTGATCCCTGAAAATTTCATTACATACTCATTTAGAAGGAATTAAGGATGGAATAAAGAAATTCAGAGAATCAAAGGAGAACGATAACACATCCTACCAGAACCTTTGGGACACAGCAAAAGCAGCGCTCAGAGGTCAGTTTATAGCAATAAATGCACACATTCAAAAAGAAGAAAGGGCCAAAATCAAAACGTTAACCCTACAACTTGAACAAGTAGAAAGACAGCAGAAAAAGAAGACCTCAGGTGCCAGAAAAAAGTAAATACTAAGAATTAGAGCAGAATTAAATGAAATAGAGAATAGAAAAACAATTGGAAGATTTAACAAGACCAAAAGCTGGTTCTTTGAAAAGATCAACGAAATTGATAAACCATTGGTCAAACTGACAAAAGAAAAACAGGAGAAGAAGCAAATAACCCGTATAAGAAATGAAATGGGTGATAGCACAACAGACCCAACTTAAATTAAAAGAATCATAACAGAATACTATGAAAAATTGTACACTAACAAATTTGAAAACCTAGAGGAAATGGACAAATTTCTAGAAACTCACTACCAACCTAAATAACACAAACGGAGGTAGAACAACTAAATAAATCCATAACAAAAGAAGAGATTGAAAAGGTAATTTAAAAAACTCCCAACAAAAAAAAAGCCCTGGCCCGGATGGCTTCACTGGAGAATTCTACAAATTTTCAGAGAAGAGTTAACACCACTACTACTAAAGGTATTTCAGAGCACAGAAAAGGATGGAATACTCCCAAACTCAGTCTATGACGCCTACATAACCCTGATACCAAAACCAGGTAAAGACACCACAAAAAAAGAATATTACACACCAATATCCCTCGTGAACATTGACACAAAAATACTCAACAAAATTCTAGTCGATAGAATTCAGCAACATATCAAAAAAATAATCGACCATGATCAAGTAAGATTTCTACCAGGTATACAGGGATGGTTCAACATTAGAAAAACAATCAGTGTAATCTATCACATTAATAAAACTAAAGACAAGAACCACACGATCTTATCAATCGATGCAGAAAAGGCGTTTGACAAAGTCGAACATCCATTCATGATAAAAACTCTCAACAAAATAGGAATAGAAGGAAATTCCTCAATATAAGGGTATTTATACAAAGCCAAGAGCCAACATCATAGTAAATGGAGAGAGTTTGAAAGCATTCCTCTTGAGAACATGAACCGGACAAGGATGCTATTTACCACCACTCTTGTTCAACATTGTGCTGAAAGTCCTAGCCAGAGCAATTAGGCTAGAAAAAGAAATAAAGTGCATCCAAACTGGTAGGGAGGAAGTCAAAGTATCTCTATTTACAGACGATATGATCTTACACATAGAAAACCCTGAAGAATCCACAAGAAAACTATTGGAACTAACAGAAGATTCCAGCAAAGTATCAGGATACAAGATAAACATGCAAAAATCAGTTGGATTCCTCTACACTAACAAATAGAACTTCAAAAAGGAAATCACCAAATCAATACCATTTACAATAGCCTCAAAGAAGATACAATACTTAGGAATAAATCTAACAAGAGATGTAAAAGACCTATACAATGAAAATTACAAGACACTACTGCAAGAAACCAAAGGAGACCTGCATAAGTGGAAAAACATAGCCTTGCTCATGCATAGGAAGACTCAATATTGTGAAAATGTCAATTCTACCCAAAGCAATCTACAGATACAATGCAATCCCAATCCAAATTCCACCAGCATTTTTTAATGAGATGGAGAAACAAATCACCAACTTCATATGGAAAGGGAAGAGGCCCCAAATAAGTAAAGCATTACTTAAGAAGAAGAACAAAGTGGGAGGCCTCACACCACCTGATTTTAGAACCTACTATACTGCCACAGTAGTCAAAACAGTCTAGTGCTGGTACAACAACAGATACATAGACCAAGGGACCAGAAGTGAGAATCTAGACATAAACTCATCCACCTATGAGCAGCTGATTTTTGACAAAGGCCCAAAGTCCATTAATTGGGGAAAAGACAGTCTCTTTAACAAATGGTGCTGGCATAACTGGATATCC
>NW_004444012.1:6829675-6866188 GCF_000243295.1 Trichechus manatus latirostris | reverse complement strand
GGGGTCTAAAAAACTAGCAAGCAGCCATCTAAGATGCATCAATTAGTTCCAACCCACCTGGAGTAAAGGAGAATGAAGAACACCATAGACACAAGGAAAGTACTAGCCCAAGAGACAGAAAGGGCCACATAAACCAGAGACTTCATCAGCCTGAGACCAGAAGAACTAGACGGTGCCCGGCTACCACCAATGACC
This sequence comes from Trichechus manatus latirostris, assembly GCF_000243295.1. Lineage (NCBI taxonomy): Eukaryota > Metazoa > Chordata > Mammalia > Sirenia > Trichechidae > Trichechus > Trichechus manatus. The sequence goes on along the minus strand of NW_004444012.1, from coordinate 6,865,993 downwards.
GACCTGACAGGGAATAAAACAGAGTCCCTGATGGAGCAGGAGAAAAGTGGGGTGCAGAAGTCAAATTCTGGTAAAAAGACCAGACTTAATGGTCCGACTGAGACTCGAGGAACCCTGGAAAGCATGGACCCTGGACTGTCAATCCAGAACTAAAATAATTCCCAAGGCCAACTCTTCAGACAAAGTTTGGACTGGACTGGACCGTAGGGCATAAAATGATATTCATGAAGAGTGTGCTTCTTAGCTCAAGTAGATACATAAGACTAAATGGGAAGCTACTTTCTGGAGGTGAGATGAGAAGGCAGAGAGGGTTAGGAGCTGGCTTAATGGACATGGGAAATCAGGGGTGGAAAAGAGTGTGCTGTCACAGTATAGGGAGAGCAATTAGGGTCACATAACAATGTATGTATAAATTTTTGTATGAGAAACTAACTTGAAATTTAACTTTCACTTCAACAACAACAATAAACAAACAAACAAAAAAAGATTGTGTATTACAGCTGGGAATTGTGTATCTAAACTGGTCTAGTAAATATGAAGGGTGGGAGAGTAAAAGAATACAAAGCAACTCTACTCAGAAAGGAGGGTTATAGAACTAACATCTTCACAATGGAGACATTTCTAAAAATGGCCATGCATGTAAGGAGATGTAATGAATGAAGAGAAGTAATTAAAAGAGAAAGAACCACACTATCAGGGTATTGGAATGGTTGCTGAACTCCCTGAGAATGATGGAAGTGGATGAAGCAGAGGGGAGGACTGAATTATGGACACAAAATCAGGGCAGAAGAATTATCTGGAAAGATATAAAGAGTGACATATTACGATATGAACTTCCAAAGTGGCAAGATTGTTAACAGTTGATGGTGAAACAAAAGTTTAAAAGCAGCTCGGGCACAGCCAACATGGCGGATTAGTCAGATACACTAAGCCATCCCTCTGAAACAAAGACCCAAAAAAACAAGTAGAACAGACAAAGATGTCAATTCTGGAATTCTGAACTTTAAATGAATGGATAAAGTATTAGGTCAGAAGCCACTGAGAAGAAGAAACTGATGGAAAATAGCAGATATGGAGTGGAGGCTCCCTGCCAACAGGCACAACACAGCATGGCCATCTTGGAATAAAGTCAACAACCCTGCATGAAAAGCCCAGAAAGACACCTTCACAGAATTCCCAATAGGAGATAGAGGAATGGTGTGGACATACCCAGAGCGAAGTAAGATCACGTTTGCTGGCTGCAGCTCAAGGATGTGCCCAGACACTCTCACACTGTAACCAGAGGAGCACTCTCCTATAATCCACACCCTTCTGGTGAACAGCAGCATGAACTGCCCCATCCTGGCACCCTGACTGCTGGGGACCACATTACAAACCCTCCCCATTCCCTATCCCATCTAGACCCATCCTTCCCTCCCTTCACCCCATTTCCAGCCTCTATCATCTGCCTACTGTGCTGCAGCCCCGAACGGAACCAGCACTACTCCAACACATGCCGCTCGTTCCACCCTGCTGCGCCCCATGGCCCCAAGCAGAACTGGTGCCACTCCACAACCCTTTCCACCATCTCTGCCCTGCCACACCCCAAAGCCGCAAGCATAACAGTCACAGCTCTACCCCCCTCCCCACCATTTTCGCTCCACTGCCCCCATGGCTTCAAGCATAACAAGGGCCACTCCACACTCCTCCTCACCAGTTCTGCCCCACCGTGCCCCATGGTCCTGAGCACAACTACCACTGCTGCACACCACTTCCCGCTGCCTCCACCCCACCAGACCTGCCCCATCACACCATAACTGAGTAACTGGCCCTGCCCACCCAGACAAGGTGGTGAGAACTATCACATCCACAGATGAGCAAGCAACAAAGCACACCTGGACCACACACACAAATATAACCAAACCAAACAAAAAAGTCGGATGAAACAAACAAACCTACAATCAATAAATAAAGAAAATAATACCTGAATGTCTCAGAGACAGCAGACAATATCAAAACATATATAAAAGCAGAACAAGATGGTTTCAACAAGTGACCAAAATAAAGTACCAGATGACCTTCCAGTAGAAGAAAAGGCACTGGAACTACATGATATGGAATTCAGGTCTAATATTGAGGGCTCTCCAAGAGATCAAGGAAAACACAGACAAAACTAAGGAAAAAATAGACAAAATAATGGAAAACACAGACAAAACCAAACAGAAAACAGCCAAAATCAAGGAAAACACAGACAAAGCAATAGAAGAATTAAGGAAAATAATACAAGAACAAGATATCATGATGTTGTTTATTGGTCCAGTTGTGAGGATTTTTGTTTTATTTATGTTAATGTGTAATCCATACTGAAGACTGTGGTCTTTGATTTTCATCAATAAGTGCTTCAAGTCCTCTTCATTTTCAGCAAGCAAGGTTGTGCCACCTGCACATGGCAGGTTGTTAATGAGACTTCCTCCAGTCCTGATGCCCCGTTCTTCATCGTATAGTCCAGCTTCTCTGATTATTTGCTCAGCATACAGAATGAATACGTATGATGAAAGGATAGAACTTAGACACATACTTTTCCTGATTTTAAACCACTCAGTATCCCCTTGTTCTGTTCAAATGACTGCCTCTTTGTCTATGTACAGGTTCCTCAAGAGCACAATTAAGTGTTCTGGAATTCCCATTCTTTGCAATGTTATCCATAATTTGCTATGATCCACATTGTCAAATGCCTTTGCATAGTCAATAAAACACAGGTAAACATCTATCTGGTATTCTCTGCTTTCAGCCAGGATCCATCTGACATCAGCAATGATATCCCTGGTTCCATGTCTTCTTCTACATCCAGCTTGAATATCTGGCAGTTTCCTGCCCATATGCTGTTGCAACCGCTTTTGAACGCTCTTCAGTAAAATTTTACTTGTGTGTGATATTAACGATATTGTTCAATAATTTTCATACTCTGTTGGATCACCTTTCTTTGGAATGGGCACAAATATGGATTTCTTCCAGTCAGTTGGCCAGGAAGCTGTTTTCCAAATTTCTTGACATAGGCAAGTGAGCACTTGCAGTGCTGCATTCATTTGTTGAAACATCTCAACTGGTATTCCGTCAACTCCTGGAGCCATGTTTTTCACCAGTGCCTTCAGTGTAGCTTGGACTTCTTTCATCAGTACCTCCTGAAATGGTTGAATGTTAACCAATTCTTTTTGGAACAGTGACTCTATGTATTCCTTCCATTTTCTATCACCAAGGCGATATTTTCAAACTACTGTTCCTTCTTCATTCCCAACTTTTGCTTTACAATCATCAGTAATTATTAATGCATCTTGATTTCATGCTTCAGACTGCAGAAGTAGGTAAAAATCTTCAATTTCTTCATCTTTGGTATTAGTAGTTGGTGCATAAATTTGAATAATATTTGTGTTAACTGGTCTTCTTTGTAGGCATATGGATATTATTCTAGCCAATAGAATTCAATAGCATATCAAAAAAAAATACAGGATGCTGGGCCAAGATGGCAGAGTAGTCAGACACTTCCTGTGGTCCCTCTTACAACAAAGACCAAAAAAAACAAGTGAATCGTTTATATATGACAATCTAGGAGCCCTGAACATCAAAGGCAAAGCTGAGGAATCGGACTGAGTGGCAGGAGGAGGGAGAGATGGTTCGGAAGCAGCGAAGAGTTGTCAGACCTGACCCGGCAGGAACCAGCACCCTGCAAGCTGAATCGGCTGGCGTGTGTGGTGAGGCAAGCAGTGGCATTTGGGACGCATTTTCCACATCGGGAGAGACAACACAGTGGAGAGTCTACTCAAGCCACCAGAACCAGTAAAAAGCTGTGCTCAATCGGCAAAAGATAAGTGCGTGCGTCTAACCCACTGCACAGATCAAAAAACACCCCCTCTGGGAAGAACCTCTCTCCCATTTACCTGTCTCCTCCCCACTTTGCACCAGCCCCAGGCTGGCTTCAGTGATAGCCATGTCCCCTGGGCCAGAAGTGGGTCCCGCCACACGCCCTGAGCCATTCTCCCGGCGTTGGAGAGGGAACAAATTAACAAACAGGAAAAAATAATCTGTCAGCTCCCCTAAGCCAGGAACTCCAGCAGGCACAACTCCTTTGCCTAGGTGCAGGCATAAGGGGTCCACAGACTTCTTTGGATGCCTTTCACCCCTGCGTAATCCCATGTGGGCCCATTTCAGCAGCACAGGCCCTCATTAGCACAATACAACAGGGTATATACCTGAAGCTTAACTTCAACTGTATCAGCTATATGGTGGAGTGGCAGGTTTGTGACATTTGACACCACTCTGCCCATTGAACAGTGTCCTCACCTACTCACATCAGGGGCCTGAGGACTGGTGACTCCATCCATGCCACCTAGCCACCTGTGACAGGGGTCCAAGAATAAGTGGTGCCTCCCAGTCCTTACAGCCAACAGCATTGGGTGTCCATAGTCCAGCTGCAAAACCCACCCACCTACGTACTCTAGGGAACAGGGACATGTTTTTCTCTCAGACACTCATGGGCAGCTGTCAGCCCCCTGCGTTGCTCAGCACGTGACCCCCAACTGCAGCCAGATAACTGTGCCTATTCCAATCACTCCTACCTGTCTAGGACTGTAGGTGAGAGCCTACACCACACACTTGGTGACTGACTACCTGGACACCCAAGCTGAATCCAAACAAGAAAAGTAAACTGACTCCTGGGCTCACATACCTAGTAACAGATCTAACCACCTGGTGACAGGACGTTAGAGCTTCAAAGGCACCGATAATCAAACTAGCTCACATAAGCAGCCTATTTGGGCATATCAGAACAAGGAGCTAGGACACAGTAAGCAAATATAAAATAAATAAATATAATAATAACTTATTGATGGCTCAGAGACAATAGTCAATATCAAATCAAATAAAAAAAAATACATCATGACCAAGTGGGATTCATAAGTATGCAAGGATGGTTCAACACTAGAAAATCAATCAGTGTAATCCACCACATAAATAAAAGAACAGAATCACATTATCATCTCAATTGATGCTGAAAAGGCATTTGATAAAGTACAACACCCATTCCTGATAAAAACTCTCATCAAAATAGGACTGAAGGGAAATTTCTCAACATAATAAAGGACATTTATACAAAACCAACAGCCAACCTTATTCTCAATGGGGAGAGACTGAAAGACTTCCCCTTAGAACAGGAACCAGACAAGGATTCACTTTATCACCACTCTTATTCAACATTGTGCTCTAAGTCCTAGCTACAGCAATAAGGCAAGAAAAATAAATAAACTGCATCCAAATTGGTAAGGAAGAAGTAAAACTATCCCTATTCGCAGACGATATGGTCCTATACATAGAAAACTCTAAAGATCCCACAAAAAAAGATACTGGAACTAACAGCAGGATTCAGCAAAGTAGCAGGATAAAAGATCAACATGAAAAAATTAGTTGGATTCCTCTACACCAACAAAGAGAGCTTCAAAAAGGAAATCAGGAAAACAACGCCATTTATAACAGTATCCAAAAAGATAAAATACTTAGGAATAAATCCAACCTAGAATATAAAAGACCTATACGAAGAAAACTACAAAACACTATTGCAAGAAACAAAAAAAAGAGGCCTACATAACTGGAAAAAAATACTATGCTCAATATGAAGAGTCAACATTGCTAAAATGTCAATACTACCCAAAGTGATGTATAGATATAATGCAGTCTTGATCCAAATGCCAACAGCATTCTTTAACAAGATCAAAAAACTAATTACCAACTTCATATGGAAAAGAAAGAGGTCTTGGATAAGCAAAGCATTATTGAAGAAGAAGAACAAAGTAGGAGGCCTCACATTATCTGATCTCAGAACCTACTATAGAGCCACGATAGTCAAAACGGCCTGGTACTGGTACAACGATGGACACATAGACCAGTGGAACAGAATTGAGAACCCAGATGCAAATCCATTCACCTACAGAAAGCTGATCTTTGACAAAGGGTCTGTCTCAGTCATCTAGTGCTACTCCAACAGAAATACCACAAGTGGATGGTTTCAACAAAGAAAGTCCATTCTCTCACAATCTGGTAGGCTACAAGTCCAAATTCAGGGCATCAGCTCCAGGGGAAGGCTTTCTCCCGCTGTCGGCTCTGGAGGGAGGTCCTTGTGATGCATCAGTCTTCCTTTGGTCTGGGAGCTTCTCTGCACAGGAACCTCAGGTCCAAAGGACGCGCTCTGCTCCCAGCACTGCTTTCTTGGTGGTATGAGGTTCCCATGTGTCTCTGCTCACTTCTCTCTTTTATATCTCAAAAGAGATTGCATTAAGACACTAATCTTGTCAACCTCATCAGTATAACCTCATCACAGTGACAGAATTTACAACACATGAGGAGATCACATATAATCTCATCATAGTGGTAGAGTTTACAACACATAAGGACATCGCATCAGATAACACAATCATACAATACTGGGAATCATGACCTAGCCAAGTTGCTACACACATTTTTTGGGGGGCACAATTCAATCTATGACAGGGTCCAAGTCCATGGGGGAAAACACAGTTTCTTTAACACATAAACCAAAAAAACCTGTTGCTGTCGAGTTGGTTCCGACTCATAGCGACCCTACAGGACAGAGTAGAACTGCCCTATATGGATTCCAAGGAGTGGCTGGTGAATCCAGACTGCCAGTGTTTTGCGCATGGTGCTGGCAAAACTGGATGTCCATTTGTAAAAAATATGAAACAGGACCCATACCTCACACCATACACAAAAACTAACTCAAAATGGATCAAAGCTTATGGAAGAAAAAATAGGGACACCACTAGGGGCCCTAATATATGGCATAAATAGAATACGAAACATAACTAAAAAGGTACAAATAGCAAAAGATGAATTGGATAAATGAGACCCCCTAAAAATTAAACACTTATGCATATCAAGACTTCTCCAAAAGAGTAAAAAGAGAACCGACAGACTGGGGAAAAAATTTTGGCTACCACTTATCTGACAAGGATCTAATCTCTAGAATTTATTGAAAACTTCAACACCTCAAAAAAAAAAAAAAAAAGACAAACAATCCAATTAAAAAATTGGCAAGGGGTATGAACAGACACTTCACCAAAGAGGTCATTCAGGCAACCAACAGACACATGAGGAAACGCTCGCAATCAATAGTCATTGTTGTTTTTGTTGTTAGGTGACGTCGAGTCAGTTCTGATTTATAGTGACTGCTACGGGTTGAACTGTGTCCCCCAAAAATGCATATCAACTTCTCTAGGCCATAATTCCCAGCATTGTATGGTTGTCCACCATTTTGCGTTCTGATGTGATTTTCCCATGGGTTGTAAATCCTACTTCTATGATGTAATGAGGCAGGATTAGAGGCGGTTATGTTAATGACTCAAGGCTCAAGCTACAGGGTTAGGTTGTATGCTGAGTCAATTTCTTGAGATATAAAAGAGAATTGAGCAAAGAGGAGAGGGACCTCATGCCACCAAGAAAGAAACACCAAGAGCAAAGTGCTTCCTTTGGACCTGGGGACCTGCAATAAGAAGCTCCTAGAGCAGGGGAAGATTGACAAGGACCTTCCCACAGAGCCAACAGAGAGAGAAAGCGTTCCCCGAGAGCTGGCGCCCTGAATTCAGACTTCAAGCCTCCTAGACTGTGAGAAAGTAAATTTCTGTTTGTTAAAGCCATCCACTTGTGGTACTTCTGTTATAGCAGCACTAGATAACCAAGACAAATGGCTTGGGTGAGGCACACCTGAGTCTTCAAAGTGACAGCTTCACATTTTAACACTTTAAAGAGGTCTTTTGCAGCAGATTTGCCCAGTGCAATGCATCATTTGATTTCTTGGCTGCTGCTTCCATGGGTATTGATTGTGGATCCAAGTAAAATGAAATCCTTGACAATATCAATATTTTCTGTTTATCATGATGTTGCTTATTAGTCCAGTTGTGAGGATTTTTGTTTTATGTTAATGTGTAATCCATACTGAAGGCTGTAGTCTTTGATCTTCATCAATAAGTGCTTCAAGTCCTCTTCACTTTCAGCCAGCAAGGTTGTGTAATCTGCATATGGCAGGTTGTTAATGAGACTTCCTCCAAATATGTCTTAGCTTTCTAGTGCTGCTATAACAGAAATACTACAAGCGGATGACTTTAACAAAGAGAAATTTATTCTCTCACAGTCTAGGAGGCTATAAATCTGAATTCATGGCACCAGCTCCTGGGGAAGGCTTTCTCTTTCTGTTGGCTCTGTGGGAAGGTCCTTGTCATCAATCTTCCCCTGGTCTAGGAACTTCTCAGTGCAGGTACCCCAGGACCAAAGGACATGCTCCCCTCCTGGTTCTTCATTCTTGGTGGTAGAAGGTCCCTCTGTCTCTCTGTTCACTCCTCTCTTTTATGTCTCAAAAGAGATTGACTCAACATTCAACCTAATCTTGTAGATTGAGTCCAGTATCATTAACCTAACTGCCTCTAATCCTGCCTCATTAACATCACAGAGGTAGAATTTACAACACATATGAAAATCAAATCAGATGACAAGATGGTGGGCAATCACACAATACTGCGAATCATGGCCTAGCCAAGCTGATGCACATTTTGGGGGGACACAATTCAATCCATAACAGGATACAACATCGACACACTTCTCACCTGATTTTAAACCACTCAGAATCCCTTTCTTCTGTTCAAATGACTGCCATTTGGTCTATGTACCATTTCGACATGAGCACAATTAGGTGCTCCGGAATTCCCATTCTTCACAATGTTATCCATAATGTGTATGATCCACACAGTCGAATACCTTTCCATAGTCAGTAAAACACAGGTAAACATCTTTCTGGTATTCTCTGCTCTCAGCCCAGATCCATCTGACATAAGCAATGATATCCCTTGTTTCATGTCCTCTTCTGAATCTGGCTTGCGTTTCTGGCAGTTTCTTGTCGATGTACTGCTGCAACTGTTTTTGAATTATCATCAGCAAAATTTTACTTGTGCCTGTTGTTCAATAATTTCCACATTCGGCTGAATCACCTTTCTTTGGAATGGGCACAAATATGATCTCTTCCAGTTGGTTGGCCAGGTAGCTGTCCTCCAAATTTCTTAGCATAGATGAATGAGCACCTCCAGTGCTGCATCCATTTGTTGAAATATCTCAGTTGGTACTGTATCAATTCCTGGAGACTTGTTTTTCACCAGTCTGTCAGTGAAGCTTGAACTTCTTCCTTCAGTACCATCAATTCTTGATCATATGTTGCCTTCTGAAATGGTTGAATGTCGATCAATTCTTTTTGGTACAGGGACTCTTTGTAGTCCTTCCATTTGCTTTTGATGCTTCCTGAGTCATTCAGTATTTTCCCCTTAGAATCCTTCAATATTGCAACTCGAGGCTTGACTTTTTATTTCAGTTCTTTCAGCTTGAGAAATGCCAAGTGTGTTCTTCCCTTTTGGTTTTCTAACTCCAGATCTTTGCACATGTCATAATACTTTGTCTTCTCCAGCTGCCCTTTGAAATCTTCTGTTCTCAGCTCTTTTACTTCATCATTTCTTCCATTCACTTTAGCTGCTCTATGTTTAAGAGTAAGTTTCAGAATCTCTTCTGACTTCCATCTTGGTCTTTTCTTTCTTTCCTGTATTTTGAATGACCTTTTGCTTTCTTCATGTAGTATGCCCTTGATGTCATCCCATAATTCTTCTGGTCTTTGATCATTAGTGTTCAATGCATCAAATCTATTCTTGAGAAGGTCTCTACATTGAGGTAGGATATACTCAAGGTTGTATTTTGGCTTTCATGGACTTGTTTTAATTTTCTTCAACTTCAACTTGAACTTGCATATCAGCAATTGATGGTGTGTCCTGCAGTCTGCCCCTGACCTTGTTCTGACTGATGAGATGGAGCTTCTCCATCATCTCTTTTCACAGATGTAGTTGATTTGATTTTTGTGTATTCCACCTGACGAGGTCCACGTGTACAGTCACTGTTTATGCTGCTGAAAAAGGTATTTGCAGTAAATAAGTCATAAGTGTCACAAAATTCTATCATGCAATCTCTGGCGTAGTTTCTATCACCAAGGCCATATTTTCCAACTACTGATCCTTCTTCTTTGTTTCCAACTTTTGCATTACAATCACCAGTAATTATCAATGCATCTTGATTGCATGTTCAACTTCAGACTACAGAAATTGGTAAAAATCTTCAATTTCTTCATCTTTGGCACTAGTGGTTTCTGTGTAAAGTTGAATAATGGTCGTATCAACTGGTCTTCTTTGTAGATCTATGGATATTATCCTATCACCGACAGCATTATACTTCACCATAGATCTTAAAATGTTCCTTTTGATTATAAATGTGACGCCATTCCTCTTCAATTTGTCATTGCTGGCATAGTAGACCACATGATTGATTCAAAATGGCCAATACCAGTCCATTTCAGCTCACTAATGCCGAGGATATCAGTCTTTATGTGGTCCACTTCATTCCTGATGACTTCCAATTTTCCTAGATTCATACTTCCTACATTCCACATTCCAATTATTAATGGATGTTTGCAGGTGTTTCTGCTCCTTTTAAGTCATGTCACATCAGCAAATGAAGGTCCCAAAAGCTTTACTCCATCCACATCATTAAGATTGACTCTACTTTGAGGAGAACTTTTCCTCAGTCATATTTTGAGTACCTTCCAACCTGCGGGGCTCATCTTCAGGCACTATATCAGACAATGTTCTGTTGCCATTCATATGGTTTCACTGGCCAATTTTTTCAGAAGTAGACTGTCAGGTCCTTCTTCCTAGTCTGTCTTCGTCTGGAAGCTCCACTGAAACCTGTCCACCATGGGTGACCTTGCTGGTATTTGAAATACCAATGGCATAGCTTCCAGCAACCTGCAAGCCACCACAGTACAACAAACTGACAGACGACAGGTGGCATTAGCCATTAGAGAGATGGAAATCAAAACTACAATGAGATACCATCTGTCATGGATTGAATTGTGTCCCCCCAAAATATCTGTCAATTTGGCTAGGTCATGATTCCCAGTATTGTATGATTGTCTACCAATTTGTAATTTGAGGTGATTTCCCTATGTGTTGTAAATCCTATCACTATGATGTGATAAAATGGATTAGCAGCAGTTATACTGATGAAATCTACAAGATTAGATAGTGTCGTAAGCCAATCTCTTTTGAGATATAAAAGAGAGAAGCAAGCAGAGAGTCATGGGGACCTCATACTAACAAGAAAGCAGTGCCAGGAGCAGAGCGCGTCCTTTGGACCTGAGGTTCCTGTGCTGAGATGCTCTCAGACCAAGGGAAGACTGACAACAAGGACCTTCCTCCAGAGCTGACAGAGAGAGAAAGCCTTCCCCTGGAGCCGGCATCCAGAATTCGGACTTCTAGCCTACTGGACTGTGATAGAATATACTTCTCTTTGTTAAAGCCATCCACTCATGATATTTCTGTTATATAGCAGCACTAGATAACCAAGACACCATCTCACCCCAATATTACTGGCACTAATTAAAAAAAAACAGAGAGTAAGAAATGCTAGAGAGGTTGTGGGGAGATTGGAACTCTTATACACCGCTGGTTGGAATGTAAAATGGTACAAGCACTATGGAAAACAGTATGGTGTGCCCTTAAAAAGCTAGAAATAGAAGTACCATATGACCCAGAAATCCCACTCCGAGGTATATACTCTAAAGAAATGAGAGCCGTGATATAGACATATGCACACCCATGTTCACTGCAGCATTATTCACAACAGCAAACAGATAGAAACAACCTAAGTGCTCAGCAACAGATGAATGGATTAACCAACTGTGGTACATACATACAATGGAATACTATGCAATGATAAAGAAAAATGATGAACCCAAGAAACGTCTCACAGCATGGATGAATTTGGAGGGCATTATGCTGACTGAAATGTTTATTACAAAAGGACAAATATTTTATTAGACCACTATTATAAAGAAACAAGAAAAGAAATACACACAGGAAAAAAGCAAAAACATTCCTTCATGGTTACCAGGGATGGGAGGGACAGGAACAAAAAATTACCAAATAGAAGACTTGCGTTAATATTGGTGAAGGGAAAGGCAACACACTATATGGGGGAAGTCAGCAAAACAGGACTAAGGCATGGGAGGACTGAAAAAACAAAGGGGAACAATGATAATTACTATAGTATAGACAATCCTGCAACAATAGTATTAACAAACACCAGGTATGCCAAGAGGTGTGGGAGGGTGTAACGGAACACACTTAACTGCAGATATAGGTTTGGTGGCGGATATTTCTACACACGTAACTGTAGGTACTCTTATATGTTAATATAGACAATAGAGCACACAAGGGCCACTGTTGGGGCAATTTCGTAGACATAACCAAACACCTCGTGGGATGAAGTTCCCAGGCTCAAAGGTGAAGAATCATAGACTCGGGGTGAACTAGGTCAACTGGCACAACATAGTTCATAAAGTTCTGCATCCTACTTTGGTGAGTAGCATCTAGGGTCTTAAAAGCTTGTGAGTAGCCATCTAAGATACATCTATTGGTCTCTTACTGTCCAGAGCAAAGGAGAGTGAAGAAAACCAAAGAATCAAGGGAGTAATTAGTCCAAAGGACTAATGTATCACATGAATCACAGCCTACATGACCCTGAGACCAGAAGAACTAGATAGTGCCCTGCTACCACTACTGACCACTCTGACTGGGATCACAATAGAGGGTCCTGGAAAGAGTGGGAGAAAAACGTAGAACAAAAAATCAAATTCACAAAAAAGACCAGACTTAACTGGTCTGACAGAGACTGGAGGAACTCCTGAGACTATGGCCCTAAGACACCATTCTGAACTGGAACTGAAGTCATTCTCAGAGTCCACCTTTCAGCCAAATGATAGACAGGCCCATAAAATAAACAATAACACCCAAGAGAAACATGCTCCTTAGAACAATCAATTATATAAAATCAAATCAGCGACATTTTCCCAAAAGCAAAGATGAGAAAGCAGGAAGTGGTAGAAAATCAGGGCAAAAGGAAACGGGGAACCTAGGGCAGAAATGGGGAGAGTGCTGACACACTGTGGGGAATGAAACCAATGTCATGGAACACTTCCTGTACAAACTGTCGAATGGGAGACTAATTTGCTCTGTAAACTTTCACCTAATGCACAACAAAAATAAAAATTAAAAAATTCTTACAGCAGATGGTTCAGAGAAGCAAGAAATACCTTGCTTATCTGCCTCTGTATATGCCCCTACTCTTGTCTATTTTTATAATACTTTTGGGTAGCTAACAGGAAGGCTGAACTTCCAAGAATCTTTGAAGTAAACATCCAAATAGTTTGGAAACTTGTTTGACTGTTCCATGGACTTAATTTCCTGGAGTGGCAACAGTGCAGTTATGAACTTCCAGTAGGGGAGGAATGTGGTAAACAAGGTTAGACTGTCTCAGCCTCGCAGGCTGGACAGTTTGTTGTGATGCCAGTCCGCTGAGTATACTCAAAAGGAGAGAAAGAGACAGTATAATTATCAAAATCAAGTAATCCCCACCATCTGTACGTCTGTGTGGCAGCGACTGTGATGCATGATGGGATCTGCAGAGTCTGTATGAGACAGAGCCACTACAGAAAATCCAAGATCTAGGTAGCAATTCAATACAGAGACATGAAAATATAACTGAGGGTATATGACAAAACCGTAACTCATGAAGGAAGGAAAGGAAGGGAATATTAAATGAACACATATTTAGACTCTCTTTCTCACTGAATCATCACAATTGCACAATAATTTCCATCTCAAAGATGAAAGAGCTAAGACTCAGAGAAGTTAGCTTGAAGCCAAGCACAATGAGAAGGAATTCCAGGTTCAAATCCTAACAGCATTATCACCTACAAGCCATGTGATCTTGACCAAGTTCTTTTTCCCACGCTTTTGTTTACCCATCTGTGTTAGTTAGGATTCTCCAGTGAAACGGAATCAATAAAATACATAGAGACAGAGAGATTTATTTTAAGTAATTAGCTCATGTGATTGTGGGGACTGGCAAATCTAAAATCTGTAGATCAGGAAACAGGCTGCAAACTCCAGTAGGATGTCCATGGCATAGTCTTGAGGCAGGATCCTTCTCCTTGGAGAAACCTCAGTTTTTACTCTAAATGCCTTCAACTGATTGGGTGAGGCCCACCCATTATGGAAGGTAATTTGCTTCACTTAAGGTCAACTAATTTTAATGCTAATCACGTATAACTACCTTAACAGCAACACCTGGACTAGTGATTGACTGGGCACCATAGTCTAATCAGGTCAACATAAAAAGCTAACCATCACACCAACCATACAATATAAAGGTAATAATAGCCTCCATATGGTTGTGGTGAGAATTAAATAAAAATATTAATGTAATATAGCAGTCAGTAATCATTTAGTAACTCTTGTCTAAATAATTATAGTAGTTGGACACAAGATACCATAACAAGAGTCGCAGTCAAGAAATGAACACTGGTGTGTGAAACTCCATTCTTTCTCACAACACAAAAGAAAGAGACCAAAAGGCTTCAAAGGAAAAAAGGATGAGGTTTATTGAGAAATCTGTGGAAGACTCAAAAGAGAAGAGGTAACTTGTTAGCTGGATTTCAAAGAAAGAATTTACATAAGCAAGAGGGCTTTTATGTTCTTCCTCTAGGGGCTGGTCTAATGCCAGAAATATTGGTTTTTGGCATCCAACATCAGAAATTATATTTTAATTGTTCTTTGATATGTAGTTACAAACCTGAGCATGACATTAAGCAGCAATGAGAAAGAGCAGAGAACAAATATTAGGATGACAAATTCACCAATCCCAATCCGAAATCCCTCTGCTAGATCCATTAACACTGGCCATTTATTCTCCAAATTCTGGTCACCCTGAGCCAGGTCAAGGCAAAGGGTGAGGTGTGACCACGTTTCCCTCTATGGGCAGACACAAAGAGACCAGAGCCCTTGGAAACTCTTGACATCTGTGAAGCCTTTGAGTGAAAGGGCACCTCTTGGAGTGTGTCTGCTCTTTCAGCTGCCTTCCAAGGTGCCCAAACCACTCCTCTCCTTTAACGAACTCCACATGCTGCCACAGCTATTTATAGTATCATCCCGGTGTATGTTTTGTTAAAAGCGTCTGGATCATATTTCTTAGCTTTGCAAGTTTATTTCCTACAATTGGTGCATTAAATTTTGCCTCCCTTTCCTCCTCTACCACATTCTTGGAAATCCACGGTCAACTATACAAACAAATGTACGTGGTTATCAAAATATTTTTAAGCCATCATTCGCCCTCCCTGTTTTTCTTATGCTTCCATAAGTGTGAATTTCTATATCATCACTCCTCCTGGAGAACTTAACTCTGGCTGGGAGATTCGACAGTTGCCTGAGAAGAAGGTCATTTCAGTTGAAAAGGCAGGAGAAGAAGAACCCAAAGATCAACAAGGTTGTCAGCTAAATTTGCTTCTGCAAAAGTGGTAATTAAGCCAAAAAGGACAGTAGGAAAGCATAAATTTTCAAAATAATTTTTTAAAAGGTACAAACAAAAAAGAAGCAAAATGCAAACAGGCCAAAGTGACTAATCAAGAAACCAAAGAAGATTTACCTGCAAAAAACTGGGAAATAAAACCAAGAGAGTCTAGCCTCCGATGAAACAGGAGAGAAAGAAGCCCCATTCTGATATTATTGTATCCCATGTCTTATCAGTAGTCCCTGTATCTCCCTTCTTGTACAAACCAGAGTAATGTTTTTATTAACTATTCTGTAAATGTTAAGGACACATGTCTTTAAGAAGGAGGGAATCCCACCTTAATCCACTTTTTAAAGATCTTTAGATAAGCACAACTGCTTTTTTTAAAAAGATGTGAAATCTTGTGCCAGTTGCTTGCTTTTTGTACAACCAGAAAATAACGGAGCATTGAATTATGGGAAGATTTGACTAGAGTCCTAGTGGCACAGTGGTTAAGAGCTTGGCTGCTAACCAAAAGGCCAGCAGTTGAAATCCTTAGAAACCCTATGGGGCAGCTCTACTCTGTCCTACATGGTCGCTATGAGTTGGAATTGACTTGATGGCAACGAGTCAGGTTTATTTTTCATTGACTGTCTTAGGTGTCAATTTAACAGTCCATAGGTAAGATGGGGAGCAGTTTTCACATCCTATAATGCAAAGCATGCTAAATGGCAATTAGAGTCACAACCATGCATTTAATATGTTTTAAACATTTTAAATAACCTTTATTCTCACGCAAATCAAAACCACAATGAGATACCATCTCACCCTGGCATTACTGGCATGAATCAAAAAAACAGAAAATAACAACTGTGAGAGAGGCTGTGGGGAGATTGGAACTCTTAGGCACTGCTGGTGGGAATGCAAAATGGTACAACCATTTTGGAAAATGATATGGCACTTTCTTAGAAAGCTAAAACTCAAAATACCATATGATCCAACAATCCTACTCCTAGAATATATCCTAGGGAAATAAGAGTCATCACACAAATAGATATATGTACACCTATGTTCATTCAGCATTGTTCAAAATAGCAAAAAGATGGAAATATCCCAGCTGCCTATCAACAGAGGAATGGATAAACAAACTATGGTACATACACACAATGGAGTACTAGGTAACAATAAACAACAATGATGAATCTGTGAAACATCTCACAACATGGATGAAACTGGAGGACATTATGTTGAGTAAAATAAATCAATCACAAAAGGGCAAACATTGTGTGAGACCACTACCATAAAAACTCATGAAAAGGTTTACACACAAAAATAAACAATCTTTGATGGTTACAAGGGAGGGGAGGGCAGGGGATGAAAAAACACTACATAGACAGTAAATAAGTGGTAACTTTGGTGAAAGGTAAAACAGTACACAATCCTGGGAAAGCCAGCACCACTTGTACAAGGCAAGGTCATGGAAGCTCCATAGACACTTCCAAACTCTCTGAGGGACTGAATTACTGGGCTGAGGACGGTGGCGATCATAGTCTCGAGAACATCTAGCTCAGTTGGCATAATATAGCTTATAAAGAAAATGTTCTACATTCTACTTTGGTGAATAGCGTCTGGGGTCTTAAAAGCCTGTGAGCAGCCATCTAAGATATTCCTCTGGTCTAACCCCTTTGGGAGCAAGGGAGAATGAAAAAAACTAAAGACACAAGGGGAAGATTAGTCCAGAGGACTAAGAGAACACAACTACCACAGCCTCCACCAGACTGAGTCCAGTACAACTAGACGGTGCCCAGCTACCACCACCAACTGCTCTGACAGGGATCACAGTAGAGGATCCTGGACTGAGCAGGAGAAAATTGTAGAACGATATTCTAACTCACAAAAAAAGACCAGACTTACTGGCCTGACAGAGACTGGAGAAACTCCAAGAATATGGCCCCCAGACACCCTTTTAGCTCAGTAATGAAGTCACTCCTGAGGTTCACCCTTCAGCCAAAGATTAGACAGGCCCATAGACCAAAACAAGACTAAAGGAGCATACCAGCCCAGGGGCAAGGACTAGGAAGGCAGGAGGGGACAGGAAAACTCATAATAGGGAACACAAGGTTGAGAAGGGAGAGTGTTGATATGTTGTGGGGTTGGTAACCAATGTCGTAAAACAGTATGTGTTTACTAACTGTTTAATGAGAAGCTAGTTTGTTCTGTAAACTTTCATCTAAAATACAATAATAAAAAAATAAAAAGAAAGAAAAAAATGTAAATGGAGTTAACCAACAAAAATAAATAAATAAATAACCTCTAGTCTCATGAATTTTTTTTAGTAGAATTGCTTCCTAAAGAAAATTGCCTTCCCGGGGAGAATTGTGTGCTCTCTGTGACATCTTTGGTCATGGCAGTTCTTCTTTTTTCCTCCTAACAACTTTGTTAATGTTCTGTGAGAGGTCGAAATGTTGAACGTATAAAGTATATGACATTAACCGTGACTCAGTGGGACTTACACGCAAGTAAAATTTTGCTGAGATCATTCAAAAATGGTTGCTGAACTTCCAGAAATTCAAGCCAGATTCCGAAGAGGACGTGGAATGAGGATATCATTGCTGATGTCAGATGGATCTTGGCTGAAAGCAGAGAATACCAGATAGATATTTGCCTGTGCTTTATTGACTATGCAAAGGCATTCAACCGTGTGGATCATAACACATTATGCATCACATTGCGAAGAATGGGAATTTCAGAGCACTTAGTTGTTGTCATGTGGAACCTGTACATAGACCAAGAGGCAGTCATTCAAACAGAACAAGGGGATACTTTATGGTTTGAAATCAGGAAAGGTGTGCGTCAGGGTTGTAGCCTTTCACCATACTTATTCAATCTGTATGTTGAGCAAATAATTTGAGAAGTCAGACTATATGAAGAACACAGCATCAGGATTGGAGGAAGACTCATTAACAACCTGCCATATGCATATGAAACAACCTTGCTTGCTGAAAGTGAAGAGGACTTGAAGCACTTACTGATGAAGATCAAAGACCACAGCCGTCGGTATGGGTTATCCCCCAACATAAAGTAAACAAAAATCCTCACAACTGGACCAATAAGCAATATTACGATAACCAGAGAAAAGACCGAAGTTGTCAAGGATTTCATTTTACTTGGATCCACAATTAATGCCCAAGGAAGCAGCAGTCAAGAACTCAAACAACGCATTGCATTGGGCAAATCTGCTGCAAAAGACCTCTTTAAAGTATTGAAAAGCAAAGATGTTGCTTTGAGGACCAAGGTGCGCCTGACCCAAGCCATGGTATTTTCAATCGCCTCCTATGCATGCAAAAGCTAGGGAATGAATAAGGAAGATCAAAGGAGAATTGATGCTTTTGAATTATGGTGTTGGCAAAGAATATTGAATATATTATGGACTGCCAGAAGAAAGAACAAATTTGTCTTGAAGAAGTACAGCCAGAATGCTCCTTAGAAGGGAGAATGGCGAGACTCCTTCTCTTGTACTTTGGACATGCTATCAGGAGGGACCAGTCCCTGGAGAAGGATATTATGTTTGGTAAAGTAGAGGGTCAGCAAAAAAAGAGGAAGACCCTCAAGGAGATGGATTGACACAGTGGCTGTAACAATGGGCTCAAACATAGCAACGATTGTGAGGATGGCGCAGTACCAGGCAGTATTTTGTTCTGTTGTACGTAGATACGGTCACCATGAGTCAGAACCAACTCAATGGCAGCTAACAATGACAACAACACATTATGTACAAGTTGTACACAATGTGCTAATCTGGGTACTAATCCTCATACAAAAACTCAATACAATCTCAACTATACATATAAAAATAAATCGAAGCTCATATTAGGATTACTTTCCCCAGTTTCCCTGTCCTAATAGGAAATGAATAATAGGATTTCCCCAAAGAAATAAATTCTTAACCCAGTGATTCATAAGTGTTTGTTTTTATTTTGTTTTGGTTTTCAGCTAGCATTAACTGAGAATTTACTATGTTCTAGTGCCTTTCTCATTTAATCCAGGTGTCATGGATTGAGTTGTGTCCCCCCAAAATATCTGTCAACTTGGCTAAATCATGTTTCCCAGTATTGGACAATTGTCTACCATTTTGTCATCTGATGTGATTTCCCTGTGTGTTGTAAATTCTATCACTATGATGTAATGAAATGGATTAGTGGCAGTTATACTGATGAGATCTACAAGATTAGATAGTGTCTTAAGCCAATCTCTTTTGAGATATAAAAGACAAAAGCAAGCAGAGAGACACGGGAACCTCATACCATCAGGAAAGTAGCACCAGGAGCAGAGCACATCCTTTGGACCTGAGATTCCTATGCTGAGATGCTCCCAGACCAAGGGAAGACTGATGTATCACAAGGACCTTCCTCCAGAGCTGATAGAGAGAGCAGGCCTTCCCTTGGAGCCGGCGCCCTGAATTCGGACTGTGAGAGAAGAAACTTCTCTTTGTTAAAGCCATCCACTTGTGGTATTTCTGTTATAGCAGCACTAGATGACTGAGACAGCATGTAAGAACCTGAGTTGGATATTATCCCATTTTATAGAGAACAAAATGGGCCTGGGGGCAGAGTAACAGATGAGGGTCACATAGCTAGTGAGTGGCTGCGGAGGAGCCCTAGCCAGGGGTGTCTGAGTCCAGGGCCGGTGCAGGCATTCCCCCCACACGTGCAGATGCACAAGACCTGAGAGCATAAAAGCTTGTCCTCCTCCCTAAAGCCCCTGCTCACAGTGCTGCGTTTATGATGCCTTTCCATGTGCCAGAGATCCCTTGAAGTCTGCTGCTGTCCGTCATCTGTCACCACCACCACCACCACATCCTAACAGTCCAGTAGCCCCACAGCATGCGTCCCCACAAAGGTTCTTCCATCCGGCCCCCTCCCCTCTGTCTTCTCCCCTTGCCCCATAACATGCTCCCCCAAATCTTCTCCTGACCGCTACAATAACCCGTGTATTTGAACGAACTCTCTGGATTTCAAGAGACACACACTCACCTCAAAGCAGCTTAGGCAAAAGCTAGCTTGGTTGGAAGGACACTGGGGTGTTTCATGGACTGCAGGGGAAGGTTGCACAACAAAAGGCTGGAATGCAGCCTTTGGAAACAAGGAGACAAATGCTCATTCCCCTGTCTCTCCACCTCCTTGTCTCTGCATCTCTGCCTGTCACCTTCATTCTCTCAGTGCAGACGCTATCCCCCCATGTGTCAGGAACCCCCCAACTAAGGCTCCCAGGAATGCTAGCCCACAGTTTCTGCAACCAAAAGAGACTGACCCTACTTCTCAGAATCTATTTGGAAAAAAAAAAAAGAATCCCAGGGAAACATACCTCTAAATCAATCAAACGTGGCCAAGGAGGCAGGGTCGGGTAAGGACGTAGAAACACACTCTTGGAATTGAAGGAGAGACAGTTTCCAGAACAAGCTGCATGCTGTTCCCCACCTTAATGCCGTCCCACGTTCTCTCCTCACAACCTTCTTATGTAAAGCTCTGTCCATTCTCTCGGGCCATCTGAACTAGCATCTGGCCAGGAAGCTCTGTGCAGTTGTCACCAAGTTGCCACTCTTCTTTGAACCCTATTCCACCCTAGTATGCTTGTACTTCCATGGGGCACTTTTCATTATCAGCCTTGCATTAAAGGGAGTGTTTGCAAGCTTTCTGGAAGAACCACATTCCTGGAGGAGAATGAGTGTGATATAAATCACCTATTTATATTCCCAAAAATGCCAAGCAATACTCTGGCCAATCACTACTCTCCATAATTGTTTGCTGAATGGTTGAGTAAACATAAATGACTGAGAAAGGTTTCAGTAACCCCAGATTCTTCATCAAACAGCGCAACCCTTTTGCAGTGTTGCTGAAATGACGTCGTTGGCTGGGGAGGGGATGCGCCATGCCTTTTCTCCTGAGGGGTTTAACTAAGGCAGAATTTTCATTTACTGATCTAGGCCAGATGAAAGTATGATTCAAGAGCCCTACTCACATGCTCAGCGATCCCAGCAGGAAGCTACTGGATTTATTTAAAATATACCTGGATCAGAACAATACCTCTGCTTTCAGAGGGCTTGATGCAACGTACTTCAGATCTTACTAGTTTCCTATTCTGCTAAATGGAAATAAAAGCACCTCTCTTACAGTATTGTTGTTAGGCTTAGAGAGATAATCACTTGGGCTGACTTCATGGGCATTCAACCTTTGCAGTCCAGTGGGTGGAGGGGACACAGGGCTCGGAATGGGATCTCATGCTTGAGGCTTCATGCTCTGCAGTCCCTGTCCTGAAATTCTTAATAATTATGTCTTTGAATTTGTGTTTCATAAGCCCAGTCCTTCAGGGCGATGGAGCACGCCCCAGGGGCTTGGAGCCTCCACTCAACCATGGCCCTCCTCCTTGACAGGTTCTCAGCCCCTAATTCCACCCCCCATCCCTGACCCCTCACCCCTGTCTGGAGGCCTGCACCTCGCCTGACCTCCCCATTCCATCATCCGCCCTCTCCCCTGCACCCTCGGAGGCTCAGAGTCGGGTGCGGATGTGGCCAGGATGGGCTGGTGAGGACATCCTGGCCCCAAGCTCTCAGAGCCACCGCGCGTGTAGGGGCAGCTCAGCCTATAGAGACACCTAGTGGGCCCCGGCACAGGAGCGCTCTACTCCATGGGATAGGAAGGGGAGGCGCCTGGCTCCACTCCCCCACAGGCCCGGACATGCACTTCAGTCTAGCAAGGCACATTATGAGCAGAGCCACTCGAACCTCTGAGGGCCGGCACGCATCCCCTGAATGATCCCACGCCTGAGGGAGCGCAACATTAAACAGCAAATGAAAAACCACTATGACAAATAAGGAGAAAGACCGCAGAAGAAAGGAAAAGCTTTTATGATCATGCCTTTAATGGTGCTTTTTTTCCTGCTTCGTGAACAAGCGTCCTCAGCTTTTTCTTTTGCACTGAGCCCGTCCTGTACATCACCGAGCTCTGTGCCAGGCACCCACCAGCGCTTTGCAATGGCTAGCTATGTTTTTCTTATTACTAATAAATGCTCGCACAAAGTCCGTCTGCTTCATAAGGTAAGGGTTTTCCAAAAATATGTTGACAAGTACAGTCTTATTTGATCCTCCGAGGTAGGAAGAATATGTCGTAAAAAGAGGAAATTGAAATTCAGAGAAGTGGGGAGGCCTAAAATCAGGTGGCCAAGAAGTGGCCATGGAGGGCTAGAACAGGGTGTCCTGCCGCTCGGTATCCAAGGGCCTCTAAGCGACGACCTTTTTCTCACTTCTCCAAGGGAGAAGGAGCCAGCACACCGTGCCATCCTGGAAACTCTGCCAGTGCCACAGCTCTCTGGGCATCTGCCCGGGCCACTGCAAGGAGGCCCGCCCTTGCCCTGCATTTATTTTCTTTCCCAAACCTCACAAAACCATAAAAACGAAGATGAATCCTAAGACGCCAGCCATCCAACTCTCTAAAGAGAGCCCAGCCCAGGCCACGGATGGCAGGGCCACAGTGGTTTCTTAGCTGCTGTTGACTCAGGTCTGTTTACCCGGCTCCACACTTCCAGTTTCCTTGCCTTGGGACCTGGGCAGGCCTCAGGATTCTGCTCTGAGCAGACAGGGGATTTATGGGGTATTCATCACCCATCCCACCCCAGGACACAGCACCTCTCTCTGCAGCTGTCAAAACCACCCACTTGTACCAAGCAGAGTATCAGGCAGTGCACCAAGGGAAGCGACTCGGAAACAGTGCCCAGTTTTGGCCAAAAGGTTTTGTTCAGTTGCCCAAGCCCTGGTGATAAAAGTGCCAAATATAATGTGGAGTGAAAAACAGAAGCCAGAGCAGCCCACAGGGCAGGGTGCCGCAGGAATCACAGACAGGGATTAGGGGACAGAAGAGGTTTGGCAGAGTCCATGCTCATGAATTTTCCCTGATGTGCTCTGGCCTTGGAGATGCTCTGAGCAGATGGAGTCGCACCCCTGGGTAGCCATGCTTAAAGCTGAGGTGTTTTGGGGATTGGACTAAATCCCGAAGCCAGTTAGCTGGGTCCCACGAGAATCCTTTTCTAAAATGACTTCTACTTTCATTTTGAGGATGTTAACTGAGATAGGAGGGTGAATTCAATGAATAGAACATGACTGAGGCAGCCATTCACATTGGTCGTTAGCAGGAAAACATACAGGTCAATAACAGTAGCTACCTATGGCCGTTGGCCATCCATTGTACTTTGCGTATATTATTTCTCATCCTCATGAGCTCTGTGATCACGTTTCTTACTAAGCCCATTTTATAGACGAGGAAAATGAGGCTGAAGAGGTAATATAACTTGTCTGAGTTTACACAGTAAGTTGTATTGCCAATATTTGAACCCAGGTAGAGTATTTCTCTATTAGGCAAGTTCAACTTATGCTCTGGCCACTGGGTGTCTCATTTCTATATCCCATGGGAAAGAGTAACAATGGTTGCTACTCCTGACATCATGAGGATTTACCCAGCCTGCTTTGCAGGAAGATAGCCAATCACTGAAATAGCTGGCAGTTATGGGCACTGTTATCCAGAGCCCCAGAGAGCCTCTCTATGGATGAAGGAAATATAGGACAAGAGAGTAGATACAGAGATTGCCCATTTTCCATTCACCAATTTGTTATGTCTCTGATTTCTTCTCTTCACTTCTAGCCATTTTCCTACATATACTAGCGTCTCTCCCAGTGATATACAAATTAAGGCTAAAGAAAAATTTTGAAATGCTGTAAATTCTGTAACCATGTTTTGTTGGATTTGGCCAATGGAAAGTAAGAATGAAAATAATAACACCAACACTGCCACCAGGAAGGAATTTGTACCCATTAGGAAAATTCCATTTTAAAGTTATCTGAATTTTATTACTCCCTCATCTTTATTCTCTGATCAGCTCGGAGAATTAAGGAGAGGCTTTTGATACATATATAGACAGTCAATAAACTAGATCCCTCTAGAAGAAGGGACCTTTTAAAAAAGACTTAAAAGCTTCACATGAAAAATTGATTTTTTTATTTACATTAACTCTCTAGTGTTCAGTTTCTTCACCTGTAAGAATGGAATCCAAGTCAACAAATATTTATTAAGAGATTACCACATAAAAGACATGACACTAGACATCCTGAGGAGGAAACATAATAACTAAGATATGGGATCTGTCCTCCAGAGGCTCATAGGCCAACGGGTTAGGCTGATACCTACACAAGTAATTGTAACATTGCTCTGACTATGACCAGGCTGTAATAGAAGCTTACGCAAGGTTGTTGGGCCATCCTGGAATGAGGGCACCTGCCCTGATCACCAGGGTGGTGAGGAGGCAATTGTGATACACAGAGTGCTCTGTAAAGAAGTATACAGATGGAAGGGACTGTCTACCATTACTCTTATTACAGAGCTTAGTAGCTAAGAGTGTGGCCTCTGTGATCAACCCACCTTGACTGGTTTCCTGCTCTGCCGTTTACTGACTATGTAAACCTGGGCAAGTTATTTAAGTTCTTTAAGCTTCAGTTCCCACAGCCATAAAAAGTGGTTGAAAATTAGATCTACCTCATATAGAAGTGAGAATTAAATAATATATGTGCCCAGCACAGTATAAGCCCACAGAAATGTCATTGGTGTTATTATTACCAATCTGTCATCAGCCTTGTCAGCCCAGAAGGGATGAAAAACATAAAGATTATTACCACTTGGCCCTTTGTAGGACTTTATGCAAAAGATTTAAAGTGGATAATTTCTATCCAAGTGGATAATTTCTCAACCAACATTTTTTGGACAGTCATTCTATTTATTAGATACTCACGTATTCATGGGCTTTGCACCAAGCAAGTTGTACCTGCTCAGTTGGAACATACAGCCTAAAATACACAGATATTTTCAGAACAGAGTGAGGAAAAAATGTTTTGAGGAACAAAGTCAATTGTTGTTGTTGTTGGCTGTTGGCAAGTCAGCCCCTGACTCATGGTGACCCCATGAACAATGGGACAAAATGCTGCCCAGTCCTGTGCCATCTCTAGGATCAGTTGGCAGCTCAGACTGTTGTCATCCAGAGGGTTTCCACCGGCTGATTTTCAGAAGTAGATCCCAAGGCCATTCTTCCTCATTCATCTTAGTCTGGAAGCTCCCCGGAAACCTGTTCAGCATCATAGTAACACACAAGTCTCCACTCACAGACCATGCTTACGGTGTATTGGCCAGGAATCAAAATGAGTAATAAGCAACATTATGATGAATGGAGAAAATATTGAAATTGTCAAGGATTTCATTTTACTTGGATCCACAATCAATGCCCATGGAAGCAGCAGTCAAGAAATCAAACAATGAATTGCACCAGGCAAATCTGCTGCAAAGGACTTCTTTAAAGTGTTCAAAAACAAAGATGTCACCTTGAGGACTAAGGTGCGCATGACCCCGGCCATGGTGTTTTCAATTGCCTTATATGCATGTGAAAGCTAGGCAATGAATAAAGAAGACTGAAGAAGAACTTGATGCTTTTGAATTGTGGTGTTGGCAAAGAATATTGAATATACACCAGGGACTGCCAGAAGAACAAACAAATCTGTCCTGGAAGAAGTACAGCCAGAATGCTCCTTAGAAGTGAGGATGGCAAGACTTCATCTCATGTACTTCGGACATGTTAACAGGTTAACCAGTCCCTGGAGAAGGACATCCTGCTTTACCAAGCAGAGGGTCAGTGAAAAAAAGGAAGACTCTCAACAAGAAGGACTGATACAGTGGCTGCAACAATCGACTCAAACATAGCAACAATTGTGAGGATGGCGCAGGACTGGGAAATGCTTCATTCTGTTCTACATAGGGTCGCTATGAGTCAGGATTGACTCGATGGCACACAACAACAACAATTCTTGTAATGAATTCAGTCAATTTGGAAAAACGATCAGGACAATCCAGAACAAACTGAATTATTTGCATAAACCAGCAGTGTGTTTTTTACTTTGCCAGTGTCTTTGAAGTGGCTTGAAGTACTCAATTTTTGAGACATTTGTTTATGATCTCCAGTTTCACCAGATGATTGTGCAACTCCCCTCTCAAGTAGGCAGACCCAGTCCAAGAACTCCCTACTGTGCTCCTATATGAGCAAACTTAACTTCTCTCCACATCCCACATCATCATGTCTGCCATTGCCCACAGAACAGGCCCGTACTTGTTTCATTTTCTTGGAGCAGGGGCCATGTGATGGTTAAGATTGTCTGTCAACTTGGCTGAGCCATGATTCTCAGTGTTTTAATGTAATCACTCCCATGATTGAATATACTGTGAGTAGCCAATCAGAAGAAAGGGAGTCTCCTTGGGAGTGTGGCCCGCATCTGTATATAAGCAGACGTTCTGGCTTTTTGCTTTCTCTGGATCCTGCGGCTGCTTCCTGTCATCTCACCTCCCGTTCTTGGGACTTGAGCTGTCAGCTTATCTGCCGAACCTGGGATTCGTCGATCTGCACAGCCTGTGAGTGGGAGCCCTGCTCTCTGACCTGCTGATCTTGGGCTTGCCAGCTTCTGCAGCTGTGTGACTTGGGAGAGGCCTCAACCCTGATCCACGATCTTGCGATGTTCTAACCTCTACAATCACGTGAGCTGTTTCCGTGATATAATCTCTCTCTATATATATATTTATACACTTTTCTGGTTTTGCTTCTCTAGAGAACCCAGTCTAAGACAGGCCACCATACCAGTTTTAAGCTATAGAATGAAGCTCTTCATAGTATGGAAAACATGTCTGGCATTTTAGAAAGATAGTCTGCAGCATGGAGAAGGGACTTAAAGGAGAAAGCCCAGATAAAGAGAGATAAGTGAGAAGGAATCTTGTGAACTATGATGAGGACCTGAAGTAAAGGAACTAATGAGACAGACAAATTTGAAAGGTTCATAATTGACAGGTGTTGGTGAACCATGGATGAGAGAGAAGGCAGGGAGAGGAGGGTCCTACATAACAGGTTCCTCTCTTGGGAGAATCCATAGGTGAGGGGGTCATAAACAAGAAATGTAAGAGAAGCAGGCCAGAGAAGAACAACCACAAAATCTTTTTTAGGATATGTTGAGTCTGAGGTGTCTGTAGCATTCACATGAAAATAGCTGGTAAATAGTTTAATATGTGTGTCGGAAAATCATGGAAGAAGGCTAGTCTGGAAATATAGATTCTAGAGGGAATATGTGGTGTTCAAAACGGATATCACCTAAAAAGGTCAAGGTCTGGGCCCTGAGACACGCCAACACATATAATGTGATGAGAATGGTACTTCATTTCTGTGGGCTTCCTCCAAAAAAACCATAATGCTGGCCTAATCATGAGAAAAACATCAGACATATCCAATCGAGGGTATCCTACTAAATACTTGACCAGTGCTCTTCAAAACTGTCCAGGTCACCAAAAACAAGGAAAGTCTGAGAAATTGTCACAGTGAAAGGAAGCCTGAGGAGACATGATAACTAAATGTAATGTGGGATCCTGCAACAGAAAAAGGACATTAGAGATAAACTGAGGAAATCAGAATAAAGTATGGACTTTAGTTAATAATAACATACCAATATTGGTTCATTAATTGTGACAAATGTCCATACCAAAGTAGGATGTTCATAGTAGGGGAGGCTGGGCCTGGAATATATGGGAACTGTCTGCAGTACCTTTACAACTTTTCTTTAAACCTAAAACTATTCTAAAATTAAAAGTTTCTTTTAAAAAATGTCATCACGAGGAAATAATCCTATGAGGAAAGCTCAGGAATCACTACAGAAGGTCAGTCAAGTTAACCTTTGCCTGCATCACAATTTTTTCAAGGAGCCAGTAGTGGCCAGGACAAGTTTCATTAGGAAAAAAAGACAAAACTGGATGGCCACTAGTCACCTCTGTACTGAAAAACAGTAAAAAGCCATAGTGAGCAATTTGATGCCTAGCCAAGGTCAAGTCTAGAATTACAATGTGTTAACAGTTTATATACAAAGGCCAGTCACGCTGGGAGTGATGTAAATGTTTTCTCTAATGTATGAATAAATCTCTAAGAGGTTAGTGGCTGATAGCAACTAAAAATCTAGCCACAATTGGAGAGAGCTAATGAGCATATCTTCCAGTTTGTTTTTAAGGGACAGTGAGGCTATTCTGTCACGAGGATCAAAAACAGCCCAAACACTTAACCTCCCATCCTTCTTGTTTTTGCCCTTAGAATGGGGCTGTCAAAACATGACAGTTTTAATTGCATTGTTTAAATCTGTATCATCTCTTTTCCCGTAACTGCCTCCAGTTGGCGCCGTGGCTGCCTCCTTGGGAAGACAACTGGACACCTCATGGAAAAGTCAGAGAAACAACCTCAGAAACAGCTCTCCCTGGAGATGCTGAGCTAGGGCTCTACCCCTTCTGCTCTGAATTTTCTTTGTCACTGTCAAATCAGAGATTCATAGAGAGGTTTATATATTTCCAGGTAGGCTTATAAATACTCAAAATTCATAGAATGTTAGATCTGGGAAGAACCTCTGCGATTCTCAATCCAACTCAACTCTGCATCTTATGGGCAGGAAATTGAAATCCAGAAAGTCACACAGTTAGATGCAATGGGGATGGAAACTAGGACTCGATTTCCTGGCTTCCAGGGGAGCAAGGTTGGCCCTAAGAATAGATTTGTTCCCCCAAGTCCTTGGACTAACAACCAGGGGTGCTAGTTTACTACGTAAAGGTCATTGAAAAGGGTTTTTCTTATGACTGCTACTTCAGACACTTCCCTGCAGCATCTAAAATGTTCACAACAGAGGTCTTACAAGAGGGAGATGGATCACAAGTGATGGGAAAATCTGGGTCAGGGATAACTGTGCCATAGCCAGCTGAAGTGTGGATTAGCAATCTATGTATAAAACCAAAATCATCCCTGCCTTCTGAAGCGCCGAGTGGCTCTAACCGAATGGCATTCTACCCACAGGGTCATCACCCCCTGCTCCTCAGTTCAGCGCAGCAATTCTTACCATTAATTCTTCCAGAACTGTGAAAAAGTAGGAGGAGGTGCAGAGAAAAAGGTAGGTCATTTGACCTGTTTAGAAGCCATAGTAAGGTCTCAAGTCTCAGCAGTAACCCATTTGCCAGCTTTGTAGGTGGCATGTGACATGCATTAGTCCATTGTCACGAGTCATCGATTTCCCTAAGCCCAGACCACGCCGCCTGCCCAGCCTCACTTGACGCTGGTTGATCCGTCAGTTGTAACCATCAACGGGGAGTCCAGATAGGCAGATATTTTCAAGATTTTTTTTTTTTTTAACTTTGCTTATACAACCAGAATGCACCTTAGAAGGAAGGATGGCGAGACTACCTCTTACATACTTTGGACATGTTGTCAGGAGGGATCAGTCCCTGGAGAAGGACATCATGCCTGGTAAAGTACATGGTCAGTGAAAAAGAGGACGACCCTCAATGAGATGGATTGACACAGTGGCTGCAACAATGGGCTCAAGCAAAACAACGATTGTGAGGATGGTGCAGGACCAGGCAGTGTTTCGTTCTGTGGTGCATGGGGGTGGCTATGAGTCAGAAGCGACTTGACGGCACCTAACAATAACAACAATACCAAGAACTCCCTCAAAATTCAAATCATCCCTTTCTAGCTCCCGTTTTAATGGTTTCTAAATGCATTCGTAATCTGACCAGCTTTGTTTTTCTGTCATACTTTGTTTCTCTAAATATACAAGCATGTGTTCTAATGAAGTTCTTATGTGGACCGTGTTAAGTCCGTGGGTTCTGGCGACTGTGACAGTGGCTCTGTGGTTTTGTTCTTTTATTTCAGGAAATACTTTTCCAAGTTATCCTCTCTGTGGTTATCTTCCTGTATTCAGGAAGCTCATTTTCTTGTCTATGGTTGTTGCTCACTTTCCTCTTGACTGGAGGGAGGTGGGTCGAGTACCCAGTTGTCAGATATGAACGAGGACACCATCTACCCTCTACAAAAATAAATATAAAAAGAACACGGTATCAGCTCTCACATTCCCAATGGAGGGTCTGTTGTCAGTGATAATTGAGGAGCTATCAACTATCTCATCTGTAAACACATGAAAAGTACAGCTTTCAATTATAGGCTGTTCAGTCTCAAAATACTGGCCAAGGCTTTAGGACAATCTTTTGGAGGCCTTTAAATCTCAGTTTGTCTTTACTTAATCCTAAATTTACGAGTGAGTTCACATATACAGATCATAATTTGGGGGTGCTCAATTCCAAGACTGTGACAGCAGGGATGAAGTTATGTTCACTGTCCCTATTCCAGTCCCTGGCGTAAAGTCCCGACTCATCGCCACCCCATGCACAATGGAACAAAACACTGCCTGATCCTGTGTCAGCCAATGAATGATTGTGACCTGTGGGGTTTTCACTGGCTGATTTTCAGAAGTAGATCACTAGGCCTTTCTTTCCAGTCTGTCTTAGTCTGGAAGTTCTGCTGAAACTTGTTCAGCGTCATAGCAAACAACCCTCCACTGACAGATGGGTGGTGGCTGTGCATGAGGTACATCAGCCAGGAATTGAACCTGGGTCCACTGCATGGAAAGCAAGAATTCTACCACTGAACCACCAGTGCCCCCATTGGCTTACAGCAGACACACAAAAAAAAATTAAAAAGGGGGGGGACCATAAAAGAATGAATTATTGAATATTTATCACTGAGTAAACTCAAGCTCTTCCAAGTTCAGCCCTTCGTTTCTGCTTCTGCCTGGCACTGATATCTCTTGATGCTTTTCCAAAAGCTGGTCAGTCACTGGGATCTAGGGAAATCCATTTTTATCAAGTTGAAGCCTCTTAAAAACCAAAAAAGCCCATTGCCAGAGTCGATTTTGACTCATAGTGACCCTGCAGGACAGAGTGTAGAACTGGCCCATAGAGTTTCCAAGGCTGTAATCTTTAAGGAAGCAGATTGCCACATCTTTCTCCTACAGAGTGGCTGGTGGGTTCGAACCACCGACCTTTCAGTGAGCAGCCGAGTGCCTAATCGTTGCATCACCAGGGCTCCTTGAAGCCTCTTAAGTGTCTGCTTATTCCTGTCTTTGATCAACAATTGATGGAAGTTGTAGGTTTCACCGATTTTGGCCGCATTGGTAGGGCTGATACCAGTCTTGCTTCTTTTACGTCTTCATGTTTGCTGGCCAACGGTACATGAAACCTTGAATGGGCTGATGGATGTGCTGAGCTCTCCGGCCATTGAAGTGATGGTGCAAATCATAGTACAGTGAAAGGGCAAGATGCTAGAAGGGGGAACAAATCACCATTATGGGAACAGTTGAATTAAAAGGATTCCCATATTCAGGGCGCCTACTTCCCCAGTGAGTGGCAAGGCTCTTTCATAGAGAACATAACCATAAAGCTGCTAATTTACTGGAAAGTAAACTGGGCAGGGAGATTTCTATGCAAATTGGAGCTTGGGAAGTAGAAAAACAAAATATTAGTATTTGACTCAAATCCTCCTCGTTTAGCTCCCAAAATACAGCCCCTCAAATAAGTTGCTGCTTGGTAACAGAAGCAAAGAGCATTCTGCTCTCTGACTAATTTCAACTGGGTTACTAGTAGGATAACCAACTTTGGTTTGTCCAGGACTGTTCTGGTTTTAGCACTGAAAGTTCTGCCTCCCAGAAACCCCTCAGTCTTGGGCAAACCAGGAAGGTTGGCCACCCTAAGAGGGAGACAAAGAGAATGTTCATGAGGTTTAGCAAAACAATCCTCACTAGCAAAAAAATATGGCAGCTTTGCAGTTGGATTCAGCCCACCCTGATGTTGCTAGTTCATTCAGTATCACATAATCGAGAAGGCCACAGAAGGCAATGAACATAATAATCCATGGTGGGAGGGGAGGAAGGGCACACGGACCTTTCTTCTCAAGAGTCCCAGGTACCTGGTAGAGCCTCTCCTTGAGCCGCATCCCCGTAAAGGAGGGAGGGGGCAGAGATCACTATCCTTCTCCTCCATTTTATAGATGGGGAAATGGAAATGGAGACACAGTGCAGCTTGCCTGAGGTTTCATAGGTAGTAGCAGAACCCATGTGAAATGGAGTTCTCCGGAACCATAAATCATCCTGCCTCCTAGTAAGCACCGTAGTGTGGCATGGACTTTTAATGCAGAGGAAAACCCTACCTGGCCCAATCAAGGAATGAACTGAGACTGAATATCCTACCTCTGTCAGAGGGCACTGGTGGTTCAGTGGTAGAATTCTCTCCTTCTACGCAGGAGACCTGTGTCTGATTCCCAGCCAACGCACCTCATGTGCAGCCACCACCCATCTGTGGAGGGCTGTGTTGCTATGATGCTGAACAGGTTTCAGAAGAGCTTCCACACTAAGACTAGGAAAAAAGGCCTGGCGATCTACTTCTGAACATCAACCGATGAAAACCCTATTGGATCACAACCATCTATCTGCAACCAATTAAGGGGATGGTGTAGGAGCACCCCAATCCTGCCTAAAACAGGTCCTTACTCAGGTTTAAGACACACATGGGTACATTGTATGAGCTTGTTGTCATCCTGCCCTCAGCCTGAGGCCCTACAGTTTGTGTTACAGGAGGAGAGACCTCTGAGAAGTGACCCTTGTGGACATGCCCATCTCAGCGCCATGGGCAAGTCTACCTTCTTCTGCACCCACCCCGAGTCTGAACCCTGGATGCATCAGCACTGCAGAGCCAGGGGCCAGTGTCCCTTCTTCTCTCCAAGCCACAGATGGCGGTCCTGCTGAGCACCACATTCGGGTGGCTCCAAAGGCAGAGCCACAGCCAGTCCAGCTGTGTGGGGCGAGCATGAGCCTCTCAGGTAGTTTGCCTCAGAACCTCCCAGCAGGCTGCGGACAGTGTGGCCTCAGCTTCCCATTCGTGCTTTATCCTCCCTTTACCCATGTTTTCAAGCAAATGATACTGAGCAGGGCACAGTGTACTTCCACAGGGGTTGAGCAGAGGGTTTCCACCTCTGGGATTCACTTCCAGAAGAAGGTAGTACCTGCCAGGTCTCAGGGCCCAGCACAAAGCATCTGCGTGCAAAGTTGAAGGTGTCAGTCCTGACTGATCCTTGAGAAGCCTGAAGGAGGAAGGAACCATACAGAGTGTACATGACTCCTCCAAGGGCGGGGATGGCAAAGGTGGGCGGGACTTCCCTACCAAGGCAGGCTATACTCAATGAGTAAATTAGCAAACATTTTTTCAGAGCTTCCTGTGTATGCAACCACAGAAACTTGCACTACTTGCTAAGCTGAAGAAAAAAGAATTATAGAATGCATATCCATCCCTCAAGGAGTTTTGAGGAGCCCTGGTGGCACAATGGTTAAATGCTAAACTAGAGGTCTGTGGTTAGAACCCACCAGCAGCTCCACAGGCGAAAAGACCAGGCAATCTGCTCCCATAAAGATTACAGCCTAGGAGACCTTATGGGGCAGTTCTATTCTGTCCTATAGGGTCGCTATGAGTCGGAATTGACTCGACAGCACACAACAACAACGACGACAAGTTTTGAGTCACACTTGGGGACAATCAAGGAGTAAGCATAAAAAGGATTTGAGAGTGACAACAAGATAAGAAGTAATATAGGTGGACTTCAAGGCTGGTGATGTCAAACAGCATAGAACAACAATGACAAATTGGATCTACCTCAAACGTAGGCTACCCGGCTACACGGGCCCCCAGGGAACCCATTCCAAACTGGGAAAAGTTGAGGTTCCTCTGAATAATCATAGCTCTGCCAGGTCCTTCAGGATGAAAGCTACTTTTCCCAGGGGACATTAGAAAGTAAGAGGAGACTAGAATTCTCTGCTATCCTGCCCCTGATGCAGAGGAGAACTTTTTCTAAGAACCTGTTCATCAGTCCTTCCAGCCCACAAGCAAATTAAAATACAATCATTTTACTTCACACACAACTTTTAAACATGCACCTCCTTCATTTGTTCAACTCTTATTGTGTGTGTATACCCTGTGCCAGGTTATATGCTGGGCTAGGGACAGAAAGATGAAAAGGCTAAATTCTTGCTTTTCACGTAACTTATTGTTATGGATTGAATTGTGTCCCCCAAAAATATGTATTGAAATCCTGGCCCCTATACCTGTAAATAGGAGTCCACGGGTGGTACGAACAGTCAAGCATTCTACTATTAGCTGAAAGGTTGGCAGTTTGAACCACCCAGAGGTGCCTCGGAAGACAGGCCTGGCAATCTGCCTCTGAAAGATCACAGCCTTGAAAACCCTATGGAAAGGTTCTACTCTGTGTGCATGGGGTCACCGTGAGTCAGAATTGATTCAATGGCAACTAACAAGTGCAACAATATACCTGTAAATATAATTCTGTTTGGAAATAGAGCTTTCTTTGTTACGTTAATTAAGTTTTACCCGAGTAGGGTGGGTTCTAAATCTAATCACTTCTGAATTATAAAAAGAGCAGACTGGATACAGACACATACAGAGAGAAGAGGAAGACAGGCAGTGGACACAGATGCATTTACAAGGATCACAGCAGCTACTAGAAGCTGTAATGGAGAAGGAAGGACCTCCCCCTAGAGGCACACGCTGAATTCGGACTTGTAGCCTCCTGAACTATGAGAAAGTAAATGTCTGTTCTTTAAGCCACCCACATGTGGTATTTGTGTTACAGCAGCAGTAGGTAACAAAGACACCATGTAATCCTCTGTTCCCAAGGTTTCCCTGACCCAAACTCATGAGACCTTAAAACCTATAAGGCTGGAGGGTAGCGTGAAGGTAAGACGAGGGCAGGGGCGTCCAAAGAGACAGAGACCACTGTCAGCTCTAGACCTTCTCTTGCTGTCTACCCATCCCACCAAGGGTTTCCAAGCTATTGCAAAGCTAAGTCTAAGATGAATATGTGGACATCCCTGTAGGGACAAGACTACATTGTAATATAAGATAAGGGGCCAGAATTCCATCCACGATCCTGTCATTCGCTCCCTCAGGGAAGAATTTTCAATCGATATTGCCACCCAGCTTCATGAAGAACGTTTGAGTTCCAATATCACCTCCTGGCACAGGTAAGCACTTCGTGTGTGGTAGTGTTTGTGATGAAGATGATGGTGGTTGTCACCTCTTTAACGACAACTAAAGGCAAAACTAAATACTGAATATATCCGACCCATCAGCTAGGACGACGAGCTGTGGCAAAACTATCACCGCCCACCCCTGTAGACCATGCACCCCGGACTCTAGGCCTCCACTTCAAGTGACAGCTGAGCTCTGTGATGCCTGCTTGCCTGCGATCCTCTGCTAATGGTTGGCATTCCAGCAATGATGGCACATGTTGTCCTGTGATCACTTGTTGCCATCAGAGACTTATCCTACTTTTTAGTACAGCTCTATCAAAGCAAGAGGAGCCCCGGGTGGCACAAACGGTGCTCAACTAGTAACCATAAGGTTGGAGGTTCAAGTCCACCCAGAGAAGCCTCAGAAGAAAGCCCTGGCTATCTACTTCCAAAAGGTCACAGTCTTGAAAATCCTGTGGAGCACAGTTCTCCTTTGCAACACATGGGCCGCCACGAGTAGGAACTGACTCGTCAGTGAGTGGTTTGGGGCTTTTGGTTACCAGCACAGGGCCATGCTTGTTTTTATTCTCCATTGTATCCCCAAGGCACCAATTAGTGCCTCAGGAGGAGCATACTCAGAACAAGTGCTCAGTAATTTGGACTAAATGAATGAACAAAAGAATCAAAGATTGGTCAGCAGATTTACTGGCCTGAAAGAGACTGGAGAAACCCCGAGAGTATGGCCTCTGACTCCCTTTTAGCTCAGTGGTGAAGTCACTTCCAAGGTTGACCATTCAGCCGGGGAGTGGACAGCCCCATAAAACCAAATGGGACTAATGAGGCACAGCAGTCCAGGGACAAGG